>NW_024736071.1:1016994-1295121 GCF_018991925.1 Homarus americanus
CTGTATACTCTTGAATACGATGACCTTCTGTATACTCTTGAATACGATGACCAACTGTATACCCTTGAATACGATGACCTACTGTATACCCTTGAATACGATGACCTACTGTATACCCTTGAATACGATGATCTAAAATGTAAACCCTTGAATAAGATGATCTATAATGTATACCCTTGAATACGATAACCTACATTTGTATACACATGAATACAATGACATTTCACTCAAGATATTGTTAAGGTATCGTACTCAATGGGTGGGTTGTCTACCGAACTACTTAGGAAAAATAAGTTATTTTTTCTCATCCCGATGTTTCTGAAGATTTTGTTGAAAGAAAGAGAAAGACTTGACCTCTCTATCGGGAGCTGGTTTTAATTTATCAGACGATAAAAAATAGTCTAATTAGGTCAAGTAAGTATTGAGGAGGGTTGAAGTTATAATTGGTCCAGTATTGTAAAGTAATAATGGTGTTGAGAACGTCTCCGATTGCTCTTGATGGACGCTTTAATTAACAAAGAAGATTTTGCTTTATCATGACTACATTGTATTATATTTTCTGTTACAGATCATTTAGGTTCTTATTGTAAGATAATAGAAGTTATTTTTATAGATATATAAATATTCTAATGCATTTACCACCTACGGAGCAACTAAGAAAGCCTTCCGTCTTTTGGTTGTTGTTTGTGTCCAGATGTTATCGTGTCAAGGTTCACAATATGTAAATGTTACTAAAGAAGTTATTTCAGGTGTGCGTGTGAGTGTGTGTGTGTGTGTGTGTGTGCGGTCTAAAACACAACCAAAATCACAAATCCAAACACAAACAAACCATGCAATCTTTTATGGTCGCTGCATGGAATGTCAGGACCCTTCTGGATACTGGCACAAATGCGCGTCTTGAAAGAAGAACTGCCTTTGTGGCAAAAGAGCTGGCTAGGTATAACATAGACATAGCAGCCATAAGTGAGTACCGGCTCCCAGATGAGGGCCAACTCACAGAACGGGGGTCTGGCTACACCTTCTTCTGGAAGGGTAAACCTGCTGCGGAGAGAAACCGCATTTATGGAGTTCACTTTGCCATCTGCCAACGCATCCTACACAGGCTAACTGAAATGCCTATTGGGATCAACGAGCACCTCATGACGCCTCGAGTCCCACTGAATTACTCGCGTCATACCTTCTTCATCAGTGCATACGCCCCAACACTGGATGCAGACTATGACATTAAGGAGACCTTATATGCCGACCTCGACAGAGTGCTAACCTCTAACCCCAGAGAAGAAAGGGTTATGCTCCTTGGTGACTTCAATGCCAGAGTTGGCAGAGATGCTAACATTTGGCAGGAAACCAAGAGGAGAAATGGACTTGGCAAGTGTAATTCCAACGGCCTACTCTCCCTCAGCAAGTGTGCTGCACACAACCTCACTATCGCCAATACCTTGTTTAGGCAAGCGGACAAGTTCAAGGGATCCTGGCATCACTCACGATCCAAACATCTCATTGACTAGATCATTGTTAGAAAAAGAGATCGCCGAGATATCCTCATCTCCCGTGCCATGCGTGGCTCACACCACTGTGACATTAATCATTGACTTGTCAGAGCCAAGCTCTCACTTCACGTCGCCCCAAAACGGCGAAAGCAGAAAGCCTCCAGAAGAGGTTTTAATACTAAGCGTCTGGGGGATCTAGCGGTAGCAGCTCAAACATGGGCTTATAAACAACCCAACAGCAAACAACGTGAATCCCAGTGCCGAATGGGATACTCAGAATACTGTAATGACAAAAACCTGCAGAGAGGCCACTGACAGCTCAAAAGAATACACCAGGACAGGTTTGATGAAAATGACCTGGCAACAAAGTACTCTTCAATGATAAACGTGCTGCTCTTACTGACTGGCAGCACAACCTTCAGTCTCGAACCAAAGCTGATACCTTCCGCAAGAAGAAAGCGGCAGCTAAGCGGGAACTTTGCAATCTAAAGAATGACTGGCTTTAAAATAATGCATGTGAAGCACAAAAACTTGCAGATCGGCACAAGATGTGCGAACTTATAATTTCCACTAAAACGTTTTACATTTTATGGGCCAGTCACTTGTGGTGCAGCCCCCCCCCTCCCTGCTCATCTGACGGTAACCTCATAATTAAAGACGATGGAGGACTCCTTCAGCGCTGGAAAGAGGACTACCATTCATTGTTCAACCGAAACACCGATGTGGATTTCCTGACTACCCAGCAGGTCACTCAGCATCCAGAGCTGACCCACCTCAGCTATCCTTCATCCCTGGATGAGGTAGCTACTGCCATCAAACAGATGCAAAATACCAAAGCCTCAGTGCCTGATGGAATCCCAGCCTAGGTGTATAAAGCAGAAAGACCTCTAATTACCAGCCGTCTTCACTCTCTCCTGGAGGAGATATGGGAAAAGGAGGAAATCCCCCAAGCTCGTAAAGACGCCTCCATTGTCAATATTTATAAGAACAAGGGAGACCGGTCAGACTGTGGCAACTATCGTGGGATCTAGCTGCTCTCCGTAGCTGGCAAGATTATCGCCCTCCTCAACAGACTTCTTCCAGAGGTGGAACACTTTCTCCCAGAATCTCAATGTGGTTTTAGATCATCACGTGGCACCGTTGACATGATCTTTGCTGCTCGCCAGATACAGGAAAAGTACAAAGAGCAGCGTCGTGACCTGAACATGGCTTTCATCGACACAACCAATGCCTTCGACTCGGTCAACAGGGAAGCCCTCTGGTGGACCCTCAGACGTTTTGGCTGCCCACCAAAAATCATCGCCATTGTGAGGCAACTCTACGATGGCATGAATGGCAGTGTCCTACACAACGGAAACCAATCTAAGTTCTTCCCCCATCCAAACAGGGGTTAAACAAGGTTGTGTACTGGCACCAACTCTCTTTTCCATTTTCTTGGTTGCCTTCCTTACTCGTGGCAGGGCCAATTTAGCCAGCAGGGTAAACATCGAGTACCGGGTGAGGGGGGGTCTTTTCAGCATAAGACGACTCCAGGCAAGAACAAAGGAATCGGCAGCTTCCATTACTGAACTTCAGTATGCAGATGACCTCACCCTTGTTGCTCACACTGAACACAACCTACAGGAAATTCTGAACACCTACTCAGACGAGTATGCACACTTCGGCCTTGAGGTGAATGTACGTAAGACTCAGATTCTCTTTCAACCTGCCCCTGGCTCAGACACATCTCTACCATCCATCCAGCTTAACGGTACTATCCTCTCTAATGTTGCCCACTTTCGGTATCTTGGCTCCCACCTGTCCACCACCACGGATATCGATGAAGAGATTCAGCATCGGATCAGATGTCCATCTCAAGCATTTGGCAGACTCCGAAACCGTGTCTTCCGTGACGTCCAACGTAAATGAACCACTGTCTTGCATGGCAGCGAACACTGACATCACCCACATGACTCTGACCTATATATACTGCTAATGAATATGATGCATGTCTTTGTGTACGAACCTCTGTCCTGCATGGCAGTGAACAGTGACATCAACCCACATGAATCTGATCTTTGTATGTATGTGTAGGTATGTGTATGTGTATGCATATGTGTGTATGTGTATGTGTGTGTATATGTGTATGTATGTATATGTGTGTATGTGTGTGTGTGTATATATATATATATATATATATATATATATATATATATATATATATATATATATATATATATATACTGTTAATGAATATGATGTATTTCTTTGTGTATGAACCTTTGTCCTGCGTGGCAGTGAGAAGTGATACCACCCTCAGTGTCAAGACCTGACTGAATTACTCATAATAGGCAAACTGTACTCCAAGCTTTGTCAATAAATTTGTTAAACTAAAAAAAAACTTCAGCTGTAGGGAGCTGAAATTATCTAAAAATTTGCCGATATATCGAGCAGTGGTCCTCTCCACCCTGCTATATGGCAGTGAGACATGGGTCACATACAGCAGGCATCTCAAGGCACTTGAAGACTTTCATCAACGTTGTCTACTTTCTATCCTCCGAGTTCGCTGGGAAGACAAGAAAACAAATGCCAGTATTGTTGCTGATACCAACTGTAGGAGCATCGAGGCTATCATTATCCATGAACAGCTACGCTGGACTGGCCATGTTATCCGCATGGACGACTTTACAGTCACCTAACGAATGGTAAACGTAACGCCGGAGGGCAACTAAAAAGGTATAAGTGCCAAATCGACTCCCTCACCTGGAAGTCGATTACTCCACACCGTAACGCTTGGAGGAGCACCACAAGAGGTGTCAATACTTTCGAGTTAGCCCGACTGCAAACCGAGGCAGACAAGCGCCAACGCCGGAAAGACGCTGCCACTGCCCCTCCCGCACTAGATGCAGCCCCCTCACATTTGCAACTATGTGAACGACGCTGCGGGTCTCGTATCGCCCTCTTTAGTCACCGCAAAACTCATCAAACTTGGTGACATTCCTAATAACTCATATCATTGAATCATAGCTGAATGATCGTCATTCTCGATTCCGAGTGACAGCAAAGTAGTTGTAGTGTGTGTGTGTGTGTGTGTGTGTGTGTGTGTAAAGATGGCGTTTAATATGTACCTTTGGGTCCAAAGTCAGCCCCGTGCCAACTTTCAACCCATGAAATGACACTTAAATTCATTGAGCAAAAGAGACCACGAAGGATAAATGTAAATCATCTGCAGAATAAACATATTTAAAACCTTCCATCACTGTGGTGTAGACGAGCCCATCAACAACAAAATTAACACCTACTAATCTGCAACGACTCCCTGAGGGACAAGTGATCACCAACATCCTAAATACTAGTCTGCAGTGCCCTGATATCCTGAATTACCAGGGTTAGCTGCGTCCCAAATGTCTTCTAATTTAACCATAAGTCAGTTATTAGTAACAAATTAATATATGTTAACGTTACCCCTGAATCTGAAATACAAGGTCTTATTAGTGAACACAGCCTCTATTTCCATGGATATAAGGAAAACTATACGCGTGGAGAGGAGAGATCCATAGCGTGGGAGACAATGAAGATAGTCTCTAAATGAAGATAGTCTCTAAATGAAGATAGTCTCTAAAAGGCACCAGATGCTTTGATTGCGTCTCCCTGATAGAGACAATAGACACACCGTCGGCACCCTGATCCCTCCACACTCCCTCTCACTGACGCAAAACTTGTTTGGATTAATCAAAGGGGGAGGGGGGGGGGAGAGATATGGTGGGAGGGAAGAATTATCAGAATATTAAAGTAGTAGGGTGAGACAATAAGAGGACTGTAGAGCGAGGAAGAAGAGAGGAGAGGAAAGGAGAGGAGAGGAGCGGGATAGGATAAACAGGAGAGAGGAGAGGAAGAGTAGAGGCGAGTGAACAAATACGGGGAGTGGGAGAAAGGGGGTCGGGAGAAGGAAGAAGAAGGGAAAGAACGGAAACGGGGGACAAGATGAGAGCATAATAGAGAAGGAAAAATGGGAAAGAGAGAGGGAGAGGGGAAAGGACATCGGGAAAGGAAGAGGGTTTGGGATGGATGTGGGAAAGGCAAAAAAAGGGAGAAGAGAGGAGAAGGAAAAGCGGATGGGGAGAGGAGACAGACATGAAAAGAGGCGAGAGAGAGAGGAAAGGGGAGGCGGGTATGAAAGGATGTGGAAGAGAGTGAGGGGGAGAGGGAGAGAGTAGGAATGGGGAGATGAGGTGGAGGTAGGGAAGATAAGAAGAGAGAGAGAGACCTAAAGGAGAATGTTGAGAGAATATAACTAGATGTTGCAATGAATATAACATGTCTCTTAAGGAAAGGGAGACAGGGTGAGATAAAAGGAGAGGGGGAAATAGGCATGAAGGAAGGAAGGAGGGAGGGAGGGAGGGAGGGAGGGTGGAGGTGCATTGGATGTACTAGAAATGGGAGGGAAGGGAGAGAGGGAGGGAGAGCTAGAGTTGGTAGATGGCAAATAGGAAGAGAGGGGGTATGAGAGGGGTAAGATATATCGAGAAGGGAGAAAGGATGAAAGGAAGAACAGGAGAGAAGAAAGGGAAAGAGGTATGAGGGAAGGAGAGACATTGGACCTAGATAGAAGGAAACCGGAAGAAGATGGCGGAGAAATGGTGGACGGGAAGGGGCAGGGAAAGAATGGAGGGGTTAAGGGAAAAGGGAAGGGTGAGGGGTTGGGAGGGGGTGAGAGCCCCAGCTGAGTCTCGACGAGCCTCTTATTGGTTATTCCGTGAAGAGTCGAGATGACGTGTCTGATACTGATTGGTGGAGGCGAGAGTGGAGTGAAATGAAGACTAGAATAGAGGTGTTTTATGGAGGCTGGAGTGGAGGAGTGAGGGGGAGGAGTGGAGTGGAGTGGAGTGGAGGTTGGAGGAGTTGTGAAGTGGAGGTTGGAGTAGAGTGAGGTGGAGGTTGACGTGGAATAGATTGAGGTGGAGTAAAATAGAATGAGATGAAGGTTGGAACATAAGGTAGTGGCTGGAGTGGAGTGTGTGAGGCGGAGGATGGAGTCGAGTGAGGTAGGGTTGGAGTGAAGTGAAGTAGAGGTTTGAAGTGGAATGGAGAAAGGTGGAGACTGGAAAGGAGTGAGGTTAAGTGAAGTGGAGTGAGGTGGAGTGAAGTGGAGTTGAAGTGGGGTCTGGAATAAAAGAATTTGGAGGGAAACTGAACTCCATCATAAAAAGACTTCAAAGATAATTATTCAAAAACAATAACAACAAAACAATAATACAAAATATATACAAAGTTACAAAAAGATAAATTTGTGAATATAAACAAAAGGAATAATTACTCGCATTTATTATCGTGTGTTGTGTGTGTGTGTGTGTGTGTGTATGTGTGTGTGTGTGTGTGTGTGTGTGTGTGTGTGTGTGTGTGTGTGTGTGTGTGTGTGTGTGTGTGTGTGTGTGTGTGTGTGTGTGTGTGTGTGTGTGTGTGTGTGTGTGTGTGTGTGTGTGTGTGTGTGTGTGTGTGTGTGTGTGTGTGTGTGTGTGTGTGTGTGTGTGTGTGTGTGTGTGTGTGTGTGTGTGTGTGTGTGTGTGTGTGTATGTGTTAACAATGTCAGTACACTATTGTGGTAATAGTGAAATTAGCATGAGACTGAAGTTTCTAATCGATATCGTTTTTGAAAACATTGAAACTTAGCTTAAAGTTATTTAATTTGAGTCTCTTACTTGGTTATATATGAATGAAATTGTGTTTCTTTTAAGGGAATGTGTGCAGAAGAGATTCGTACACACACACACACACACACACACACACACACACAGACAATTAGCAGCATATTTAGATACTAAGAAGAAGCTTATACAACGTGAGAGAAAGTGAGTGAGATAATTGTCTCCCTGAAAATTTATATATTTCTCTGCAAGTCTCTCTCTCTTTATCTCTCTCCCTCCTATGAAATGTATATGAGAGGTATCGAATATTGTCTCTCTCTCTCATTCTCTTTCTCTCTTTATGGTATATGTTGATATTTATTATGCTATGTCTCTCTCCTCTTTCTTTCTTTCTTTCTTTCTTTCTTTCTTTCTTTCTTTCTTCCTTTCTTTCTTTCTGTCTGTCTGTCTGTCTTTCTGTGTGACTCTCTCTCTCTCTCTCTCTCTCTCGGTCTCTATGAAATTGGGTTTGAGATGTGTTTCTTGGGGAAATGCGCTTCGGAGGGGTGTATGATAAGGGAGAATGGAGAGGGAGGCAGGGGGTAGGGGAAGGAGGAGGGAGAGGGAAGAGGAGAGGGAGGAGGAGGGGAGGGGAGGGGTTCTTGTCAGTCCCGTCAGGCCCCTGTAAGCCACACGCAAAGTAGTTTTGGAGACGGTGGATGGAGGTGGTTCATGGGTGTGGAAAATTATTTTGGCCAGTTGAAGGTAAATGTGTGGTGTGGCTTATTAAGGGGTGATGGTGTGGTGTATGTGATGGTTGTGGAATGGTATGATTGTTTGGTATATTGTGGAGTGGATTATGTGGTGTACGGTAGAGATGGTATGATTGTATGGTGTATTGTGATGTGAGTGAAGTGGTGTGTAGTGGGTTGGTGTGGATGCGTGGTGTTTGTGGGTATCAGGGGGCGGGATGGTGTGGTTGTTTGAAGTTTCATGGTGGTGTAGTTAGACAAAAGAGTATTATTGGATTTAATTGGTGTATGCAGATGTGTGATGTACGCATCTATGTGTGTGGTGTATATGTCTGTGTGTGTGGTGTACATGTCTGTGCGGTGTATATGTCTATGTGTGTGTGGTGTACATGTCTATGGTTGTTTGGTGTACATGTCTATGGTTGTGTGGTGTACATGTCTATGTTTGTGTGGTGTACATGTCTATGTTTGTGTGGTGTACATGTCTATGGTTGTGTGGTGTACATGTCTATGGTTGTGTGGTGTACATGTCTATGGTTGTGTGGTGTACATGTCTATGTTTGTGTGGTGTACATGTCTATGGTTGTGTGGTGTACATGTCTATGTTTGTGTGGTGTACATGTCTATGGTTGTGTGGTGTACATGTCTATGGTTGTGTGGTGTACATGTCTATGTTTGTGTGGTGTACATGTTTATGGTTGTGTGGTGTACATGTCCATGGTTGTGTGGTGTACATGTCTATGGTTGTGTGGTGTACATGTCTATGTTTGTGTGGTGTGCATGTCTATGTTTGTGTGGTGTACATGTCTATGTTTGTGTGGTACATGTCATGTTTGTGTGGTGTATATGTCTGTGTGTGTGGTGTAATTGTCTGTGCGGTGTATATGTCTATGTGTGTGTGTGGTGTACATGTCTATGGTTGTGTGGTGTACATGTCGATGGTTCTGTGGTGCACATGTCTATGGTTGTGTGGGTACATGTCTATGGTTGTGTGGGTGTACATGTCTATGGTTGTGTGGTGTACATGTCTATGGTTGTGTGGTGTGCATGTCTATGGTTGTGTGTGTGCATGTCTATGGTTGTGTGGTGTACATGTCTATGTTTGTACAACATGGTGTACATGTCTATGTTTGTGTGGTGTACATGTCTATGTTTGTGTGGTGTACATGTCTATGGTTGTGTGTGTGTACATGTCTATGGCTTGTGTGGTGTACATGTCTGTGTTTGTGTGGTGTACATGTCTATGGACATGTTTGTGTGTTGTACATGTCTATGGTTGTGTGGTGTACATGTCTATGGTTGTGTGAGGTGTACATGTCTATGGTTGTGTGGTGTACATGTCTAGTTTTGTGTGGTGTACATGTCTATGTTTTTGTGGTGTACATGTCTATGTTTGTGTGGTGTGTACATGTCTATGTTTTGTGTGGTGTACATGTCTATGTTTGTGTGGTGTACATGTCTATGTTTGTGTGGTGTACATGTCTATGTTTTGTGTGGTGTACATGTCCATGTTTGTGTGGTGTATATGTCTGTGTGTGGTGCACATGTTCATGTTTGTGTGGTGTACATGTCTGTTTGTGTGTGGTACATGTTCATGCTTGTGTGGTGTATATGTCTGTGTGTGTGGGTGTACATTCCATGTTTCATTTATATATCTTGTGTGGTGTACATGTCCATGTTTGTGTGGTGTACATGTCATGTTTTTGTGGTGTACATGTCTTTTGTGTGGTGAAGTCTGTGTGTGTGGGTACATGTCCATGTTTGTGTGGTGTACATGTCTATGTTTGTGTGGTGTACATGTCTATGTTTGTGTGGTGTACATGTCTGTTTGTGTGGTACATGTCTATGTTTGTGTGGTGTCATACATGTCTATGTTTGTGGTGTACATGTCTATGTTTCTGTGGTGTACATGTCTGTTTGTGTGGTGTACATGTCTATGTTTGTGTAGTGTACATGTCTATGTTTGTGTGGTGTATATGTCTGTGTGTGTGTGTATATGTCTATGTTTGTGTGGTGTACATGTCTATTTTGTGTGGTGTACATGTCTATGTTTGTGTGGTATATATATGTCTGTGTGTGTGGTGTACATGTCTATGTTTGTGTGGTGTACATGTCTATGTTTGTGTGGTGTACATGCCTATGTTTGTGTGGTGTACATGTCTATGTTTGTGTAGTGTACATGTCCATGTTTGTGTGGTGTACATGTCTATGTTTGTGTGGTATATGTCTGTGTGTGTGGTGTACATGTCTATGTTTGTGTGGTGTACATGATGTGTGTGTGTGTGGTACATGTCTATGTTTGTGGTGTACATGTCTATGTTTGTGTGGTGTACATGTCTATGTTTTGTGTGGTGCATATATCTGTGTGTGTGTGGTGTACATGTCTATGGTTGTGTGGTGTACATGTCTATGTTTGTGTGTGTGCACATGTCTATGTTTGTGTGGTACATGTCTATGTTTGTGTGGTGTACATGTCTATGTTTGTGGTGTGTATATGTCTGTGTGTGTGTGTGGTGTACATGTCATGTTGTGTGGTGTATATATCTGTGTGTGTGGTGTACATGTCTATGTTTGTGTGGTGTACATGTCTATGTTTGTGTGGTGTACATGTCTATGTTTGTGGTGTATATGTCTGTGTGTGTGGTGTACATGTCTATGTTTGTGTGGTGTACATGTCTATGTTTGTGTGGTGTACATGTCTATGTTTGTGTGGTGTATATGTCTGTGTGTGGTGTACATGTTCATGTTTGTGTGGTGTATATATCTGTGTGTGTGTGTGACATGTCTATGTTTGTGTGGTCATGTCTGTTTGTGTGGTGCATGTCTATGTTTGTGTGGTGTATATGTCTGTGTGTGTGGTGCATGTCTGTTTGTGTGGTGAGTCATGTTTGTGTGGTGACATGTGTTTGTGTGGTGTATGTCTGTGTGTGTGGTGTACATGGTGTTGTATGGCCGATGTGGTGCGTGTGATGATACTCTCGGGTGGTGAAGATAACGTTGTAGGGCTGTATGATGCGATATCACAGATGCTGGAGGAATATCACAGGTGCTGGAGGCATATCACCGGTACAGGAGGCATATTACAGGTGCTGGAGGAATATTACAGGTGGTGGAGAAGTATCAGAGGTGCTGGAGGAATATTACAGGTGTTGGAGGCATATCACAGGTGCTGGAGGAATATCACAGGTGTTGGAGGCATATCACAGGTGATGGAAGCATATTACAGGTGCTGGAGGAATATCACAGGTGTTGGAGGAATATCACAGGTGTTGGAGGAATATCACTGTGTTGGGAGAATATCGCTGTTGGAGGAATACTGCTGTTCTGGAGGAATATCACAGGTGCTGGAGGAATACAGGTATTGCAGGAATATCACAGGTGTTGGAGGAATATCACAGGTGTTGGAGGAATATCACAGGTGTTGGAGGAATATCACAGGTATTGGAGGAATATCAGGTGTTGGAGGAATATCACAGGGGGGGGCAATATTACGAGTACTGGAGGAATATCACAGGGTGTGGAGGAATATTACAGGTGCTGGAGGAATATCACAGGTACTGGAGGAATATCACAGGTGCTGGAGGAATATCACAGGTAATGGAGGAACATCACAGGTTCTGGAGGAATATCAAAGGTGCTGGATAAATATCACAGGTGTTGGAGGAATATCACAGGTGCTGGAGGAATATCACAGGTGCTGGAGGCAGGTGTGTAAGGCTGAAGGAGCGTCTTGTGTACACAGGAGGAGTTTGATGCTCAATATCGACACGAATTTGAAATATAACCAGTTTCAGGCCCCAAGTGAACCTCGTTAGTGTGGTTACATGTTAGGGTAGTGTTACGGTGACGTGTTGGATGTGGTGTGGTATGTGTCAGGGTGATGTGTTAGATGATGGTATGTGTTAGTGTGGTATGTGATATGTGTGTGTGTGTGTGTGTGTGTGTGTGTGTGTGTGTTAGTGTGGTGTGATGGATGTGGTATATGTTTTAGGGTGATGTGTAGGATATGGTGTGTGTGTTAGTGTAGTATGTTGAATGTGGTGTAGTATGTGCTTGTGTGATGTGTTGGATGTGGTATATGTGTTATGCTGATGTGTAGGATGTGGTATGATAGGTGTTAGGGTGATGTCTTGGATATGGTGTAGTGTGTTGGATGTGGTGTGATACGATTTGTCGTCGATGGAGAAGTTAATATGTGATAATATGTTGTTGAATGGTGTGGGCATGTATGGGGCATAGTGTGTGTGGTGTGATGTGGTGTGGTGTGTGTGGTGTGATGTGGTGTGGTGTGGTGGCACGGGGATAGGACAGGTACTGTGTTACTGTGGTGTGTTAAAGGAAGGAAGGTATTGTGTTATTTTGTGTGTGTGTGTGTGTGTGATAGGAAGGTGATAACGTTGTAAACTGTTGTAAGGATGTGGTAAAGTGATAGTGTACTGTGTGGTGTAGTAGTATGAGGTAGTGTGATGTATGGTAGTGTAGTGTATGGTGGTGTAGTGTGTGTTGGTAGTGTGTGTGATAGTGTACTGTGTGGTGTAGTAGTATGAGGTAGTGTGGTAGGTGGTAGCAGAGTGTGGTGGTGGTGTAGTGTGGTGTACTAGCATGAGGTAGTGTGGGTGATTGTAGTGTAGTGTATGGTGGTGTAGTGTGTGGTGTAGTGTGTGTTGGTGTAGTGTGTGATGGTAGTGTGTGGTGTAGTGTGTGGTGGTGGTGATGGTGTAGTGTGGTAGCGAAAGGTGATGGTGTGTGATGGATAGTGTGTGGTGGTGTAGTGTGGTTGTGTGGTGGGGTGTGAAGTGTGTGTGGTGTGGTGTGTAGGTGTGGTGGTGTATTGTGTGGTTGTAGGTGTGAGGGTGGTTGGAGTGTGTGTGTGGTGTATTGTGTGGTTGTGTAGTGTGTGATGGGTGTGTGTGCTGGTTTAGTGTGTGTGGAGCAGTAGAGTGTGGTGGTGTGGTGTGATGGAGTGAGTGTGTGATGGAGAGTGTGTGATGGTATAGTGGGTTGTGGTGTAGTGTGTTTGTGTAGTGTGTGGTTGTGTAGTGTGTGGTGGTGTGAAGTGTGGTGGTGTATGTGTGGTGAGTGTGTGATGGGAGTGTGGTTGTGTGAAGTGTAGTGTGTGGTGGTGTATGTGTGGTTGTGCAGTGTGTGATGTGTAGTGTGTGGTCAGGTAGTGTGTGTTGTGTAGTGTGGTGGTAGTGTGGTGGTGTATTGTGTGGTTGTGTAGTGTGTGATGGTGTAGGTGATTGGAGAGTGTGTGTTGTGTAATGTGTGGTTGTGTAGTGTGTGATGGTTTAGTGTGGTGGTGGTGTTGGTGGTGTGGTGTGTGTGGTAGAGTGTGTGGTCAGTGTGTGGTGGTTAGTGTGTGGTGGTGTGTGGTGATGGTGGTGTGTGTGTGGTGGTGTAGTGTGTGGTTGTGTAGTGTGGTGGTGTATTGTGTGGTTGTGTAGTGTGTGATGGTGTAGTGTGTGGTTGTGTAATGTGTGGTGTGTGATGGTGTAGTGTGTGATGGTTTAGTGTGGTGGTGTGGGTGTATGGTGGTGTGGTGTGTGGTAGTGTGGTGTGTGATGGTGTAGTGTGTGATGGTTTAGTGTGTGGTGGTGTGGTGTATGGTAGTGTGGGTGTGGTGTGGTTGGTGTAGTGTGTGGTGTGTGTAGTGTGTGATGGTGTACTGTGTGGTTGTGTGGTGTGTCGTTGTGTAGTGTGATGGTGTAGTGTGTGATGGTGTGTGGTGGTGTGGTGTGTGGTGGTGTAGTGTGATGGTGTAGTGTGTGGTGGTATTGTGTGTGTGGTGCTGTAGTGTGTGTTGGTGTAGTGTGTGATGGTGTAGTGTGTGATGATGTGGTGTGTGGTGGTGTGGTGTGTGATGGTGTGGTGGTGTTGAATAATGTTGAAATAAACCCCCATTATAGCATAAATTCGAACAAGTAAAAAGCGAGAACAAGAGACAGAGAGAAAGATCAAACGGCAGGGAGACTTCGGTAAATTTTTCGGGCCTTAATATTCAGTCAATCATAGGGGGAAGGCGGGATCAGCTGGCTGGGTTTATTACAAATAGTGGAACAAGCTGTACTGCCGAAAGTCTATTATTATTATTATTACTAACTGCTACTACTACTAGTACTACTACTACTAAATAATAATAATAATAATAATAATAATAATAATAATAATAATAATAATAATAATACTCTCAATCATATTTTATTAACTTAATTCTACTTAGTTTCATATTTACCTTTTTATTTTATATAGGTTCCCAGTAGTCGAACTTCATTATCACTCACCTTCTTCATTCCTTGCACGCCTTTTTATTAAATCTCCTGCACTAAGGGCTATTTACCTCTTATCACACAAAATGAGTCTTGTGTTTTCTTCTCTCTTGGTTTAATATGTGTCAGTTTTTTCAGTTGTTTTGACCAACTGAAAACACCTTTTCAAATGTACTTTTCTTAGCCTGTCATAACATAAAGAAAATATTTGCGAATTGTGAAATAGACACGTTGGTTTCTTATTCAAAATTTTTCAACATTTTGATAACTGGTTTTATTCAAGGAAGATACAGTATAATGTCCATCCTACTGCATAATATGAATTCATTTCCTACGGATTTTTCCTAGCCCAGTCAAGCATGGTATCTCGTCCATCCTATAATTTTACCTCAGTGATGATAGACCAGTTCAATCCCTATTCTGATCAAGTACAACATCTCTTTCATGTTCTAATTTCAACCTATTATTGACCGAATAATTACATTTTCATTTGTTATAAAAAATGGTATATCGTTTTTCCTGTCATCATTATTCTTCGCATCAAAGGCCATTCTGATGTCTTCCTAGTAATTAAGATTTTTTCCTATCATGACAAAGGCATGATTTTTGACGGCTTGTAATGGAGTATTCTTATGTATCCTCAATACTTCTTGGAACTTCTTGAGGGAGTTATTATCGGCGCCGTTTCTAATACTCCCGTCTAGATATGTTCACTGTGATGTTACTGAGATGGATCAAATAAGAAAACTAGATAGAGAGAGAGGGGAAAAGAATAGTGGAGCGGGAAGGTAAGGCAAAGGGAGGAGAGAAAAAAAATATAGAGTAAGAGCAAAAGATAATGGAGGAAGGGAGGGAGAGAAACTAAAGGAATTAAAAAGAGGAATGATGGCAGGAGAAAGGAAAGGAAAGGAGATAGAGAAGGAGGAGAAAGAAAAAGTAGATATAGAGAGGTAAGAAAGGAGAGAGAGGGAAAGGAAAGACAAATAAAGTTGGAAAAGCTAAGGCCAGGGAAAAAAAAAGAGAGATATAGAGGGAGGGAGGGAGGTATATACAGTATATATATATATATATATATATATATATATATATATATATATATATATATATATATATATATATATATATATATATATATATACATATATATATATATATATATATATATATATATATATATATATATATATATATATATATATATATATATATATATATTTATACAGTATATATATATATATATATATATATATATATATATATATATATATATATATATATATATATATATATATATATATATATATATATATATATATATATATATATATATATATATATATATATATATATATATATATATATTTTTTTTTTTTTTATACGGAATTAGCACAGGTCAAACGACCTGGGAGGCGAAAAATATGAACAAAAAATATTAAAAATGAAGAAAAAAGCTATACTGTGTTAATCTACACTACGAAGATGCCGGAAAACCAGCTTTTTAAAGTGAGACATATTGTATAAGTATGGAAACACAGAAGAAGGCAGAGCATTCCACAGTTTGGCTGTGTGAGGAAAGAATGGGGTACTATAACGGGTTGTTCTCGTGCGACCGACATTCACAGAGAAACGGTGGGCACCACGGGCAAGATGTGTGTTACGAGCCCACGGCCTTGCCGACGGTACACAGGATGCCAAATCCACCGAAAATTGCCCGTTAAAGTACCTGTAAAAGAATGAGAGCGAAGCACATTGCGGCGAAGAGAAAGGGAAGAGAGATTGTCAACTAAAGGAGGAGAGTTAATAAGACGAAATGCCTTTGATTCCACCCTATCTAACAGTTGGACAGAAGAAGTGCCACCCCAGATATGAGAGCAGTACTCCAAGTTAGGACGAATGAATCCCTTATATACTTAGAGCAACTGCTGAGGAGTGGAGTAGCTACGGTATCTGTACAGCATTTCGGGAGGCAGCTTTAGCTATATTAAGGATGTGTGATTTCCAGGACATATTGGAGGAAATAGTGAGGCTTAACACATTTATTTCAGAATTTGGCAAGATGATAGCGTCCTGAAATGTAATTGGTAGGAGAGCGTCTAATTTAGAAAGTTTAATTGGTAAATATTGAGTTTTATTACTATTGAATTTAACTAAGTTTGTGCCGCCCCATTCAGGGATGCTGCACAGATCCGCATTGATAGAAGTAATGATATCAGCTCTAGAAACAGATCTAGTATGAGAGTTAGGAGGAAGGGGAAAATGTGAAGAAGAGTGAAGAGTAGAATCATCAGCGTAAGAATGGATATAATTAATTGTAGTGTGAAGTAAATCATTGATAAAAAGAACGAAGAGGGTAGGTGAAAGAACAGAACCCTGTGGGACACCACTATTGGTAGAGAAAGAGCGAGAGATCGATCCCTCGACAACAACTACCATTGATCGGTTCTCAAGGAAGCTAGAGATAGAAAACAAGGTGGGGTAGAGAAACCAAAAGAGGGAAGTTTAGATAGCAAAGACTTTTGCCATACCCTGTCAAAGGCTTTAGAGATGTCGAGGGCCACGGCGAAAGTTTCCCCATAATCCCTAAGAGAGGATGACTAAAGATGGGTGCAATAGGAGAGCAGATCACCAGAAGATCTCGCCTGGAGAAAGCCATACTGGTGATCCGACAAAAGAGAAAGGCGTTCAAGGTGACGGATAAAATGGGAATTCAAGATAGTTTCGAAAATCTTAAAGAGGGATGAAGTTAGGGCAATGAGCCGATAGTTAGAGGGATTAGAATAGTCACCCTTCTTCGGGATGGGCTGAACCAAGACGAAGAGTGCGGGGAGATATGATAGAAGTATTTAAGTGGGTGAAGGGAATCAATAAAGGGGATATAGATAAAGTTCTTATAATATCCGAGCAGGATAGGACTCGGAGCAACGGATTTAAGTTGGATAAGTTTAGGTTTAGGAGGGAGATCGGAAGGAACTGGTTCACAAATATGGTGGTGGACGAGTGGAACAAGCTTAGCAACTTTGTAATAAGTGCTGGAACGCTGGAAAGTTTCAAAAGGAGGCTGGATAGGTTCATGGATGATAGAGAGTGGTAGTAACTCTCGACAGGAGCTGCCATGCACAGGCCAACCGGCCTATTGCAGACTCCTTATTTTCTTATGTTCTTATATAAATAGCAAAAGGAAAAGTATGCGTAAAAGAAATGCAGAAAGAGAGACCAAGAAAAAGAGAGTTAGGGAGGTAGAAAGAGAGAGTGATCAGAACATAGGTATATAAAAAATTAACAAAGACAAGAGGAGAAAGAGATAGAGAAAATGATCCTCTAGACAAAAAGTAATAGAGAAAATAAAGTTAAAAAAGCGATTTAGACAGAATCGCCTATGACTTTCTCAGCTTGGGAGAAATTGTGTTGATTATTGCGTGTATGAGTTGAGTGTGACATCACAGACTACAGCGAAACCAAGATAGTTCAATTAAGGAATGGGTGGTGGTGAGGGCTATGTCTGTATGTCTGTCTGTCTGTCATTGTCTTTGTTTTTGTCTGTCTGTTTGACTGTCAGTCTTTGTTTTTGTCTGTCTGCTTGCCTTTTTCCTCTCTCTCTCTCTCTCTCTTGGAAGGAGGAACAGGAACGAGGTAGGATATGGAAGATAAGAGAAAGAACTTTAGGAGGGTTGTGAAAGAAAGAGGAAGGAAAAGGATTTAAATAAAAGAAAAAGGGAAGGAAAATATAAAAAAGTGAAGGGGAAAGAAAAGGAAGCTTTAGTTGGGAAGAGAGGAAGAGAGATGGAAAAATGGGAAAGAAGAAAGGAGTAATTGATGGAGAGAGACAAATGAAAGGGAAAAGAAAGAAAAAGGAAGAAAGTAAGAAAAGGGGGTAGGGAAAAGAGTGACGGATATGAGAATAGAACGAGGAAAGGGGAAAGGGAGGAAGGGATGAGAAAGGGGGAAGGAAGGGAGGAAAGAGAAAAAGATGAAAGGACGAAAAAGGAAGGAGAGAAAGGCGGAGAGGACAAAAGAAAGGGAGGGGGAATGAGAAATGAAAGAGAGGAGGAAAGGGGAAAGAAGGAAATGAAGGAGAAAAAGGGAAGGAGGGTAGGTGAAAGAAAAGGGGGGAGGATGAGTGAGCTGGGGGGGGGAGGATGAGTGAGCTGGGGGGAGGTGAAAGGAGGGGAGGTATATCATTAAAGGTCTCAGTCTTCTCTTTCATCCTTTATCGGAATCCTATTTGATCCTGAGGCCAACGAAAAGGCTTCCTCTGGCACCCTCCTCATCCACCCCCCTCCAGCTGCCACCATCACAGCCACCACCATTACCATCAATACCACAACAACCACCACCACAACCATTATCAACACTGGCGCAACCACCACAGTAACCATCACAACAACCTATATCTATGATTATTAAGAAACTTAGGAACAGTTGCACTGTACAATCTTTACACATTCTGATATAGTGAATCTCATGTAAGCGAAACAAAATCTCCAAGTGTCAATCAAAGAATTCATCTTGTCACGGTCAAATCTCAGTGAAAATTAGTAGACAAAGTTGTTAGTGTGTTTGTATGGTTCCATTTAGGCACCGGCGGCCTAGCGTGAACTTTGTAATCTAAAGAATGACTGGTTTAAAAATAAAACAAGTAAAACGCAAAAACTTGCAGATCAACACAAGATGCGCGATATTTTCAATTCCACTAAAAAAATTTATGGGCCAATCACTCATGGTGCAGCCCTATCCATTCATCAGACAGTAACTCCCTAATTAAAGATGAAGAAGGCATCCGTCTGTGCTGGAAGGAGCACTATCTTTCACTGTTCAACCGAAGCACAGATATGAATGTCCTGACTACCCAGCAGGTCCCTCAGCATCCAGAGGTGACCCACCTCAGCTATCCTCCATCCGTGGATGAGGTAGCTCCTGCCATCAAACAGGTGAAAAATAACAAAGCCTAAGGGCCTGATGGACTACCAGCTGAAGATGTATAAAGCAGGAGGACTTGTGCTTACCATAAAGTCTCCACTCTCTCCTGGAGAATATATGGGAAAAGGAGGAATCCCCCAATATTTATAAAAACAAGGGAGACAGGTCAAACTGTGGCAACTACCGCTGGATTTCGCTGCTGTCCATAGCTGGCAAGATTATCGCCGAGTCCTCCTAAACAGACTTCTTCCTGAGGCAGAAAACTTCCTCCCAGAATCTCAGTGTGGCTTTAGACCATCATATGGCACCACTGACATGATCTTTGCTACCCGCCAGATACAGGAAAAAGGCAGAGAACAGTGTCGTGACTTGTACATGGCCTTCATCAACCTAAAAAGCCTTTGATTTCGGTCAACAGGTAAGCCCTCTGGTGTACCCTCAGCCGTTTTGGTTGCCCACCAAAATTCATTGCCATTATGAGGCAACTTCACGATGGCATGAACGGCAGTGTCCTGCACAATGGCACCCAGTCTGAGTCCTTCCCATCCAATCGGGGGTAAAACAAGGATGTGTACTGGCACCAACTCTCTTTTCCATTTTCTTGGCTGCCTTCCTTAGTCGTGCCAATGCCAGTGGACATCCAGTACTGGATGAACGGTATTTTTAACATATACTGTTGGGAGCTGAAATTATCTACAAAGTTGCACATATATCGAGCAGTGGTTCTCCCCACTATGCTATGGCAGCGAGACATGGGTCATTTAGAGGAGGCACCTCAAGGCACTTGAAAACTTTCACCAACGATGTCTACACTCCATTCTCCGAGTTTGGTTGGAAAACAAGAAACAAATGCCTGTATTCTCGCTGGCACCAACTGTAGAAACATCGAGGCTGCCATCAGTGCCGGATTTAGACTTGTGGAGGCCCATGGGCAGCCTCTTTGTGGAGGCTCCCCTCATTATAACTACCCAAGAGGGTGGGGTGGCGAATGAAGCGAGCCTAAACATCTGGAGAATTTTGGAGCCATATGCAGTTATATTGAGGAAATTAGAACATTGAGAATTTTTTAATTAACTGTATATTTATTGATAGTGTACAAATTCCCAACACACACATACACACAAAAGTGAGACATGACTGGAGTCATTCATGTGGTTTCAAGTCGACCAGCCCTGATATAGCTACTACCGCACATGTGGAGGCCCACAGATTATGGAGGCCCCTGGGCAGCTGCCCACTATGCCCACTCCTGAATCCGGCCCTGGCTACCATTATCCATAAACATGCACGTTGAACTGGCCATGTCACCCACATGGGCGACAGTAGATTGTCAAAGCAGCTACTTTACAGTCACCTAACGAACAGTAAACGTAACGTTGACGGGTAACTGAAAAGGAATAAGGATAGTCTTAAGACACACCTGAAAATGTGCCAAATCTACCCCCTCACCGGGGAGACGATTACTCCACACCGTATCGCTTGGAGGACCACCACACGAGTTAGTCCGTCTAAATACCAAGGCAGACAAGCGCCAACGTCGGAAAGACGCTGCTGCCGCCTCTCCCACAATAGATGTAGCTGTAATAAAGGCAAATTTGGATAGAAGATATAGTAAGAATTATTAGTTGTAGGACAGTGAGGAGAATTGGTAGGGTGGCCGATTAGTTTATTTCACTTGGTATTATTTTCTTAGGGGAAATCTTCTAAACACCAATTCTAGGTAAAGCTATTTATTAGTTAACTTTAAGAGATCATTATATTTACGTTGCTAGACAATGACTCTCGGACACAAACATGAATTGGATACACTTCCCACCGTAAATAACTCACCCTATGGATCGCTCTGACAATGACTCACGTGTGACCTGAGGGAAGCCCAGCGGCTGGGGAAGCTGCCTGCAAGTGCTGCTGGACTCGTTCTCCTGTGGGAGACTGCTAGCTGGGGACTCGGTCCGGGGAGTGGGGAGGGAAGTCTTCTTCCCGACCTCGATTAGTGACGAGTCTAACTCCTGTCTTCTTCCGAGTTCTGTCTCTCCCTGTCTGTCTTCGTCTGTTTCTGTTTCTGGGAAGCAGCACTCAACCCCTTCCCTGTTCTAATGGTAATGCTAATGGAAGGAGCTGCAGGCCGCTTATATTGGCGGTGACAAGCCGAAAGATGTCGTCACTAATCTAGGTGTGTCTGGCCAGGTGACAGGTGTACTGGCTGGAGGGTAACTTCTTGAATGACACGATCATATCGCCAGGTTAGCTAATGATGCGGGGGTGAGAATTCTGGTTTATTGTGACCGTGATCTCTAGTGGGTCATGTCTTAATCAACTTATGAAGCTGTACACACCTGCGCTTTCAGTCACTGCTATATGTGCTGTTCTTCTCTGGGCTGTAAGCTGTGGTATGATAACAATCATTACACCTCTCGCCAAAACCAAAGCTTCCATACCAGAGAACTGATGGCACATATAGCAGTGATCATGGTAATATAATATGCAGTAACTAGAATAGCCCCTGAGGCGACAATGCATCCTCACATTTTACAAACAATAACCTCATAGATACTGATATTTATGTTTTTGTACTGGCTTGGTTTGATCTGACAAAACTTGCTCTATGGCCCTCCACACATGTGTTCTGACCTCACTCAGTTGTGTTCTGACCTCACTAGGGGAAAGGTCACGGCAGGGTTAGCTCCCGAGGGATAATTATCAGATATGGCCAGCGTTATGTGTGGTCTGGGGTCTGGGAGTTTGTTGGCCAAGCTGGAATGGGCCATGGAAGAATAAGAGAGGGCCAAGGAAGAAATAGAGAGGGCCACGTTGGAGAACCTGAAATTAAAAGAAGAGATGGCGAGATTGAAGGGGGAGGCTGGACAGGGGAAGCCAGTGTCTGACGGAAATTCAAGCGAGTGGAAGATTGTAAGGAGAGGGATGACCAAACTGGTGATGAAGAAACACACCAAGGATACGTCAACAACGACATCAGCAGCTAAGTGTACCAACTCGTTCAGTCCCTTGATAGACGAATTGGACGTTAGTACAGTCAGGGACAGGGCTGACAAGGAAGGTATAAAAACTTTAATTGTTGGTGACTCACAGGTAAGGTACATGGACAGGGCTTTTTGTGGTAAAAACATAAATAGGATGAGGATGTGTTTGCCAGGAGCTGGGATGGGGGATATAATTGACAGGATGGACAATATCTTGTCTAGTAATGGGAACAAACTCATTATCTGCCTCAGTGCAGGAGGCAATGATATTGGCCGGTGTAGGAGCGAGGAGCTTCTTGATAAGTTCAAGGCAGCTATAGATCGTAGTAGGACTAAGGGAGGGATCCCTATCATATGCCGTGTCCTGCCTAGAAGGAGAGTTGGCAGTGAATGGTTGTCAAGGGCAGTTGGTGTCAACGACCGTCTTGACAGATATTGCAAGTCAATATCAGTCCCATTCATTGACAACTGGGACAACTTCTACGGCAGAAGGGACCTTTATGCTAGGGATGGGGTGCACCTGTCTAGGGATGGAGTAGCAACCCTGGCTGGGGCTCTAGAGGGGGCAGTTCAAAAGATATCGAAGTCTTTAAACTGCTAGGAGAACATATGAGCACGGGGGTGGAGGAGACTGCAGTGGGAGAGGGTAAACAAAGTGAAAGATTACAGGGAAATAGTGTTAGGAATGATGACAAAACTAAATTAGACAGGGAGTTTAAAACTAAACGCTGTAAAGGGAGGACTCAGAACACGACTAACTTAAATGTCTACTACGCTAACAGTAGAAGTATGAGAAACAAAATGGATGATATTAGGGCCTTGGTATGTACCGAAAAAATCGAAATAATAGCATTCACTGAAACGTGGATCAACCTAGACACACGTGAGTTACCGGTCGAATACCAAATTGCTGGTTACAAACTGTTCCATATCGATAGACAGACCAGGAAAGGAGGCTAAGTAGCAATCTATGTTCGGGATAATCTGAAGTGTGAAATAAATAAGGAAATAAAAACTGAGCGGAGTACAGAAACAATTTGGATAGAATTAATCGACGGTAGGGAAAAATTAATCACAGGAGTAATATATAGACCTCCCAATCTTGATAGAGTCAATGAGCGACTTATCTGGGATGAAATGAGCAGGGCTTCCATACACAACAAAGTCTGTATAGTAGGCGACTTTAACCTTGGCCAAATAGATTGGACTGACCTTACAGGTAACTCAGAATCAGAGGATTTTCTCGAGACGATCCAGGACTGTTTTCTAAGTCAATATATAACCGAACCCACACGGGGTAATAATATACTTGATTTAGTTCTGTCAAACAGAGAAAACCTCATTAGCAGTGTCGAGGTAGGGAACGAACTTGCAAACAGCGATCACAAAGAAATTAGATTCCAGTTAGATTTTCAGGGCAGACGTAAGGAAAATTCCACTAAAGTACCAGATTTCAGAAGGGCAAACTTTGACAGTTTAAAGAGACAGCTCAGAGAGGGGGTGTCGCGCTTGGCCGTGAACCTGACAGATGACACAGACCTGATAACGAGATCTGAGATTGCCGAGTTCCACGACAATTTAAATAGTGAGTTACTTAATGCACAAAGGCAGAACATACCATACAAAAAACTCAAATCAGACAACAATGACCCTAAATGGATAAATAATTATTTAAAGAACATCATTGGCCAAAGGAAGGCTAGAAGGATAAATCATGGCGAAATTCACCTCGGGATTATTATAGGGTATTAGTAGGGTTAAAACCGAGATAAGGAAAGCCAAAGAGGAATAATGAGGTAAGGATAGCAAGGGAGGCGAAGACAAACCCCAAAGGATTCTACCAAATGTATCAAACTAAAACACGAGAAAAGATTGGACCAATACGTCAGACACCACGAGCTTACTGATAACGACGGAGAAATGAGCAATAATCTGAATAAATATTTTTCAACAGTTTTCACCACCGAAAATTTAAACATGATACCGAGGCACCGACTCTATTCAGAGATAGTGAAGAAAACAAATTAAGCGAGATAGTAGTGACTAGTAACGATGTTAGTGCAAATAGACAAACTAAAGCCTAATAAGTCACCTGGTCCCGATGAGATATTTGCCAGAGTATTAAAGGAATGTAAGGAAGAGCTTAGTATGCCCTTAGCAAAGTTGTTTAACATGTCCTAAAAACAGGTGTAGTACCAGAATCCTGGAGGATAGCGAATGTAATACCGATTTTCAAGAAGGGATAGATCACTATCCTCTAACTACCGCCCAATCAGTCTAACATCAATAGTAGGCAAATTACTGGAAGCAATCATTTCAAACTGTATTCAAAATCACCTGGAAGCACCGATTGATCAATGATTCCCAGCATGGCTTCGGGACGTTCATGTCTAACTCATCTATTAACATTCTTTTCATCAGTTTTCGAATCGGTGGGCGAGGGGCACAATTATGATGTGGTATTTCTCGACTTTAGCAAAGCCTTCGACAGAGACCCCACGAAAGACTAGAAGCACATGACATCAAAGGTAAGATCCTTAAATGGTTAGGGCGTTAGGGTGTGTCATAGGAGGGAAGATCAGCTAAAACTAATGGCCCATCACTTTTTTGGTAGATTTTAGTGTATATAAACAGAAAATAATTTCAGTTTCAATATTTTGCAACCTTTTGCTAGGTAAATTTTAGCGTGAAATTTATCGAAAATCTAACGTACAGCTGCATTAGTGCATTACAATTAAATAGTGAACATTGCTTTCTGACTTCATTCTTTAACAACCCAACTAACAATATTTTTTTCTGTTTCAGATTCTGATGCATTTATAAGTTGATAATATTTGCGATGGCTGCTTGTGTCAGGACGAGGAACCAAAATCCAGCCATCTCAGTCACTATCTTGGGTCTGGGAGAGAGCTCCTGAAGTCGGAGTTGCCTACATTGAGAGATGCTTTGAGATACGGTGTTTTAATCAGGCAAATCAGTGAAAAGAACCAAAGAACTTACACAAACAAAGACATTGCCAGTGATATGACCAAAGCTGTCTTGGCACAGTACACTCTGGCTAACGCTCAGTTCAAGCCTCCAGTCATAACAAGTCAGAAGAAGATTAGTGAGAGACTGCTAGCCAGTTGGGAAAAGGCAAGAGATATCTCTTGGGAGAGGAAAACTTGCAGTTAAGGACAGCTTTGCTACAACTGGACCAGTTATTTGACATAATTACTTGCAAGTGCCCAATTGTTCTCTGTCCTGAGTTTGGATGCGATCGTGACTGTAAATCCGAGGCCCACATCTCCTGTATTTGCAAGCGTGAACTGAAGATTCCTGTGATCGAAACTGGCATTTGTCAAAGGACAGAGAGAGAAGACTGGCAGTATAGGGGCTCTCATGATTTCTAGCCAAGACATTCCGGAGTCCAAGAGACAGGAGGCTGCCACAGAGAGACAGAAGAGAAGAGTTGCCGAGGAAAAGAGACTTGAGAAGGCCCAGGGTGAGGTAAAAAAGGCCGATGATTGGAGTCAAGCTGATTCAGAGTTTAATGACTCCCCCATGGCTGATCCGAGTGCTGACCAGGAGAATGGTGACTTTGTCCCTAACCCAGAAAATAATGATCCCAAACCTTCCAGGCATAAGATTCGAAATAGGAAAGATATCCCGAGCATAGCTCTGGCCAGCATGCGACACCACACTGGTCTCAGAGAAACTGCAGAGATAGCAACAGCTGCCTGGGTTGACGGTGGTTTGATAACACCTGATGATGTTCACCTGGTGATAGATCATAACAAAGCAAGGAGAGCTCAGGAGAAACTTGTCAGTAACCTAGAAGAGGAGTTTGATAAGGGGATAAGAGAAAATGGAATCAATTGTTTGTTCTTTGATGGGAGAAGGGATGACACTAAAGTGTTCATGAAAGTTGGAGATTCTGACAAGTTGTTCCCTGCCATGGTGAAGGAGGAACACTACTCCTGCTGCAGTGAACCAAGAGGGAAGTATTTGTGGCATTTCACTCCAGAGAAAGATGACATCAGGAAACCAGCTGAGACAGTGGCAGATAACATTGTGAACTGGCTCAGAGAGAGGAACGTAGACCAGACCCTGCAGGCCATTGGAGGGGACAGCACCAACACGAACACAGGGTGGCAAGGGGGGGGTCATACAGTGGATAGAGCGGAAGATTGGGAGGAAGCTGGTCTGGATTGTTTGTGACCTCCACACCAACGAGTTGCCACTCAGACATCTGATCCAGGAGCTAGATGGCAAGACTCTTTCAAACAACAGATGGTCTGGTCCTCTTGGCAAGATGCTGGACTCTACCACTGAGTTAGAAATAAATCCGAGCTTTGAAAAAATCACAGTTGGCCCTCCACTCGTTGAGCTTGCACATACTGTCATTGACGACCTGAGTACTGACCAGTACTATGGTTACATGATTTGCAGTGCCATCAAAACTGGGGTCATGCCTTGCTTACCTGCAGATAGGTCCAGTCTCACATTCTAGGTGGCTCACAACGGCTCCTTTCTGTGTCTCTGCAGAATTTGGGTCGCTCATCATAAACTGAGAAAGGAACCAGCTTCACAACCTGAGACCTGCTGTCCAATTCATCGTGAGTGTCTACTTGCCTGGTTCAACACCAAGGTCAAGTCATCACCTCTCCGAAGGTCCGAGGCATGTTTTCCAGCTTGAGCCCTCCTGAGGAGTCAGCCAAGGAAGGTTGTTCAGATTGTGGAGCCGACTGTGAGGAGATCTTCCTGGTATGCTCATCCCGAGGCAGTTCTGCAGACAATGCTCTGCAGTAAGGATGAGGAGGAGAGAAGAGTGGCAGTCAAAAAGATCTTGGATATGAGACTTATGAGAGGATCTGGGCATGACGAATCAGTTGGTGACGATTCCTTCAGGGTCAGGAAGACTCCTGAAGTCAATCTGGGTGCCAAGACCCTCACTGATCTCATAGATCTGGATAACATCCAGGCTGGCAGTGAGCCCCTCTACCTGCAGCCTCACCAATGTTCAAGTCAGAGCTTTCCTGACAACCCCATGCATAAACCCTGCCTGGCCCTCTCAGACACCCAGAGTATAGGAGCGCTGTGTACAGCAAGTGAGCGAGGCCAGCAGTCACGGTGTTGGCAGAGGAGGGGAAGGCTACATCCGAGCTTCAGGTGGTCAGGCAGGGAGGTGATGAGTTGAAACAGAAGCAAGAAAGACATGTTCTCTATGGTGCAGCAACACCGGGTCGTAGTAGTAAAACCGGTTTTTGTATTTGATGATTTTGTTTTCTAAAGGAATATTAAATTTAATAAATGTGTCAAGATCATTTCACTATTATTCTGGATCATTTTCATTCTAATAAATTAACCTGATACATTTACTTTACTTTAAATAAGCTATTTAGTGGTGTTGGTAAAAGGGTGGAATACTGAATTTTCATAAGATTTCAAGTTAAAATTTACCTAGCAAAAAATGAAAACTTTTCAAATCTGAAGATATCACATGATTCTGCACATAGAACTACATCATTAATACCATGGGCCGATTTTTCAAACTCCAAAAAAAGAATTCGCCTCCGTATGACACACCCTATTAGGGCGTGGTTACAGGACAGGAAACAGTGAGTGAGCATTAATGGCACTAAGTCCCATTGGAGCAATGTCACAAGTGGAGTTCCCCAAGGCTCAGTACTTGGACCATTATTATTTATTATATACATAAACGACATATATATCGGCATAGACAGCAACATAAGCAAATTTGCTGATGACACTAAAATAGGACGTGTTATTAAATCTGACGAGGACTCCACAAACCTACAGGAAGATCTAAACAAATTTTTCGAATGGTCTGAAAAATGGCAGATGAAATTCAACGTGGGCAGATGTAAAGTACTCAGTATAGGAGATGTAAACAGGGAAACCAGATACCAGATGAACAACGATGCCATAGAGAAATCCGACTGCGAGAGAGATTTAGGAGTAATGATAACTAGTAACCTTAAGCCAAGTAAACAATGTGTTTTTGCTCGTAACAAGGCTAATAAAGTACTTGGGTTCATACAAAGGAGTGTTAGTTACAAGACTAGCGAGGTCATCCTAAAACTGTATCTTGCTCTTGTGAGACCACATCTGGATTACGCAGTTCAGTTCTGGTCACCGTATTACAGAATGGATATAGAATCCTTGGAAAGAATTCAGAGGAGAATGACAAGACTAATCCCGGGCATTAGGAACCTTGAGTACAGAGACAGGTTAAAGCATCTTAATTTGCACTCCCTCGAGAGACGTAGAGCGAGGGGCGACCTGATAGAGGTGTATAAGTGGAAGGCAGGGCTAAACAAAGGGGACATTACAAAGGTACTCAAACTATCCAACCAGTCGTAACAATGGTTTTAAATTAGACAAATTTAGATTTAGGCGTGAAATAGGTAAACACTGGTTTGGAAACAGAGTAGTGGATGAATGGAACAAGTTACCAAATATCATCATTAACTAGAATACGCTGAATAGCTTCAAACATAGGTTGGATGCTTATATGAGCAACAGGGGTTGGGTGTAAACGGGACTGCCCAGTATGGGCCACTAGACCCGCTGCAGTTTCCTCCATTCTTATGTTCTTATGTAACATCTGTGGACGACCCTGCCGGTCCCGTATCGGCCTCTCTAGCCACCTGAGAGTCACTAATGTAAATGACATCCTTAATATCTCATATCATTGTATCATAGCTGGATGAGCTTCATACTTGATTCCAAGTGACAGCAAAGGAGTATTAGTTGGCAGCGGAGACATACTTTTTCTTGTTCTTCAGTAGGATGCTTATTAAATTCGACACCTGAAAGATGGTAAAATACAACCTTTCAAGTGAATTTACATTAATAAAGAAAGAAGATATTTTAAAAGGTTGAACATTATGCATAAATATTTTTTTTTAATTGTGTGCCTTTATTCCCCAAGTACGATGACTTTCTCATGCAGTCGAGGGAAAAGTAGGTTTTCATTAATTTGTTTTAAATCTACCACTTTGGTGCTAAATGCCATGAAGGGGTGTTTTGTTACTACTACTACTTTTTTAGGCATAGCCTCCAGCCTCCCCCAATAGCCACACCTTCGCCACCATTTTATTACCGTAATATTATATATCCTAATACAAAAGTAGCTTCCCTAGCTGAGTGAATTAAGCCACATATCCATGCAACATTCAGTACTGATGCTTTGGTGCCGAAGTTCTCATTCCCCTGGGGCAAAGCAATGCAGACCTAAGCAGAGAGAAGGAAAGTGATCATCTCAACCAGGCTGCAACGTAACTTCTGGGCTGCTGCTCTTGCTCGGATAACACCGCGGCCAGTCTTGTGTAGAAGCACCTTGCACTTAATTCCATACCGCCTCAGGTTGTGAATACCAGAGGAGTGAGGCTGCCTTGATCTACATTCTGAATTATCTCCCCATATGCCCTGTTCTTGTTATTCTCGTTCCTCCTGTGTGCAGCATCGAGAGCTAGGTTACGGTGACTAATACTATTTCTACTACTATTACTACTACTTCTACTACTACCACTACTTTTTTTAAACGTGGCCTCCAGCCTCCCCCAGTAGCCAGACCTTCGCCGCCATTTTATTACCTTAAAATTAAATATCCTAATACATAAGTAGCTATCCTAGCTGTGTTGAGTTAGTTGAGCCGCAGATCTATACGGCATTCAGTGACTGTGGCCTCATTGTCAGTATCTGCAACTGTTTTCGGCTTTGGGGCATATGCTCTCGTTCACCTGAGGCAGAGCAAAGCAGACCTAAGGAGACAAAAGGACAGTCGACATCTCATCCAGGCTGCAACATAACTTCTGGGCCGATGCTTCTGTTCTGATAGGACCTCCGCGAGTCTGGCTTAGAAGCATCTTGCACTTGGTCCCATCCCACTAGAGGTTGTGAGCCTTGATCAACGTTCTGAATTCTATCCCAGTATGCCCTTATCTTGTCGTTCTCGTTCCTCCTGTGTGCAGCATCGAGAGCTAAGTTACGGTGACATGCGGCCATGGGATAAAAGATCCTGATGTCGAAGAAGGCTCGCTGTCCCCGCGTCCAGAACCTTCGAGCACTGACGTCAACACGGGCTTCGTTGGATGTGTTTGAAGTCCTGTGTTGGAAATTCTCACCGTCCAATCGAAGGAGGTGTAGGTTCTACCCTGACATCACGACAGAATTTCCGTCAACATATTTGCTGAGATCCCTTAACTCGTCATGCCTCATGCATGGCGTGATTGACGTCATAGGAAGAGCCACACACGCAATGGGAGGGCAAACCTTCTACTGGCCTACCGTACCTTAGAGCATTGGCATCTGTAAATTCTTGTTTATTGAGACTGAAACAATTTGCCCTTATTGATAAAGTAGTTAACCAGTTCGAGGCGCCCACCTCCTGCGCTATAGCTATTTTTTTTTCTTCAAATTCTCTGGTACTTGCAGCAACAGTTTCTGCAACTTATCACTTTGGCCGTGCTGTCGTTCTGTCGTAATGGACCTTCGAATCTTGTTTACTTCACTGGTATCCACCTTCCCTGCTGCGTTCTGAGCTATTATGTGGTCCGTGAAAGCTACCGTGAGCTTAACTGAGTTTTGATGTTCGGTGGCAGCAATCTCCTCTGGATTTGTCAATCCCATTCCACCCAGTCTCGGTGGTAGTGCAAGGAGTGATCCTTCTGCTGGGGTTAACTGAGGGTGTTTCACTAATTTTGGAATGAAATTGACGCGGATAGCTTCTTCCAGAGGGTGGAGGAGGGGTCCGATATGAGGGATAGTGCGCATCAGGTAGTTCCAGCGATGCTTGACTCCATGGGTGAATGCCGCAAAAGCTGCATGTGGCTCTGTGTTAGCAACCTGAGACAGTGCTTGGATTTCCCTAACCCACTCATTCACCTTTCCCGTTAAGTACTCGGTCTTGAAGCCCGTCGTGCCGATTACTGTGCCGAGGTATCTTTGGCCATCCTTTGTTATTTTGACCTCATTTCCACCGAACACCACCATTGCCCGCTCATAATGTTCTGGCTTAACAATGAGGAAGGACTTGCTGGCGTTTGGGTGGTACCCTATTTGGGGGCCTCGTGATGTTACCAAGTCCCACCACTTTTTAATGTCCTCCACTTTTCCTGCTCCTGTAAGGTCATCAGCGTACGCCACTTGCTTGACCTCAGTTGCTTCAAATTTTATTGTGTGTTGGAGCATGGATAGGCCTATTGCGTTCATTGCCATTACAACAGGGTCCCCCTGCGTTGTTCCCTCGGTTGACTGTATGATTGTATCACCTCTTAGAGTCTTGTTGTTTACTATATAAAGGTCTGATGGAGTCCTGTAGAAGTTTTCAACATACTTTGCAAAGCTTGGACACTTGATCTTGATGTTGTGCAGTGCGGCCTTGCGGTTAAGCATCTTGAATGCGTTTGAAGCGTCCACCAGGAGAACGGCCTCACAATCGCGCTGCTCAAATATCGTACTCATGGCGTGAATGGCAGCTTCCCCTCCAGCGTGGTGGCCAGCACATACCTGCAGGTTCCCTGCAGCTGCCCTGACATCACCATTTACCACCTCCATCATGCATTTTCCGATGATGCACCTCAGCATTTCCCCTACCCCTATGAGCTTACATCCTGGATTTTTATCCAGGGGAATGAGGCGGCAGGCTCTAAGAGCATGAAGGTGATGACAGCAAGAGTATGATAGCTTTCTTGCAAGGGCGGCGATGGCATTGCAGAGATCACTTGCTACGGCGCCAATTTGTTAGTGTTGAGGATGACTCTCCAGCCGTTTGCATCGAGACCTGAAGGGCCTTCCCCACCCTGCGTTTTCAGTGCCTTTTTCCACACCATCCCACCTGTTATTTTCTCGAACAGGACAGCATTTGGCGGGATATAGTCACCCTGGAACCTTTTTATTGGAAGAACACCACCGGAGGATTCCTCTGTGAGAGATCTGATCGCCAAGGACACTTTTCCCACACGCATCTTGTTTCTAAACTTTCTGGCAACATCCTTTTCGTCCCCTGTGAATTTTAGTCTCTCCTGCAGTGTTCTTGCCTCACGTAGGAGATCATGAAGGACCTCTTTCTGCCACATTGTCAATCTTCTCTTCATTGCTGCTACTACTACTACTACTAATACTACTACTACTCTCTCACTCTCTCTCTCTCTTTTCATACTCCCCACCAGCCATCTTCCTACCTATCTTTTCACACGCCCACACAACTTTCCATTCACCGTCCCTCCCTCCCTCCCTCCTTCCCTCCCTCCCTCCCTCCCTGCCTCCCTCCCTCATTCTCACAAATAGTTGTTTCCTTCTAGTCACACTCTTATTCTACCCCTACCCAACCACCCACTCTCCCCCTCCCTCCCTCCAGCTCTCACTCCCTAACAAGGGTAAATAATTACGAAAAAAAAATGAAAATCCAAACCAGTCACCTGAAATTCACAGTGATACCCTTATGCAGAAGGAAAACCCATCCATTAGTAACCAATATTGCCCAGATAGAATATAAAAGCAGAGGCACTCTCCTGGGCCTGCATATATCCAAGACAGGTTACTCCCATCATGTGCACACCAGGAAACACCAGGAAGGAAAAGGCAAGAAGATAGCTGAGAAAAACTATACCTCTTTATAGCTTCCTGAGAAAATAAAACTTCGCCTGCTTACATCACGTATCATACCGATATTAACTTACCCAGCAGTGCCTCTTCATACTGTGAGCACCACCCAATTATCAAAATTACAGGTCGTCACCAGAACCAAAGCCGAGATACATAGAGACCTGAGAATAAAACCCATCAACCAGCAGCTGCACACCCTGGCTAGCAGAGTCTGGCAAAAGATAGAACGAATAGAGCAAGAACTCCTCCAAGGACTCCCACCAGACAACAACAACAACCATACATGATTTCTAAGGAATTACCAAATCTTGAAAGGTCCATTACCACCGCGATCCGTAAGGCCAGGCAATAGACAACCTCCCTAGACCAGCATCCGCCAGAAGGGGCGGCGGAATATGAAATATGGCCCTCAAAATACCCATATATAGGATAGGGTAAGCTGTTTAGTGCCTGTACTGACAGACAATAACTAACCCAGGACACAACCCTTAGCTAGCCCATAGCAAGACGGTCATCCCGCCCTCTCCTACCTCCTCCTAAATTTCTTCAATTTCCGAACTATAACTTCCTTCCTCCACCCCAACTTTTCTTTCACCTCTTCTTTCTCTATAAAAAAATGCTAACTACATTCCCTTCCTCCCTCCAGTCCTCCCTTTCACCCACCCTGCACACATACCCTCCCTCCTTCCCTCATTATGCAACTCGCCACCCATGGCACTTTACCGTTCATTAAAGATTCAGTATTCAGCTTCCCTCCTATATCAGAATATTCCTTTTATTCAAGTCGATGATAACGTTAAGATAGCGACAGGTAGAGTTATAGTATAATTAGATGGAGAGATAAAAAAAAAGAATTTGATGAGGCTAAAAATACAGAAACTCAGGTAGAGGATAATTTAAGAGGGAGGGAGAGGGGAAATGAAAGAGAAAGACTGGCAAATAGATATACAGTGAGACAGAGAGAGACAAATTTAAAGATATAAATATAAATAAAAAAAAGAGAAAGAGGGAGAGAGACACGTCACTATCTTCCAGACACACACACACACACACACACACACACACACACACTCGCCCATCTCTGTCAAGTCTGGAAATCTTAAGAATCAATTCCCTCCAGTTGCCGTCAGCCAGTTACCGTACTACGACCGGCAATTTCCGTCACTCCGGAACTTTAACGCTGGGGTAAACAAGGTCCGGGAGGTCCTTCGTAGCCGGTGGATAACAGACCGACCATAAGGAAACGGTGGAAGGAGGGAGAAGTTATTGTCAGGGCTGCTCAACAACGGCACAAATTTTCAAGTTTTCCTCGTTGAGTTTAATTGCGAGATAGACGTCAAGGCTCGTTAGTTACCCCTCAAGTCCTCTATTTTCTTCCCATTCTTATTCTTCTATTGTTTTCTAATCTTCTTTTCTTTTTATTTGTTCACTTTCTTACTTTCTTCTGTTGTGGTTATTATTTTACTTTTTGTTTTTATTATTCTTCTCATGACAACGTTTTTTCTTACACCATATTTTCATCACGTTCTTCCACTTCTTTTTTGTTTTCTTTATATATTAATTTGCTTCTTCGTGACGTATGTGTCTTTGTATGACGGTAGGGTTATATTATATATTTACGCTCATTATGTTGGCGTTGTATACATACATGGAGCCAAAGTTTTACATACATACAGAAGCATACAGGTACACATAAAAATATATGAATATGTATAAACGAAATAATGTACAGTCAATAAAACTAACTCAAAAACACATACTCGAAGGTGCCCTTCCATACCATACATACTCACACTCACCAACATACGTATATTCCCCAAATACACAACCACTTAAACTCCTGCACACACACACACACACACACACACACACACACACACACCTTATATTAAAGTGCATTTTCTACCTAGCTGTTCTCCTAACAATATCTCTCTCTCTCCTACAGGTCGGTTTCACAAGAGATGATGTTTACCTTTGTGTCAACTAAACTTTTACGTGTAAGTAGAAAAATGATTTTATTGTTGTGTTTTGTATATATTCTTTGTTTTAGATTATATGGTCAAAGCAAACGTGAAGTATGTATTGTGGATAAAACGATACGTTATGTATTATGTGTGTGCAATTTTATCGCCATACAATCACTATGAGTTCTGGTAAAGTCCACGGCTGCTTGGGTCTTCAGCCCTGAGGAGAATGACTAAATTTTAATTGAGAAAGAAAAAATAGAGATAGAAAGAGAAATGAGAGAGAAATAGAAAAAACAGATAAAGAATAAAACTGGAAAAGAGAGAAAACAAAAATAATAGACGAAATACGAAGACACACACACACACACACACACACATATATATATATATATATATATATATATATATATATATATATATATATATATATATATATATATATATATATATATATATATATATATATATATATATATATATATATACTGTATATTAGGGTGGTTCAAAAAACGTAAAGTTCTTTATATTTTTAGTGCTCAATGTTTATTTGCGTCTTTTGTGCTACAACCTTTTGATCAAGAAAATTGTCTCCGCCAAGTCATTTGTTACCCCAGAACGTCTCCCTCCTACCAAATCCTCGACTAAATATCATAGCTTCAGAGTGTATTACCAGATCATGATGTGGACTGGAAAGGAGAGTGACATGAATGCAGTGGATTGGGTATGGAAACTGGAGGACAATCAGTTTGTGCCAGTTATGACCAAGAAAACTGCTGTGCCAGAAAGCCTCCTGCAGATGGTCCACTGTAATTGCACAACTGCCTGCCGAACACGTTGTAGTTGCAGAGGATACGGACTACCATGCACACCCGCTTGTGGACCATGTCAAATTGAAAACTATGAGAATCCACATAATCAACCTTTACAGGAGGAAGAGTGTGACTATGACTATTTGTAAACCTGGTTCAGATCAAAGGCATTTTTCAGAAATATATATTATGGGATTTGTTATAACTTTTTACCAGTAATAACTACACTCTGTTAAATATGCTAATTGGTTTCCTAGATGCCCAAAACAAGGGGTCAGGCACCAGTATTACCTGTCTAGGATGAATAATGATGGAGTCATTGGGATTTTCATAGTTTGGTGGCCATATTTGTCCGCCATCTTGGATTTTGTAATTCTGTAATCACTTCACTATTATTTTAAATATGCTAACTGGATTCCTAGATCCCCAAAACATGGGGTTAGACAACAAAATTACTTGTCTAAGGTGAATTAGAAAGAGTAATGGGCATTTTCGTAGCTTGACGGCCATATTGGTCCTCCATCTTAAATTATGTAATTTTGTAATGACTTCACTATAATTTAGATATGCTAATTGGATTCCTAGATCCCCAAAACATGGGGTTAGGCACCAAAATTACTTGTCTAGGATGAATAATGAAGGAGTAACGGGCATTTTAAGGATCTGGTGGCTAACTTCGACGCCATCTTGAAAATTAGACCTTTCTCGTGGTCAGACTGTGGTAGGCTTTTGATATGTTATTACGCACACCTGATACTACAATAAACAGTTGAGAAACCTTTTGTAGGAATTCTTTTGGGATCAAACCATATTTTCAGCCGACTAAAAGCAGTACCTGCTTCAGGTGGTCACCACACATCGACGTCAGTGTCCCAACATAAAGAAGGCTAATCTTCTGTGATGTATGTTTCTCTTACATGTGTTCTTTATGTTAATCTCATATTTTGGATAAATTAAACAACAAGAAATAAATGTAACAAATATATCACTTGTATCTGATGTCAGGAACAAGAACTATTTTATAGAGGGAGAAATCATTAGAGAAGTAGAATTTTTGGGCCACTTGTGCATACCCTAAATGAAGCTGTAATTACCTATAATTTCGCTTGAAATGTTTTTTCATGTAAAGGACGCAAATAAACATTGAGCACTAAAAATATAAAGAACTTTGCTTTTATGAACTAATTACTATATATATATATATATATATATATATATATATATATATATATATATATATATATATATATATATATATATATATATATATATATATGGAGAGAGAGAGAGAGAGAGATGGGGATTATAATGCCCCAGCGTCCAGAAACTGAGACAATTTGTTGCCCCAACAGAGAACGTCTGAAACTAGGACTATAAACTAAGTATATAACCTGCACCTAATAGCCTCTCTCTCTCTCTCTCTCTCTCTCTCTCGTTATCTCTATCCTTGTCTCTCCCTCCCTCTTCAGCTATATCTATATATCTCTCTCATTCTCTCTCTAGCTATCGCTATCTCTGTCTTTGTCTATCTGTCTCACTTTCTCTCCCACTCCCTCTGGACTGTACATCACCTTTAGAGGTAATACTACCAGCCATCTCCAGGCTGTTCCTCCCTTCAGAATTTACGGTCAAACTGTGTAAAGTTACAACTGCAGTGTTTTTCCCCTGATCACGATTTTACTGTTACGGCTTTGTAGGGGAGAGGCTGCGTGTGACCTGGGAAATATATTAATAAATAAATACACGAATAAATATAAATGAATTCACATACATACATACATACATACATACATACTCTACCATTGCGATCAGTGTCAACAATTCTGCTCCCGACTGTACCGCCCTTCAGGCTTTATTGAACAATCTCCAAAACTAGGCCACCAACAACCACGTCACCATCAACCATACCAAGACCATGGATATGCACATCAACCTCTCCTCCGACGTTGTCCCACCCCCTTCCATTACTTTAAGTCCCAACACACTCCAGGTTGTAGATTCCGCCAAGCTCCTCGGCGTCACCATAGACAACAAACTAAATTCGAAACCACACGTCAGTAAAGTTGTCAAATCCTCCAGTTTTCGCCTCCACCTCCTCCGCCGACTCAAGTCCCTCGGAGTTCCTGCACCCGAGCTCCTCAGTGTTTACTCAGCATTCATACTTTCCAAGCTCACCTATGCTTACCCTATCTGGCCTTCCTCCCTAAATGCCACACCACGTAAACACCTAGAAAAGGTGCAAAAGACGGCATGCAAGATTATTCTCTTTCCTTCCTACTCCACATATCAAGAAACGCTCAACACACTGTCCCTCTTGGCTCTCTCTGACCATCACCACGACCTCATTTGCGAATTTGGTGAGAAGCTTCTGCACCATCCTTGACACCGGCTCCTACTACCACCCGAGATCCCTCGTCCGAGAATTGCTGTTCGACACCACAACCGCATCCAGCCCATACGAGCACGAACTGATCGCTATGAGAACAGCCCAGTCCCAACCATTGTAAAAATTATCAATAACTTGTGACCTGTGCCTGGTGTATTCACTCCCAGTCAATCTTACTTTTTGCACTCTCACTATGTTGAAATGCCCTGTAGTTTGAGCTTCTCCCCACCTAGTTATTATATATCATATTTGTATCACTTATGTTACTTGTATATTATTTCTAAATCAAGAGACCCATTCCCCCTATTATATAACTATATATTTTCAGCCAACCGGCTGCCATGCTCTTTCAATAAACCGCTAATTATTATTATTATTATTAGTAGTATTATTATTATTACATGCATACATACATACATACATACATATATACATAGATACATACATACATACATACTCAGCTCCTCGTACTTCACATCAACGCCATGGTCATCCTCAGCTAGTAAGTGTGAGGTCCTCAGGCGTGGCAAATGCTGAGCCAGGCTGCTGACAACGCAAGACCTGTTTTATCACTCTTAGCCCCACCCTCCAGCGTTACCTCCAAACACTATACTGTTCTGTACACTCAGCAAAACACCGCAAGACTCACCACAAGTATTGTCTCAAGACTTCATGTCGATGGATTGGGATAAAAATTTGATTGTGATTATAATTTCTATAAGTATTTCTCCTAGAATAAAGCCTTCGTAAAAACGAAGTTAAAATCTCAGCAAAGGTGGATTAAAGGTTAAATTATTTTACAAGACTTAAGGTTTTTCATGAATTAAACTTACCTGTAAAATACCTTATAGAATACGAGTTCATTTCCGAGAATTAATTCCACGTAAAAACTGACTTCGAGTTTAAGCGCACTTCCAGTGTTCCAAAACTGAGATTGTTCCATAAACTGGGTTGAAAATATAAATACTGGATCTTTTGTTTGAGAGAGAAATGGTTTATTGTTGTGCATTGATTTTCTTTTCATTGTGGTCAGAAAGAGATTAGTGGTGATAAGGCAGGTCACGGCTCTCCGAGGCAAGAATAGAAACTCCAGTGAAAATTCTTTGATGGAAGTAGAACGAGTAAACACAACTTAAAATAACATGAAACTAAGATTAGTTTTCTGTGTTATACGGGGTAACTGATGTCTGTATTCAGTGTGACTTAAACTGCACTCGAGTACGACGCTAACTCATATTCGGTCTTCCTTTCTGTAAAGCAAGCTGACACCTTAACATTTGTCCCTTTTATTATGAAGAAAACGTAGCAGCTGTGGTGTTGGTAAGTTTTCTATATACAGAGAGAGAGAAAGACAAGGTGGGTCTTGCTTGGAGTGTACCGGGTATTAACTAAACTCTCCATATCACGAACACACCCACTGATAAATAAACCATGTATGCCACTCTCAGTTATTTATTGTATTAAAGGTAAAGGTATGAAATGAAATTGTCTCTACCAATTATGCAGTCTATTTAAAGTTAGTCACTGTGATTTATTAAGGGGCCGTAATATTAGGGGTTCAAAGTTGAAGCGATACTGCTTTTTGAACACATACACACACACACGCACACACTTTATATATATATATATATATATATATATATATATATATATATATATATATATATATATATATATATACACACAAATCTTGTCAACATTGTACCCTTGACATGAACCCTTAAACACTAAGATACAATTTCTTGTATTTGTCATTTTTAAGGTGATTCATACTATTGATATTAATATTGATATTGAAACAGTTTATTTAGCTAAAAGAATACAGATAGAGAGTAGACAAAATAATAACAATATTGACATGACTGAGTTTATTGAGAGTCTGAGCTCTCTTAGTTGCACCTGATATATACTGTACATATATCTTAAGGAATTATTATATAACATTTAATATCTCAAACATTCTCTGGGTATTATGACTTTTATGTCAGTAGTTTGTTGTACGTAATAATGTGTCTCCTATGGTGTATCCTTTACAAATTAAAAAAAATATATATTTATATAATAATATTCTCTCATGAGCTTATACGTAGTCTTACGGGCTTTCTTTACTCACATTTATTAAGATTTTTCATATTTTACAAGCAGTGGTTTTGAGATTTATTTTACATAATTAAATCAACGTTCGTATATCAATTATATTTGCAAATTATTTCACTTATTCTTGTGTTTTTGTGCGATTTACTTTGCATAATCTCACCAACATTTGTGGTTTCATTTACTCTATGTTGTGTGATGATAATTTCAATGAACCAAGAAAAGTACAGATTACGACAGAAATCCCGTGAACGGTTTATTCCATATATTTCCTCTATTTTCTTTGGGATTACTTCTTGTTCATTTTACACAACAACGACTTAGTGCCATAGTGTGTGGGTAGCTTATGACCCATGAAACACAACAACCATAATAATAATGTACAACTATAACAAAGGAATTTAACAGATTGCTACAAGCACAATCACAAACCATCTGTCTCCAGCTGGGACCTTAGTACGTCAACACCATCTGTCTTGATATAGGGTTGCAGTGCAACTTGCTCTGCAACATTGCACAACCCTCCCCTGGTGTGCACCAAATCAAGGGGAGTAATTATATGATAATATGCCCGTGATTATATATATATATATATATATATATATATATATATATATATATATATATATATATATATATATATATATATATATATATATATATATATATATATATATATATATATATACATATATATATATATATATATATATATATATATATATATATATATATATATATATATATATATATAATCAACACCTCAACCCGCCAGGATTCGAACCCACGGCCCACAAGGAAAAAGAAAACACGAAGTTCCCAAGCGCTTTCGTGTAATTCACTTCGTGTTTTGTTTTTCCTTGTGGTTATCAGCGTATACCTGGATCACGCGCACCTACAGGTAGTTCTTGGGAGGTAATGGGTCTTAAACTATCTAAATTATCCATGCAGTACGACTACTACTACTACTACTACTAATAATAATAATAATAATAATAATAATAATAATAATAATAATAATAATAATAATAACAAAAATAATAATAAATAATAATAATAATAATAATAATAATAATAATAATAATAATAATAATAATAACAATAATAATAATAATAATAATAATAATAATAATAATAAAGCGTGAAAAAAATATTTAACAAATAACTGGACGAATACGGTATTTGTACACAAGAATTGTTCAAATTAAATATGTAAGTGAAAAATACAGTATTAAATTATTCATCAACAGTCATAACCTGATTACTGAAGGAATTTTCATGTGTATTCTTTGCCTAGATCGAATACTTAAAGCACATGAGACATATCCTCTCTGTTTGTCTGTCTGTCTCTCTCTCACTTTAGCTCGTTCTTCCTTGCTTTATTGTTATTATTATTATTATTATTATAAGAAGTAGTAGTAATAGTATATACCAAGCAAACATACAAATTAAAATTAACTCTCCAGGGTTAAGAATGCTGCAAAAACTAATTACTACTTTATAATTAATTATCTCCTTAAACTTTTTAACTTTTCGATTTTATTATTCCACATGACAAAACATATTTTTCTAGCGTATTTTTGCAGGAGATCAATTCTATAAATATTCATTGCAAATTAACCCAGGAAAATAAGTTTTAATTACGAAGTCATACTGTATGTGTTAGAAAACGTATATATATATATATATATATATATATATATATATATATATATATATATATATATATATATATATATATATATATATATATATATATATATATATATATATATATATATATATATTATAATACTCACACACACACACACACACACACAAGGCCATTACACTAGGGCCGCCCACCAACCTGGTCTCATGGCTCACTGATTTCTTCAGTGGACATCATCAGGCAGTGAAGTATCAGGGTTCTCTCTCCACATTCCAACACCTCACCTGCGGTGTTCCCCAGGGGACCAAGATGGGACCACTGTGCTTCCTCATCCTCATCAACGACGTTCTATCGGACACTCCTCACAGGTGGAAGTACGTGGATGACTGCACTGTTGGGGTTACAGTGGACAACACCCCACCAGACTACTCATCAACCACACCAAAACCGTAGTCATGCACATCAATACCGCCACCACTCCAGTGCAAGCTCCAGCAGTCACAGTGGGTGTCCATCCTCTCCAGTTAGTGCAGTCTGCCAAACTCCTGGGTGTTACCATAGACCACAAACTGGACTGGAAGGCCCATGTAAACAACACAATGAAGGCAGCCTCGTACCGACTCTACATGCGACGACGACTTAGGTCACTTGGAACACCCACGCCAGAGCTGAGGACTATCTACAACGCCTTTATTCTCCCCAAACGAACGTATGCGTCACCAGCCTGGTCGTCTTCTCTCAACTCCACCCAACAACGTCGGCTAGGGAAGGTACAGAAAAGGGTCTGCAGAATCATGATCGGCGCAGACTACTCCGGCTACATCAACGGTCTCTCCACCCTGGAAATGCCATCTTTCAGTAACCTCCACCACCAGGCACTAGCAAGGTTTGGCAGTGGACTACTGCACCACCCTCGTCATGGCCACCTCCTGCCACCGGCAGTCCCTCACCCACCTCGCACAGTCCGCCACTACAACAAAATTCAGCCCATAAGAGCCCGCACCGATAGATATAAGAATAGCACCATCCCATCTATTGTACAGCCCTGTAAATGTATTCAAAGCATATCATTATGTCTAAATCAACTGTAAGTTTGTATATTTTCAGCCACCGGCTGCAATTCTATTAATAAACCGTTTATTATTATTATTATTATTATTATTATTATTATTATTATTAATATTATTGCACACACACACACAAACACACATGACTCAGTTTAAGAGTAAATCCATTTTCACAGCTACGTCACCTGTCATCCAATGAATCTATCAACGCCAAATTGATAGCTTTTCGATTTTGACAAAGTCCTACTCAATACTCGTCAACAAAACACTGGTACAATGTTGAGAAGAACAAAATGGTGGAATGGCGCCGGTTTGTTAACTGAGAGAGACTTCTCTCTCTTGAAATTTCTTTCTTTCTTTCTCTCTTCTTTCTAATTTCTTTTTTTTTCTCATTCAATTCCCTTACTCTTTTTCCTCAATGATTTTTCTCTGGTGCTTTATATATATATATATATATATATATATATATATATATATATATATATATATATATATATATATATATATATATATATATATATATATATATATACACAGTATATGCTGATAACCACAAGGAAAGAAGAAAACACGAAGTTCCCAAGCGCTTTCGTGTAATTCACATCTTCAGGGGTGAGTACAGACTAAAGAGAAATACAAACCAAGGTGTATATATACAGAGGAGGGTGAGACCTGGTCCACATTGGTCAGGTATTAGGTAATGACCCTACTAATCTTTAAATAGCACACAACAGTTGGTGGTCAGGTCAGATGGTCAGGTGACCCGACCTTCTCACCTAGTTACAAATCTTCTTAATTTCAAAATTGTCCAGCTTGTACATGCCGTTACTCAAATTCATGTTGAATGCTTCAGTATGTTTAATAAGACTACGGCAGATTCTATGATGTTCCTACTATCAATTGAATTACATGGTAATATTGAGGAGGCATATATATATATATATATATCAGTCATGAAGAACGTGAAAGAAGTGTGACTGAGAGAGAGAGAGAGAGAGAGAGAGAGAGAGAGAGAATAAAACATAAAAATTTAATACAAGGAAATTTATGAAACAGACAGACAGATCAAAGAGAGAAATATTTATACGCAAACTTTTTTTTCACTGGGATTAGCCCACCCAGATACAGGGGCGAAAAAATAAGAGTAAAAAGATATTAAAAATAGAAGAGAAATAGATTATATTAATCTACACCACGAAGATGCAGGAAAACCAGCTTTTTAAAATAAGACAGATTGCATAAGTGTGGAAACACAGAAGAAGGCAGAGCATTCCACAATTTGGCTGTGTGAGGAAAGAATGTTGCACTACAACGGGTTATTCTAGTGTGACCGACATTCACAGAAAAACGGTAGGCACCGCGGGCAAGACGAGTGTTACGAGCCCACGGCCCTGCCGGCGGTACACAGGTTGCCAAATCCACCGAACATTGACCGTTAAAGTATCTGTAAAAGAGAGAGTGAAGCAACATTGCGTCGAAGAGAAAGGGAAGAAAGATTGTCAACTAAAGGAGGAGAGTTAATAAGACGAAATGCTTTTAATTCCACCCGATCTAACAGTTGGACGGAAGAAGAGCCACCCCAGATATGAGAGCAGTACTCCAAGTTAGGACGAATGAATCCCTTATGTACAGTACTTGAAGCAAATGCTCAGGAGTGAAATAGCTACGGCATCTGTACAGCATTCTCAGCATTCGGGAGGCAGCTTTGGCAATGTTGAGGATGTGTGGCTTCCATGATATCTTAGAGAAAATGGTGAGGCCTATCATATCTATTTTAGATTTTGGCAGAATGACTGCGTCCTGAAATGTAATTGGCAAACAAGATATAATAATTAAAATCCCCTGTGGTAGAATTATAATATTAAGATACTTGGAAATTTACATCCAAACATAAGTTACAAGGGAAGCTTTTGTGTCCAATCCTGCATCACGCTGGAGGTTTCTTTAATTTCACCAATTTTCCTGAAGTTAACGAAGCAGTTATGAAAGGTGGAAACGTCTCTCTCTCTCTCTCTCTCTCTCTCTCTCTCTCTCTCTCTCTCTCTCTCCATCTGTTAGGAGACAGTTAGATTGAAGATAGGTCGCCTGGGAACAGGACAGCTGCTCCACTGTCTCTCTGCAGAGATTTACTGTAACTTCACAGCAGGAAGCCCAACCCTATCCCGCCTTGGGCCATCCCGTTCCGGCTCATCCTACCCCACCCCACACAGTTCCACTCTGTCCCACCCTACATCACCCAACCTACCACTACTCTACTGTATCTTACCTCACCATACTTTACCCCACCCCATCCCCCCATACCCTACCTCATCCTACCATACCTTACCCCATCCTACCTCATCCTACCACGCCCTACCTCATTCTACCTCATCCTACCCCACTCTACCTCATCCTTCCTCATCCCACCACAGACTACCCAATCCTACATCATCCTACCACACCCTACCTCATCCTTCCCCATCCTACCACAGACTACCCAATCCTACCTCATCTCACTCTATCCTACCTCATCCTTCCTCATCCTACCACAGACTACCCAATCCTACCTCATCTCACTCTATCCTACCTCATCCTTCCCCATCCTACCACAGACTACCCAATCCTACCTCATCTCATTCTATCCTACCTCATCCTTCCCCATCCTACCACATACTAACCAATCTTACCTCATCTCACTCTATCCTACCTCACCCTACACCTTCCTCCCTGGTCAACATTCCCTACCACTACCCTTGCCCTTGCACAAAATATTCCCGTCACTACCAACCTCATGAATATCATTCCCTGACACTGCGAAACCATTACCAAAATTTTCCCTTTTATAGCCATTTATATTCCATAAAAAATCCCAAAAAGTGAAACCAATAAAGTACCTTTTCATCATATCTTGGTAAGACTCCCCCCCCCTCTTCCATTTTTCACAAGAAATTTGAAATAAATTACCTATTCCAAATTCTGCAGTATCTTCAAATCTCAAGGTCGATCATCATGTTTCAATATTTTTCGATTGTAAAAACTTTTTCCGTATCTGTGGACACTATTAAATAATAATAATAATAATAATAATAATAATAATAATAATAATAATAATAATAATAATAATAATAATAATAATAATAATAATAATAATAATAATAATAATAATAATAATAGTAATAATAATAATAATAATAATAATAGTAATAATAATAATAATAATAATAATAATAATAATAATAATAATAATAATAATAATAATAATAATAATAATAATATTAATAATAATAATAATAATAATAGCTCCACTACTTCTACTACTACTACTACTACTACAACTTTTTTTTACTTGGGCTCCAGCCTCCCTTTATAGCCACACCTTCGTCACCATTTTATTATCTTAATATGTAATAACTTAATATAAACTAACTACCCCCTCTGAGGTAGTTAAGCCGCAGATATAAGCAGCATTCAGTGACTGTTGGCTTAGGGGCCGAAGATTTCATTCCCTGAGGTAAATCAATAAGAACCTAAGTAGAGAGAAAGACAGTCGACAGACTCCTCCTCCTCCTCCTCCTCCTCCTACTACTACTATGAATAACAATATATATATATATAGTTAGAGAGAGAGAGAGAGAGAGAGAGAGAGAGAGAGAGAGAGAGAGAGAGAGAGAGAGAGAGAGAGAGAGAGAGAGAGAGAATCCGACATATATATATAGACAAAAAAATTCTCAATACAAATATTAAATAATAATATAGTCAGTCCTCCAATTGGCCGTGTCCTCTATCTGCTAATAACAAAAGTGATTAAATATCTTTCTCTCCCATTCTTCTCACCTTCATATCTTCACACCTCTACGTTTTACGACCATACAGTAGAAACGCAAGTAAAAAACAAAAACAGAAAAACCCTCCCCAGTGTAATAAAGGTGGGACTTGTGACCGTCGACGTACAGGCAGCGAGGGGGCTCTCTCACAAAAGGCACGAGCCCTGTCGAGAAGGAGGTGAGGAAAAAAATCTATCGTGGAATGCGGAGAAGGTGCTGTGTGAGGAATAGGGGGATGTCGCTGTGTGTAGGGTGTGGAGCCTCTGTGGTGTGTAGGATGTGGAGCCTCTGTGGTGTGTAGGGTGTGGAGCCTCTGTGGTATGTAGTGTGTGGAGCCTCTGTGGTGTGTAGGGTGTGGAGCCTCTGTGGTGTGTGGGTGTGGAGCCTCTGTGGTGTGTGGGGTGCCTCTGTGGTGTGTGGGATGTGGAGCCTCTGTGGTGTGTGGGTGTGGAGCCTCTGTGGTGTGTGGGATGGTGTGTAGGTGAGCCTCTGTGGTGTGTGGGATGTGGAGCCTCTGTGGTGTGTGGGTGTGGAGCCCTCTGTGGTGTGTGGGATGTGGAGCCTCTGTGGTGTGTGGGGTGTGGGCCTCTGTGGTGTGTGGGTGTGGGCTCTGTGGTGTGTGGATGGATGTGGAGCCTCTGTGGGGTAGTGTGGTGTGGTGTGTAGGAGCCTCTGTGGTGTGTGGGATGTGGAGCCTCTGTGGTGTGTGGGATGTGGAGCCTCTGTGGTGTGTGGGGTGTGGAGCCTCTGTGGTGTGTGGGATGGAGCCTCTGTGGTGTGTGGGTGTGGAGCCTCTGTGGTGTGTGGTGTGGGCCTGTGGTGTGGTGTGTTAAGGTGTGTGTAGCCTCTGTATGTGGTGGTGTGGGCCTCTGTGGTGCCTCTGTGGTGTGTGGGTGTGGAGCCTCTGTGGTGTGTGGGATGTGGAGCCTCTGTGGTGTGTGGGGTGTGGAGCCTCTGTGGTGTGTGGGATGTGGAGCCTCTGTGGTGTGTGGGATGTGGAGCTCTGTGGTGTGTGGGGTGTGGGCCTCTGTGGTATGTGGTGTGTGAGCCTCTGTGGTGTGTGGGGTGTGGAGCCTTTGTAGCAGCGGGTGTGGAGCCTCTGTGGTGTGTGGGGGTGTGGAGCCTCTGTGGTGTGTGGGGTGTGGAGCCTCTGTGGTATGTGGTGTGTGGAGCCTCTGTGGTGTGTGGTGGTGTGGAGCCTCTCTGGTGTGTGGGGTGTGGAGCCTCAGGTGTGTGGGGGTGTGGAGCCTTTGTAGCATGTCGGGTGTGGAACCTTTGTGTGTGGGGTGTGGAGCCTCTGTGTGTGTGTGGTGTGGGGCCTCTGTGGTGTGTGGTGTGGAGCCTCTGTGGTGTGTGGGGTGTGGAACCTCTGTGTGTGTGTGGGGTGTGGAGCCTCTGGGGTGTGGAGCCTTTGTAGCATGTGTGGACCTTTGGGTGTGGAACCTCTGTGGTGTGTGGGTGTGGGCCTCTCTGTGGTGTGTGGGGTGTGGAGCCTCTGTGTGTGTGGGGTGTGAGCCTCTGTGGTGTGTGGGGTGTGGGCCTCTGTGTGGTGTGTGGGGTGAGCCTCTGTGGTGTGTGGTGTGTAGGGCCTCTGTGGTGTGTAGGGTGTGGAGCCTCTGAGGTGTGTAGGGTGTGGAGCCTTTGTAGCATGTCGGGTGTGGAACCTTTGTAGTGTGTAGGGTGTGGAGCCTCTGTGGTGTGTAGGGTGTGGAGCCTCTGTGGTGTGTAGGGTGTGGAGCCTCTGTAATGTGTAGGGTGTGGAGCCTCTGTGGTGTGTAGGGTGTGGAGTAGGGTGTGTCAATTTAGGGGGTGAACTGGCTAAATTGAAAATCGAGTAATTTGGTAGCAATTTATTGTAGTCTTTAAGCATGCAAAACAATATTCTGGCATAAAGTTTTTTTTATAATAAGTCCTACCTACATCAAATGGATTTTTAAATGTACATATTTGTGAATTTATAACATAACCAGCGTTTGCACACATGTTACTGTTTCAAGTTTCAAATTATTATATTTTATTATCCGTAGTCTATTTGAAAGTAACCAATGCCTTCATACTCTCTTTGCTTTGGTTTCTTGTCATCAGTAGTCTGCTTGCTATTTGTGCTTTGATGTAACCTTCTCGCCTCTCGTGGCTGTAAACATGGCCCGCTGCTTCTGTGACCATTTTCACACATCTCTCCACACTTTGAGTGTGGGAAGGCCACTTCGGCACCTGCATTGGAGTCTCTTTAAGGTTTCTCAATTCTTGGCTAGTTAGACTTGTTGTCAATGGTGGCTCTAAGACTTCCAAACTCAAGTCAACCAATTCTGACAATTTGGTGGCATTGACGTTTATTGGGGGAACTTTTCTTGAATGAAACGAACAGTCTCCCAACTGGTCGTCATCTATTAGCGTTCCTCTAATCTTTAGAATGACTTCTACAGCCTCGGTTCGGAGATTGGTACATTGACTGCAAAGCATTGCTTGCAAAACTGCTTCTGATCGAGCATACCAAGCGGACCTTCTTGCCACAGGTAACACGATGTCCCTCACTACCTTCCTCTGTGTTCTTACTAGCTGCAATTGAAACAAAAGGTGATTGGGCCCATCCACCCACATAGGATTAAGTTTCACACTAAACCACTGGGGAAGATAAACTCCAATAATAAATTCAACAATTAACCTCAAATTCTTCAGCACTTTGCCCTTCAATTCGTGTTTGGAAATCCAAATCCTGCAGAAACGAAGAGCTGTAGTTAACCAACGGCTGTGACTGACAGGTCCAATCTCCAAGAGAGCCAATGACTGAGGCACTTCTCCTGATCTTATTGCTTGGGCAATACGATAAGCATAGGATTGATCTGTGCTGAGATCTTTGATGACTCCTTCAGACAACGCCGGAAGGGGAGGGCCAACTTCGACCTTTGGAAAGGTTGTATTTATTTCTAGTTGTGTTGCTTCATCCAGCATGATGCCAAGGGGACCTGACCACTTGTTGTTGCTCTTTGTAGGACCATCAAGTTCCTGGATGAGATGACGAAGAGGTAGCTCGCCTGTATGTAAATCACATACAATCCAAACAAGTCTTCTTCCTAGTTTTTTCTCTAAATGCGTCATTACACCCCCCTGCCATCCGGTGTTCACTGCAGTTGAATCTCCACCAACAGCCTGCAGTGAACTGCCAAGTCCTCTCTCCTGAACCCAACATAAAATATGATCAGCAATGACCTCTGCATGTTTCTTCCCTTCTACTTCAGTTTCGGGAGCAAAGTGAAACAAAAACCGACCACCAGGCTCAGAACAGACAGAGTAGTGTTCTTCTTTGATGAGACCTGGAAACTTTCTGTTCACTCCCTCTACTTCTAGCAAAACTTTTGTGTCATCTATTCTTCCATCAAACAAAAGACAGGAGAGCCCTCCCTCGCTTAAATCTTTTTCATGCTGATCAGATATTTCCTTCATTATTTTTTCTTGTGCTCTTCTAATTTTATTATGATCTATCACCAAAGATACATCCTCTCGGCTGATGAGGCCTGCATCTATCCAAGCGGCAGTTGCAATTTCTGCAGCCTCACGAAGTCCAGCATGGTGGCGAATACTAGCTAAAGCAATGTTTGAAATATTTCTTGTGTTGTATTTCATTTTCTTTGGTAAAGGTTCAGATGGCTCTTTGGAACTATCATCTGATGTTGCTTCCTGTTCATCAGAAGAACTATCAAAGAAGTGATAAACATCTTGACACAGCTCTTCCTCTCTTTGGATGGCTTCTTCACTCTTCATTTTCTTCTTTTGTTCCCTCTCTCGGATTTGTTCTCTCTTCTTGGCATTAGCAATCTGCTTCTTTGTTTCTGAATAATCTATTGAACCCATTTGCATACTTCCTTGGCCTTCTGCCTTTGTCCTCTGTGCCTTTATAAATTCAAGCTCTAAAACAGGGATCTTCTTTTCACGAGGACAACCACAATCAATGTGGGAATTATTTTCTCTCTTACCTGAGTGAGAACAGTTGGATTCAGAACATAATTGTATGGAGCACTTGCAGGTCAAAATGTCAAACAGAGTATCAAGTGTGTGCAGAAATTCATTTTTCCTGGCCAAGTTTCCTTTACCAAGTGATGTTTCAACTGCTTTGTGCCATAATTTCGTTAGTTTTAGCTCAATAGTTCGACACTGATTAATCACAGGTGGTTTGAATAGTGCATTAGCTTTTGTCCATTGATGCAGAAGAGGGACTATCATGTCATTTATGAGTTCTTTATCTGTATAGTTCCTTCTGTCCTTTGCATTTTTTTCTCGAAGGAGTAACCCTAATCTTAGCATGTCTCTCACTGTTGGAAGTTCTGATACAGGAAGCTCCTTCCCTTTACCAACTAGCAGGCTCAAGTGGGTTGACAACTGACTTCTTGTCTTCAATTTTGACATCTTCACACTATCTGACAAATAGAAAAATATTTCAATGTTTCATAATTCAATTGTTGTTTCAAAAAATATCAAATTGTTTATCAAAAATGCTGTAACAGAAATAACATAATAATTTCTTAGAACATAATGTTTTATACAATGATATAAGTAACTGCGACAATCAATATGCCCTACTTACAATAATTAAAATGTAGAATTCGTCTGGTAGAGTAGGTGCAAGTGCAATGAGAGCAAACCACCGTCTATGATATCTAGAAGGAGAGTGAGCCGGGCGCCTTATCCTCACGCTTGGTACAAGTCAAAACAAGAATTAAACTGTCCCACACGGAGAGCCTGTTCATGTTCATGTTCTGACATGCATATTGTACACAAGCTATAGAACCATAAAATACTCCATAATCCATATGCTTACATGAGATTAGTTAATATCAAGTGAATAATTCTAATCAAGTCTCATTAATTTGTTGAAATACTGATATTTGAAACTTTAAGGTATAATTGATGTAGGTGAGGGTTATTTCAATTCATTTTTGTTTGCTAATCTCAAGTTTAGACATAAAGAGGCACAATATTTTGACTACCAAATTTGATTTTTAACATGTTGACAAAATTGACACACCCTAGACTGTGGAGCCTCTGTGGTGTGTCGGGTGTGGGGCCTCTGTAGAGTGTAGGGTGTTGAGCCTCTGTGGTGTGTAGGGTGTGGGGCCTCTGTGGTGTGTAGGGTGTGGAGCCTTTGTGGTTTGTAGTGTGTGGAGCCTCTGTAGTGTGTAGGGTGTGGAGCCTTTGTGGTGTGTAGGGTGTGGGGCCTCTGTAGAGTGTAGGGTGTTGAGCCTCTGTGGTGTGTAGTGTGTTTAGTCCCTGTGGTGTGTAGGGTGTGGAACCTCTGTGGTGTGTTGGGTTTGGAGCCTCTGTGGCGTGTTGGGTGCTTAGGTTAATATCTAAAGACGACGTTGTGTTGGGTGGTAGTGGGAGATGTTCGGAAGAAGAATGTTGTTTTATTTAAGTGACGTTCAGTGGCATAAAATTTTGTTGCTTTTTCTAAATTATCTTTAAGAGCACGCACACACACACACACACACACACGCACACACACACACATACACACACACACACACACACACACACACACACACACACACACACACACACACACACACACACACACACACACATACGTACTACTCATCGCTACAAGGCACCCTGGACAGGCTACAGGCATGGACCACACGAAAACCGTAGTCATGCACATCAATACCGCCACCACTCCAGTGCAAGCTCCAGCAGTCACCGTGGGTGCCCATCCTCTCCAGTTAGTGCAGTCTGCCAAAATCCTGGGTGTTACCATAGACCACAAACTGGACTTGAAGGCCCATGTAAACAACACAATCAAGGCATCCTCGTACCGACTCTACATGCTACGACGACTTAGGTCACTTGGGGCACCCACTCCAGAGCTGAGGACTATCTACAACGCCTTTATTCTCCCCAAACTAACGTATGCGTCACCAGCCTGGTCGTCTTCTCTCAACTCTACCCAACAACGTCGGCTAGAGAAGGTTCACAAAAGGACCTGCAGAATCATGCTCGGCGCAGAATACTCCGCCTACACCAACGCTCTCTCCACCCTGGAAATGCCATCCCTCAGTAACCTCCACCACCAAGCACTAGCAAGGTTTGGCAGTGGACTACTGCACCACCCTCGTCATCGCCACCTCCTGCCACCGGCAGTTCCCCGCCCACCTCACGCAGTCCGCCACTACAACAAAATTCAGCCCATAAGAGCCCGCACTGATAGATATAAGAACAGCACTATCCCATCTATTGTTAAAATAATAAACAACTCCTGATTTATGTACTGTACAGCCCTGTAAATGTATTCAACGCATATCATTATGTCTAAATCAAATGTAAGTTTGCATATTTTCAGCCACAGGCTGCAACTCTATTAATAAACCGTTTATTATTATTATTATTTACACACACACACGGGCGCACACACATACACACGCACACACACACACACACACACACACACAGACACACACACACACACACACACACACAAATAAACAAATGATCATAGAAACCAACTCACTCAAAAAATAAAGATGGACATACACACCCACAGGACCCTACACAAGGCCTGTATAGATATTACAGATACATGTGTGCTTACAGATGAGGATGGTACTTATACTTCAGCCACTAGCTTATATATATATATATATATATATATATATATATATATATATATATATATATATATATATATATATATATATATATATATATATATATATATATATGGGTTGTAGTTTTTTCTTGGTTATAAAATCAACTACTTGCATCATCAAACAAATCATACACTGGGATGACTTTATTATCTTGCCCACCCAGTAACTAAAAATCCACACACACACACATACACAAACCTGTTAAGACTTCATTCTAATGGACTGGGGATACTTATTATACTCCTTGATTCACCGCTGGGGCTCTTCCTACCAGTAAATATTTAAAGGTTCTTTCGTTGTGTGTTGTAGAAAAGATCACTTAAGATCTCTGCTTCGTGACACTGAGTATCTAACACTAAGAAAAGTACAATAATCAGTTCAGAAAATTTGTTTGATGTTTTGAAGAGGATAAGAATACACTAACCTCTCTAATGGTTCAATAAAGCAGAGTAAAACAGGTTATGTTAGTGTGGTGTTAGTTACGGATATATTTTAATATCCCATCTTAGATAACCGTCGTTGTGTAGATGTTACTTATTTAACATATCAACTGGCCCCATATACGTCTAGAACCTGTTTCAACCATCCATTATTTTCTGCGGAGGATTTTTCTTGCTAGAGTTTCTGATAATTTTAAATAAAATGCTCTGGTCTTATAGACCGATCCTCTTCCCCTAAACAAGGATATTTTCCCTTAGCAAGCAGGTTTTTCCCCTAGCAAGCAGGTCTTCCTCTAGCAAGCAGGTCTTTCTACAGCAGGCAGGTCTTTCACCAGCAGGCAGGTCTTTCACCAGCAGGCAGGTCTTTCATCAACAGGCAGGTCTTTCACCAGCAGGCAGGTCTTTCACCAGCAGGCAGGTCTTATACCAGTAGGCAGGTTTTTCACCAGCAGGCAGGTCTTTCACCAGCAGGCAGGTTTTATACCAGTAGGCAGGTCTTTCATCAACAGCCAGGTCTTTCACCAGCAGGTAGTCTTTCACCAGCAGGCAGGTCCTCCAGGCACACAGCTCCACCATTAACACCCTCACCTTTGAGTGCCAAGACTGTGAATAAAAACTCGAGGAAGAGAAAGGGGGCTTACAGACTATTGGTGGATCATTAGTGAAGCCTAAATTACCTTCAAGAGCTTTCAGAGGCATCCGGCAAGAGGTTCTTTAATGATACTGAGGAGGAGCTCCTTGTGGGATCCTGTTGATGGAGCCCCATTAGGATTCCTGTAAGGGTTCCTTGTAAGATCCTATGGGACAGCTCCTGTGGAATCTTGTTGTGAAGTCCAGGGAACAAGGTGTGGACAGAGATAGGGAGAGAGAGAAATAAAGATAGAGTATGAAAGTCAAATGAGTGGATAATTTGGCAGATACGCAATCATATCAAACGTGTACATCCATACTATCATGTTCCTGAATTACGTACACAAATACACAAAACAAAAATTAAACATTTTTGTATTTGTGTACGTTAAGTAATATTATAGTATGGATGTACACGTTTGATATGATTGCGTATCTGCCAAATTATCCACTCATTTGACTTTCATACCCTATCTTTATTTCTCTATGTCCACACCTTGTTCCCTGGACAAACCAGTAAAATGGAGTCATAATTCCTCGTGAAATGAACATACGAACACAGCCATTATCCAGCGGATGTGTTATTGTTGGGTGTCCTCGTTGAGTCACGTGTATTTATGTGTGTGTGTGTGTGTGTGTGTGTGTGTGTGTGTGTGTGTGTGTGTGTGTGTGTGTGTGTGTGTGTGTGTGTGTGTGTGTGTGTGTGTGTGTGTGTGTGTGTGTGTGTGTGTGTGTGTGTGTGTGTGTGTGTGTGTGTGTGTGTGTGTGTGTGTGTGTGTGTGTGTGTGTGTGTGTGTGTGTGTGTGTGTGTGTGTGTGTGTGTGTGTGTGTGTGTGTGTGTGTGTGTGTGTGTGTGTGTGTGTGTGTGTGTGTGTGTGTAGTTAAAATTAACTGGCTCATACAATTATTTTAAACTTACAAAAAAAAGATACCTACATACCTAACTAAAATGACAACAATCTCGCTCATGTTAAATTGGACAATATTATATAATAGGGAAATGGACAGGGGAGAGTCCAGCCAGAATGTGTACAAACAGATAGAGGGCAATGAGTGTACAGTCAATTAGAGAACTAGGCAAAACAGGAAAGTCTGTGGAAAGCTAACCACGTTGATTGCTGACGTAGTTATAGCAATCACGTTGATAGTTGAAGTAGTTAGCCATTACTGCTTTGGTGGAGGTTGTTACATGTTTTACATCATAGTTGGGGTTGATAGAGATTTGACTTCACTTGCAATTGATGTGTGTGAAGTGTGAGGAAGGGAATTTTGTGATCGAAAATACTCTAATAATTGTATTAATCAGACATTAAAATTAGTGGAAGCAATCAGGTGAATCTATCTGGGAAATAATGTAACGGGTTTAATTTTATTTCTTTTCAAATCAGTAATTTTACCTCCTAAAAAGTTTAAGCACCAGATGTTGAAATGATCAAATAATGTTTAATGTTAATTTATTTTACTTTGTGCTAGTTAATAATAGAACAGCGTTAAAAATTGGCACACACTGTTAATGCATGTTGCAAATATCATTAGAGTATTCCCATCACTGAAACTCTTTAGAAATGATAGAATCGAACTTTAAAGTCATACAAACTCCTCACTTACAAATTTTTATATTTTTTCACCGAAAACAAACAAACAAACATCATCTACGACCTTGTCTTTTCACCCAAGTCTTTTTAACTTTGATTTGGTATTTTTTTTTTAGATATCTCGGATATGCTGATAAAAGTTGAGAGTTGAAAAAAGTCACATTTCAATAAATTATGTTACTTTATGACCCTGAAATAATTAATCGATTCGTTGATGTTTTAGATGCCATATTTATGTAATTTATAAAGTAGAAGAACCAGGCTTTTGTTTCCATCCAATTAAACATTTCATTATTTGGTTTAAATACTTATTAGTTGACATGTAAGTGTCGCACTACTTTAGTAGTGGTGAGCATAGATCACGACCGATATACTTGGGAAAAAATATATCTCTTGTAGCGTTCACTTATTATTTCCGGAAAAATTCCTCTGAGCTATCAGGGAAACGGCAATAAATCGCTATAAACAGTCTTCTCCTTGGTCAAGTTTTTCTGGATAAATAATGTTCAATATTCCTAAAGAAACTTTACACACAAATCTGTTCAGCGTCTTCCTTGCGGGATTAACTGAGATAAATAGACCAAGTTGAGCTGAAGCGTTAGCAAGGTGGTGTGTGTGTGTGTGTGTGTGTGTGTGTGTGTGTGTGTGTGTGTGTGTGTGTGTGTGTGTGTGTGTGAGTAGTGATAAGGTTGTTGTATTACTCTGGCTAACATTGAAATTATGTTATTAAGTGATACCTTACAAATCATCTCATAATCTACATCTTGCTCTGATCGCCTCATAATACTCGTACGTTGCTAAGCACTTGACGACGATTATGTTGTTCTTGACTTGACAATTCGCACTTTGTTGACTAACGAGCTTATTATAAACGGTAAATGGGAAAACAAAATTGTGGCTGTTGATAATCTTCTACTTTGATTACCCAGGCAGTGATAATTTGTAAATGATAATCAAAATGCTATTAATCTAAGCAAGTTATTATAATACTAACAAGGATAGGAGGGAAGATAATGGAGAGAAAGTGAGAATGGGATAGAAGGGAGGAAGTAAAGACTAGGGAGTGAGGTAGGGATGGGGAAAGGGACAGAGGAAGAGAAGGATGGAGGAAGGGAGGAAAGGAGAGGAGCAGGTGAAATGGTGGGTGACGGACCAGGTGCTCTAAGACGTGATGCAATTTTCACCATTAATGGCTTTAGAACCTACAAACCTACGACTGCCCCTCTCTCTCTCTCTCTCTCTCTCTCTCTCTCTCTTTTCTTATTACTTCCTTCTCTCAACCCGTTCACCATTTCTACTTTAAGACTCTCCTCTCCTGTTGCTCTTTCTCCTAATTATTTCTCTTTCCTCCCTCTCCCTCATCCCGACGTCCTTCAGTTTTTCCTGTTCTCCTCTCCCTCCTCCTCCCTTTCTCGCCTTTTCACGCTTTCCTGCTCTTTCTTCCCACCCTCCCTCACGCTTCTCTTCCCACTCTCTCTCACTCTTTTCTGCTTCCTCTCCCTTGCACCCCGAAGCCCTCAAACCTCCCTCCCCTCTCCCTCCACCCTCCTTGTTGTCCTCTCCCTCTCTCATCCTCTCCTCGCACACTTCAAATACCCTCTCCCCTCTCCTTCAGTCTCTCCTACCATTTTCATTATATAAACTTCCCCTCTTCCTCGCTCGTCCCTCCTCTCCTTCTCTTACCGCTTCACTCTCCTCTTTCTCTTCCTTTCCGTTCTCCTTTCATCTCTCTCTTAATCTCCATCTTCCTCTCACTTTCAATCCATCTTTCTTTACTTCCTCTCTCTCATCGTATTTCTTCATCTCTTCTTACTCTGTCTCCTTCTCTTCCCTCCTTGCTCTCTCCTTCTCCCGGCCTTCTCTCCTCCATAACCCTCTCCTCAAACTCCCTGGCCTTCAACCTTCTGTGAGTCTCTCCCTTTCCTGGCCCTCTCACCTCATTGGCCTTCTCTCTTCATTAACCCTCTCCCTTTACTATCTCTCTACTCATCCCCTCATCAAAGCTGCCCAACTCGCTAACGGATGAAGGGAAAAATTGGACAATTTTCCCTTTGAATCCGTCTGTCTTTTTCTTTTACCTGTCTTAATGACTGAGACCAACTGCAGCAACACCTGTCTTGGAAGGGTTTACTGTCAACTGATAGTTTTGTTGCGTGTTTGTTATTGTTGTTGTGGGTTTGTTATTGTTGTTGTGTGTTTGTTATTGTTGTTGTGTGTTTGTTATTGTTGTTGTGTGTGTGTTATTGTTGTTGTGTGTTTGTTATTGTTGTTGTGTGTTTGTTATTGTTGTTGTGTGTTTGTTATTGTTGTTGTGTGTTTGTTATTGTTGTTGTGTGTTTGTTATTGTTGTTGTGTGTTTGTTATTGTTGTTGTGTGTTTGTTCTTGTTGTTGTGTATTTGTTATTGTTGTTGTGTGTTTGTTATTGTTGTTGTGTGTTTGTTATTGTTGTTGTGTGTTTGTTATTGTTGTTGTGTGTTTGTTATTGTTGTTGTGTGTTTGTTATTGTGATTGTGTGTTTGTTATTGTTGTTGTGTGTTTGTTATTGTTGTTGTGTGTTTGTTATTGTTGTTGTGTGTTTGTTATTGTTGTTGTGTGTTTGTTATTGTTGTTGTGTGTTTGTTATTGTTGTTGTGTGTTTGTTATTGTTGTTGTGTATTTGTTATTGTTATTGGTGTTTGTTATTGTTGTTGTGTGTTTGTTATTGTTGTTTGTGTGTTTGCTATTGTTGGTGTGTATTTGTTATTGTTGTTGTGTGTTTATTGTTGTTGTGTATTTGTTATTGTTGTTGTGTGTTGTTATTGTTGTTGTGTGTTTTGTTATTGTTATTGTGTGTTTGTTATTGTTGTTGTGTGTTTGTTTAATGTTGTGTTTGTTATTGTTGTTGTGTATTTGTTATTGTTGTTGTGTGTTTTGTTATTGTTGTTGTGTATTTGTTATTGTTGTTGTGTTTGTTGTTGTGTTTGTTATTGTTGTTATGTATTTGTTATTGTTGTTGTGTGTTTGTTATTGTTATTGTGTGTTTTGTTATTATTGTTGTTGTGTGTTTTGTTAATGTTATTGTGTGTTTGTTATTGTTGTTTATTGTATTTGTTATTGTTGTTGTGTGTTTGTTATTGTTGTTGTGTATTTGTTATTGTTGTTGTGTGTTTGTTATTGTTGTTGTGTGTTTGTTATTGTTGTTATGTATTTGTTATTGTTGTTGTGTGTTTGTTATTGTTGTTATGTATTTGTTATTGTTATTGTGTGTTTGTTATTTGTTATTGTGTGTTTTGTTATTGTTGTTATGTGTTTGTTATTGTTGTTGTGTGTTTGTTATTGTTGTTATGTGTTTTGTTATTGTTGTTGTGTGTTTGTTATTGTTGTTGTGTGTTTTGTTATTGTTGTTATGTGTTTTGTTATTGTTGTTGTGTGTTGTTATTGTTGTTATGTGTTTTATTGTTGTTGTGTGTTTTGTTATTGTTGTTTTGTGTTTTGTTATTGTGTGTTTGTTATTGTTGTTGTGTGTTTGTTATTGTTGTTGTGTGTTTGTTATTGTTGTTGTGTGTTTGTTATTGTTGTTGTGTGTTTGTTATTGTTGTTATGTGTTTGTTATTGTTGTTGTGTGCTTGTTATTGTTGTTGTGTGTTTGTTATTGTTGTTGTGTGTTTGTTATTGTTGTTGTGTGTTTGTTATTGTTGTTGTGTGTTTGTTATTGTTGTTATGTGTTTGTTATTGTTGTTGTGTGTTTGTTATTGTTATTGTGTGTTTGTTATTGTTGTTGTGTGTTTGTTATTGTTGTTGTGTGTTTGTTATTGTTGTTGTGTGTTTGTTATTGTTGTTGTGTGTTTGTTATTGTTGTTGTGTGTTTGTTATTGTTGTTGTGTGTTTGTTATTGTTGTTGTGTGTTTGTTATTGTTGTTGTGTGTTTGTTATTATAACAGATAAATGTAGACTAACATGAATGGTAGATAAACATAATAATAAATAAGAAGTAAGAAACGTATTCAAATAAATAAATAAAATAATTAATAAGAGATATCACCTATAGAATGGATAGACAATAATAAACGTAGTATGTAGAGGAAGAGAAGATAATTAAATAGCAATTCAAGAGTTATAGAGTAAGTAGATTAAATAAGAGAGTAAATTATGTACAAGAACAGTTAATTAATATGGCAGAGAAATTCGTTAAAATAACCGAGAAAGTAGCAGTATTTGACCTCAAAAAAGTACATAATTACGGCTGGAGGGAAGTGAATAGGATCCTGTAGAATTATTAATAAGTGTTGGAGTCCATTAGTGAACTTCCTCTTTCGTTAATTATTACATTAGCTGGACGAGTCGTGGATGTGGCGTTTAATTCATAAGTTAACAAAAAGTACGGGCTGTCTCCCGTCCACTCATAGGGCGGGGGGGTGGAAGTGAAAGAGGGGGGGGGGCGTAGGTAGGGAACAAAAAGGGGGAGAGGTACAAGGGAGATAGGTGAAAGAGGGGAGGGAGAGAGGTAGGGAGGAAAAAGGAGAGAAGTAGAGAGGGAAAGGTGAAGAGGGGATGGGGTGAAAGGAGAGAGAGAGAGAGAGAGAGAGAGGGAGAGAGGAGGAACGAGAAATAACTGATGGTGAGCTGAGGGGAGAAATGAAGTGAGGTAAGGGGGAAGAAGAGTGAAAGAAATGAGGTGAAGGAGCAGGCAAAGGGGAAAACGGAAAGGTAAAGATATGAGTGAGATGAGCATAACTAGGAGATGAACGAGAGATGAAGGAGAGAGGGAACTGAGGGAAGAATGGGGGAGAATCCTTCTTCATTAACTCACCTAATACTTCTTGATTCACAAATTTACCTACAAGTGAGATAATGATGAAGGTCGCATGTCATTGTAAATATTTAACTCTTAGCAAGACTTCCAGATCATCGTTGTCTCATTACTCTCTCGTTCCTATCTTTCATTCTTATTTGGTTTTGCTTGTTTCTTTGTTGGTGTTTCACTCATCATTATATTTTGTTTCATTGTTTGTGGTGTATTGTGGTTGCTCTCACCTTGCTCTAGTCTACGGTATGCCCAATACCTTCATTACTTATAGCGATGCATTTGCTTGCGTCAATATATGTTTATGTGTTAACGTTATGAGCAAACAGTCCATCTGACGTCACAGCAAATATCCTTTCATTTTTGGTTTCAGTATAATTATTGACTTACAATGCGGTCAATAATAAACTTCCAGATTAAAAAAATATTTATAAAAAAAAACGATCGAAACTCTATATCAAGCATTCTAATATTTTCTGCATCGCCTTGAAGTCCACCGAATAAACAAAATTTTTAGGACAAAACTCTTGCTATTTTCCATCATGAAATTTCTTAGACTCGTGGTAACTTTCCCATCGACATTCCAGGTCACTCCTCCATCATCATCATCATCATATTTCCAGAAGGAAAAAAATCCCTCCAGTAAACTTTATCAGCGAGCAATATTTACGAGGAAGCAGAGTCATCAACCTGTATATCCAGACCGGCAGAAGAGTCACACTTATCCTGGAATGACTGCTGGTATTATAGTATATCTCCTAAACATTGTTAAAAAGTCCGAAGGAATGACAGGAAGTGAGAAAGAGATTCTTGAACTTGGAGCAAGACCGACTGGAAATACCGCTATGGAGGGTTTCTTTGGTATGGAGGATTCCAAAATATGGAAGGATTGAGGTATTTTTGATTGCTTTCAAAATATGAAAGGTCTCCAATATGTTTTCGATGAACATGACGGAAATATTGAAAATGAGGATGAATTAGTAAAAAAGGTCAGTTGATATGACTAATATTTTCCTGGAATTTGAAAACTCAAGACTGGAGTTTCTTTCGTTTTAGAATGCATGAAAATTCGGAATTGAATTATAAGATCAGGTGTTGATGTTCGAACTGGACAAAAAATAGCAGAATACTTTTAAATGTTAATATTATTAAATATTTATAAAATTATTAAAATAATGAATACATGATTAGATGAATGTCAACATAATTAAGCAAATTAATAAAAAACAAAACATAACTAAAATAGCTTAAAAGTCTGACAGACTTTATAATATAATTCAATAAAATTAATTGATCACTAAAAAATCTGCCATAAGTCAATACTTTACAATATTTCCGAAATTCTTACATTAATGAATAATCATGTCCATTCCAGGCTGAATATACCATCAAAATATTTCTAAACATGTGGTATGAATGTGTAATTAATTCCTGGGTACTTCAACTGAACCTAAGTGTTTATTTATTTTCCTTCTACGAGTAAATACTACGACCTCCATTCTAATGTAGAGGCCAAAGTAATCATTCCTGTAAGGCTGTTATGATCCCCTGAAATGAATAACAGTAAGAATAATCGGTGTTTATCAAAAGCCAGAATCTCGGTGCTTTGCACAGTGAATATTTTCCTCAGACAGATAACGTGGCCATATCTTTAACTGTCTTACTTAGTCTTTGTCAACAAACATGGCAGCCTAAACGTCCTCAACATTAACTGAAGCACTACAGTAACTCAATGCATTATGATTAGTTTAGTTATATAAGAAAATAAAAACCCACGAGACCTAATCCCAGCATTGGCGAAAGGAAGTTACGGAATTGTGGGACTTTTGTGGCGTCCTCTTCCCAATTTTTACCTTAAACGTTAACGGATCGTTTCAGGGATTACATGGTATTGTTTTTGGAGTAGTTAATAATAATAATAATAATAATAATAATAATAATAATAATAATAATAATAATAATAATAATAATTATAACAATAGAAATAATAATAATAATAATAATAATAATAATAATAATAATAATAATAATAATAATAATAATAATAATAATAATAATAATAATAATAATAATAACAATAATAAAAATAATAATAATAATAATAATAATAATAATAATAATAATAATAATAATAATAATAATAATAATAATAATAATAATAATAATAATAATAATAATAATAATAATAATAATTATAATAATAATAATAATAATAATAATAATAATAATAATAATAATAATAATAATAATAAAGGATCATAAACAAATCAATATTGAGAAACGATATATGTATGTATGTTGTGTTGTCAATAGTAAAAGAAACAATTGAGACCCTGCAATTGTGTGTAAATGAGACAGAAAGTCAGATGAGCAACCTGGGACTTGGTCGCAATTTTTGTGATGCCATAAGGCAGCAGGGTCTACCATTAAACAATACATTATGCTTCCAATATCTTCCCAGGTGGTAGTACTTCCCTGTTTGAGAGCTGCCCACTGCCTACTATGTATTAAAAACACAGCGCCATGCCAATTCTGATTCCCTAAACTGAGCCCCTTAAAGGAGATCAAATGGCTAAAGGGACTCAGCGGTCGTAGTCAACACTTAATATATCCTGATTAAAACTCTATTTATGGGTTTACAAAATAAGATCCATATAAAGTTTTATTTTTAGCTTAATTGACCATTGGAGACCACCCAAGGTTCATTTTACCACGCCAAGTAATTATTCAGCCACGCCCAGCACATTTCAAGTCACGCCCACTATCTATATATACACGGTCAATATCTATTCTGCCACGCCCACTATTTATTAATCCATGCTCAGTATCTATTTAACCACGCCCATTATCTATTCGGCCATGGCCAGTGTCGGTTCAATTATGCTCAAAATTCATTCACCTACACCCAACATTCATCCATTCACGAACAAGCAACATTCATCCAGCCACCCAAGAACCAGCATTCATCCATTCACCAACGCCCAACATTACTCCATCCAACCCATAACCAACATTCATTTATCCACTCATTTTCAACATCCACACACCCACAGTGCTCATCTTTTCACCGGAACATCTTTTCAGCAACATTTACACCTGTTTATGCATGTTTACCTCTCATTAAAAATATTCAAGGCAAAATAAAAGACTTATTGAAACACACCTGGCTCTCATTACTCAAGCCCCGGCAGCCAGGAGTCTACGGATAGCAGACAATTATGCAAGCAATTTACTTCTAATAACTTTCAAAACTAAGGTCTATTATTCACCATTTATTCAAACACTAACTAATACCTGAAACCAGTCCATCTTCATTCAGTTAATCATTTTAATGAATTGACATTGAATAGTTAAACGGTCAGAAACTTAGTCATATGGGATTAAGCCATATTTGATATTTCGTTAACTGCTATAACCATTACTTAGTTACAGTAAGCTATACTAACCTAAATTAACACTTGCCGCAGTTGATTGAGTCATTCATTCATTTATTAAAATCTTAAAACAAACAAACCATTTTTATTACCAAGTCAAAATTGTCATTAACCATTGAAGGACGAGTAACAGTCTAGCATCTATAGTTATTATTAGTTCTGTGATTTCGTTGACCGTATTGTAACAGCCAAGACTACATATAACACAATGAGGTCCAGGTAAACTATACTCATCCTTAACTAACAACCCCTACACCATACCTATCACTCGCTCTCTCACTCTATTCAACACCACCAAGTCTAAAGATCAAGCTATCATTAGAAGTCTTACTGAAATTCTATTAATGTCTCATCAGTCACTCATTAGCCAGTTAACCACACCATCCACATCATTTAATCTTCCACCCCACTCACCAAAGACTAACAGCCTGAAGTTTATTGATGATGATATCAATAAAACTTTACTTTAATATATTAAAAGTCGAATCTGCCATTCAAATTGAGCAGTTAACCATCATTAACCACTACACAGCCATAGCTAACTTTTGTTTATGCATTTCTGAGGTTATACCTCGTGGACAAGGTTCTATGAACTGAACATTAATTAACGAATGGAAATCAAATTCAGCACTTCATTATGGATAAAGACCCACATTAATTCATATTCAACGGCTATTCAAACTCCTGAATCCAAACCAATTCATAGAATCTTTCTCAACACCAATTTTCCTTAGATTTCAATTTACGGTGTAATTAAAAACCATCGGATATTATTCCCTCATACATTTCTTTTTCAAAAGTTTTTAACATTTTGTTTTCATAATGTCTAACTTTGCACTAGTTGCAACATTAATATGGTTTTATGAGTAAGTGAATACTCGGTTTCTAATATTTTTTCCGTGTTTATTGTTGAGAGATAAAACGAATTTCCATTAGTTTTTATGAAAAATACATATTTTTTGTTTAAATATAATAATTAAGTGAGTAAAAACGCTTCACATGGTTTCACTATCACACACACACACACACACACATATATATATATATATATATATATATATATATATATATATATATATATATATATATATATATATATATATATATATATATATATAAGTTGCATATATATATATATATATATATATATATATATATATATATATATATATATATATATATATATATATATATATATATATATATATATATATATATATATATATATATACACACTCGTATGTGTGTGTGTGTGTGTGTGTGTTATCCTTGGAAATAATGTAGACATTACTTTAGGGCTTCGAAATATGTTATCAAAACTATGAATACATAATACTGTGCACCAGACAAGGCTCAGTATATTATGAGACATTGCATGGAAAAGATGTTCTCATGACGGATATTTACATCTCATTCAGTAGGTGGGGTATTGTCTGAAACTGACAGAACTGATATTATAATAAACGATATTTAACAAAACAAATTAATCTGTTGTTATACAGTACGTTATGTGTTGGTGGCCACTCATTGGAAGACAAACTGTCGACAGTAAAGATCCCAAATACACAACGAAAAGTGTTATTTTGGACGTATTATATTCTTTTTATAATTTTTTTCCGTGATAAAGGAGTTTTAAGAGCATTGGCGTATTAAGACAGTCTTTAAGACACCTAGTATTAAAATCAATGGTGTAATTCGACGGGTAATAAGATTTTAGATGGAAGTGACCAAAGAACAGGTTTTGATACCATAAGGTCAAATGAGGCTCCTCGGGGGAGACTTTATATCACTAACCTTCGACAGACACCCTACAGCCTACACGTCACACGGTGTACAAAAAAAACCTAAAACCTGATGGTAGCAACATATGACTTTACCCAAGTAATTAATTCGTACCTGAAAAATTATCTCCGTGATAGATTTGTAGATAATTCTCGATTTTCTTGTAAATAAATAGTTTTGTATTGTGAAGAAATTAAGATAATTTTTTTGATATTACGGTTGCTGATATTATGCTGGTATTACCCTTCAGTTTTCCGGGGCTTTTTCCACACAACGGGTAAATGCCATCCCCTGGCTGTTACATGAATGCACTTGTTTATTTTTCTGCGATTTTAAATGTAATTTGTGTTTCATCTGACACACAGACGTCAAGGTCCGCAAGATCTGCAGATTGCTAAGCATTCCCATCAGGTCTACGATATTGATTTTGAGAAAAATTTAATATGAAGGTAAATCTGAGATTCGGGAATATAAAAAAAATAGATAAATAATGAAGATTAGGAAATGAAAAAAAGAATAAACAAGACGTATACTAATAAGAAGGGAGAGATTAAATATAGAAAGATAATTATGACCACGGGGAAGACGAGCAGAAGAACTAAATTGAAATGGGAGAACAAAGAGACAGAAATTGTAATTAAAAAATAAAATAATAGTCTTAAGAAGAATAAGAGTGTTGGAGGAATGTGAAAAATAAATGACAAAATGAATAGATACACAAAATTATATACAATAAAAATACAATATAAATATTCTACATATAAAACAATGGATTATGGAGTGATGTCTTGATCTTCGATGACTTTTATCTGTGACCTCGATCTTTGATGACCTTTATCTGTGACCTCGATCTTCGGTGACCATTATCTGTGACCTCGATCTTCTGTGACCTGCAAACCTAATCCTCCAATGATAGACGTCAAGTATGTGTGACAAGTATATACATACATGATACTTGGCTATAAACTATATATTATTATTATTATTATTATTATTATTATTATTATTATTATTATTATTATTAGTATTAGTAGTAGTAGTAGTAGTAGTAGTAGTGGTAGTAGTAGTTGTAGTAGCAGTATTGTTGGTTTTATTTTACTTAATCAAATATGAGGCTTACTTGGCCAAGATTAGCGTAACTAAAATACTATGCGTAGTGTCCGTAGAGTTATGTTCCCAGTATCTCATGGTGAAGGCCAGACTTCTATATACACATACATAATATACATATACTTGATTAAGCATTCACAATCCTACAACTATAAATCATAAACTTAACCTGACAACTAACACCTGATAACCTTCACCAGAGTATCGTAATTTTGATCTTTTAAATTAAACACAGTAGCAGTTTTATGCCGTGACCTGTTATCCAGACCCGATAATTTATTACCTTACCCGCAGTTGACGCAGATTTAATATAATGGCTTTGGCCTGAAAACATGCAGCAAGGGACGGGGTTACTCACCGAGTTCTAGCTCAAACCGGCTCCACACTTTAACCTCGACCCCGTATCATCACAGTTTCGATCCCCAGGCTAGTGGAAGGGTTGCCTGTTTTGTTTTTATTATCGCTGCGTCAACAACAGACCTCGTTTTCTATTGTAACTGCTCCATTTTTTGTGCCGGAGGGAAACTTTACCATAATGCAAGTCGTCTATCGCTGTCTAGGCTTTGGTTGTAATGTGTCTAATTATGATCACGAAAGTTTGGGGAACGTGGGAAGATGTATGGGTTTTCTGGTGATAGCTGAGAGATAGCTACTAGGTAGAGAGAATGGTAAAGTGCTTAGAAGATAGTCAGGTAGCTTGACTGTTATATGTAGAGACATAAAGAAGGAAAGATGGATGGGGAAAGTGACATGAAGGAATTTTATAAACTGGTAGGCAGGTAGATAAATAGGAAGCTTAGTACAAGAGATAAGTGGGCAAATGGACAGACATGAAGACGAGGAGATTATCAAATATAGAACTAGAGCGATTGGTAATCAGAGATATGGATATATACCGCTATTGGTCATATTACTTTATATAATAAACAATTTAGCTTAAGTGGGGAACCTTATCTGGTCCAACATGCAATTCATATTCTTTATAGTATTGTGTATATACATTTCTTTTCGTTCTGGGTCAACAGTAACGTGCGTATAACGATACCTATTAGGAGCTCGGTAGAGTTTATGATATAATTTTTCTTGTTCACTTCTCACTTCTATATACAGACAGTACTCTGAGGACTCGTAGACAGTTTTTAAAGCTTCAGGGGGATGGCTGAAAGATGCATCTTGATGGGAATGAAGTCTTGTATGAGGGATTTCTTTGAGTTTTCTTTTGATGATTTCGAGAACAACTCTTAACCTCTAGAGCAGTGTTCCTCAAACTGGGGGCCAATGGGATTACGGCAAGATTTTAGGGGGGGGGGGCATGGCAGGCTAGTGTAAGTAGTATATGTTTGGAGAAAATGTGGAAATTCTGATTCAACTTTTTTTTGTTACTTTGCGTTGTTAAGGAAGATCTTTTTTTTTGTCATTGTGTGTAATGATGATACCCATACGGTACAGTTTTGATATTTACATAGTATGGTGCAGCAGCTAGATTTTCATTTCCAACGGATTCGCTCAGATAGCACGATTCTAGTTCTTGTTCAGACGAATTCCTTGATCTCAGAACGATTCTGATGCCAGAGACCTCTATGAAGAAAAGTCTCTGACTGTATTTTGGTCCTCAATGTATCAATCATATCCAAAAGTTAGTGAGATCACACTTCGAGTCCTCTTGCCATTTTCTACTACTTTTTATATGAATCTGGTTTCTCCCCCTTCTTCAAATAGAGAATAAAAGCGGAAACCGGTTACATGAGGATCTAGACATGAGATGTGCTTTATCAGTGACTCAATCTCGAATCAGTCGCCTGACTGAAAGGAAACAATGTCATCCATTCCATTGAACTGTAACAAAATATGCATTAAAATAACGGAAGAGAACCAAAACAGTTTATTTTCATCATTATTTGTGAGGGGCTTGGGAGAGAACTGAAGGGGGGCCACGAGGACGTTGAGAGTTCCTCATGGGGGGAATGAAGTGAAAAAGTTTGAGAAACACTGCTCTAGAGTATAGGGAGGCGCCGCTGGAGTGAGGTGCTGCACTGTACCACAGCGGAGTCTCGTTTGAAATTTATGGGTTGAAGCCCTTCTGGGAATTATTTCGTTATGGATATCGGTAGATGATGACTTGGAAAGATACTCTATATAGTTTGAATTTTTATTTTTAACGCCCCTTACGACTGGTGTACTGAGAGATGTCTTCGGCATAATACAACGAGCGTCACACAGGCAAGTGGGAAGAGTTAATGAAAGATGTATTGTATGAATTAGAGATTTTATACCTTCAACGAACTCAGAGAATGACTAGTGACATCTGAAACGTCGGGGAGGATCATCAAAACAAATTGTTAAATGAATGTTGCATTTCTTCCGATTCTTTCAAAACATTACTTTGATTATCTGGCTACAGGCTCACGTCAGTGTCTCCAACCTTAGACATCCACCATCTTCATCACTGGTAAGGTCTCAGTGTACTATTACTGCCACTGACTACAGTATCTCTTGTGCTAGGGAGGATTTTTTTTTACGTTCCTCCAATAATGGTGAGTCACTCTACAACTTACCCAAAGTAAGGTGACAGTCGATTTCCTTAGTATAATGAGACCATCGGCAGATAATCTTGATTTTCTACGACTCTGTAAGGGTAAACGTTGTCCCGTGGCGTATGGGAAGGATTCGTGAGAGCAAAGACTCAATACACTCGATGCTGTAATACCTTTATAACACAATCGGCGTCTTACAGTACATCTGGGAAACTGGAGACATCAATGGTACAGTCTTAATGTATTCTACGGCTCTGACACCTTTCTAACTCATCGGAACAGAGGTTCAATTTTTTCTACGTTCGCCTTAGTGACATAATCGAGAGGGAGAGAGAGAGAGAGAGAGAGAGAGAGTGAGAGAGAGAGAGAGAGAGAGAGATGTGGGTCACTCCATATATTGACGCGTCGTCGGTATCTACCTGGCTCAGCTCAGCTCAGGTAAGTACGTCGACACAGCCAGGTGCTGACCTACACGGAGGGAAGAATGAGTAACAGTTACAATAAAGGTTGAGAGACGAAGGTGCTAAAATGTATGGGAATAGATAAAAAGTAAGAAAATAAAGACATTATAGAGAAAGGGGTGAGGAAAAGAGATATATATTTATTTAAACGAGGAATAGCTTACGAATGCAATAGATGAGTTGCAGGACAAGTGGAGTTACACAAGAACTGACGATCAGGGAAAAAGAAGAGTAATACGAAGATAAAGAATATAAATGTTGATAATGATGGAGATGGTAGACAAAGCTGAAAGGAGATACAGAAGCGGAGAGAACCCCCCCCCCCCCAAAAAAAAAATAGGGTAAATTACAAAACAAGGGTCGGAGAGATCTTACAAGGTGTGAAGGAAGTTAGAGAGAAGCAATACAATAGGGAGGAGTCAGGCATTGCAAAGTAAGAAGGGAAGTACACGAGGGAATGGGGAAAAGAAGACACGGGGGAGGAGAGTACCTTAGACCAATGGAAGGAGCTACACTTTACGATATACTGAAGTAACAGAAGAGAAAAGATTTACTAGCTACAAGGTACTTCAAGTTAGATCAATGGATGGAGTTGAAGGCTACGAGAACTTTATATTTCATGACAGGATAAGAGAGATAGAAAGAATGAGAGGAGTTAAAGGTCAAAGAGGGACTAAAGGTTACGTACAGGAAGTAAGGCAAAGAGAGAGAATGGACTCCTGGTTTTATTGGGTTTTAAAAGGAAACTTCTAAAGTAATCAGTTTATTTACCTATAGTGAGAAGTTCTACTAGTTGCTGAGAAGTTCTGTTGGTTAGTGAGAAGTTTTGGTTTTTCTTGCTTCTTTCTCTCTCTTAATCATTTACTAATTTACTGTTTTTTTTATCTCATGCTACCAGTTACGTATCAAACAAACTACACACACACACACACACACACACACACACACACACACACACACACACACACACACACACACACACACACACACACACACACACACACACACACACACACAGATAAATTCTATGGTGCAAAAAAAAAGATGAATAAATGCATTAGACAGACAGACAGACAGACAGACAGACAGACAAGGAAAGATGAAAAACGAACGAAAGAGAGAAGTAGAACGAAACGACAAGAGAAAGAGTTTAATAAAATAAAATAGGAAATAAGAGTCAAACTACTGAGTGTGTTTGTGTGTGTGTGTGTGTGTGTGTGTGAAGGTGTGTGTGTGTGTGTGTGTGTGTGTGAAGGTGACGCTGGCACAAACACCCAAGACAGATGGAAAGACTCCCCCGTTATTGTGACACGCCCACAACTCTTCCGCTCGGTGAAGACATATACAGAGAGAGAGAGAGACAAAGAGATAGAGAGGCAATAAAGATGGAGATATAAGTCAGTGATGTTTTACTGTGACACATTCACACATAGGGAGGCACCGCTGCCAAAAACATTACAGGGAAAAAAGTTCATGTTTCAAGTATAGCCTAAATTGTTCACCTCTCTCTCTCTATATATGTATAAAGAGAGAGAGAGATCAATTTACTCTTCAGACCGGTTACCTGGCAGTTTACGACACACTCGCCTCCTACATTATAACTTTTCTGTCATTACTTGAGGCAGGGAGAGTTGTGAGGGAGTTCTGGAGAATAGACCCTCATATTCTCTCTCTCTCTCTCTCTATTCAAGTAATATGATATCTATCTACAACAGGAAAACACTTGCAAGTAACATCACATACACCCATAAACACAATTTAATACTATTGGATATATTTCTGCAATTTCAATTCCCCCTAAAATTGCAAAATTTATCGATACTCACCAACCACCCAATTGCTAGAGGAGTAAATGACCCTTGGCAAATGGGTTACGATCTCTCAATGGCCATGAGAGGCATAAATATCTTCCCAGGTTACGTGATAAAAGTGCATTTAATATTTTGTCCATTGTTCTTACAAAAGTAATTTCGTGTGTGAGTTATGTAAATTATTAATATTTATTTATTTTTTTATCAATTAATCAATCAATCAATCAATCAATCAATCAATCAATCAATCAATCAATCAATCAATCAATCAATTAATCAATCAATCAATTATATTGCTATTTTCAGATATGTGGCTTGGGGCCCTCAAATCATATCGTTGTTCAGATGGCTTTACTAATCCTCACAGTTTACTTATCTCTCATTATACCCAACATTTAACATCATAAATCTCCCTATTTATTATCTTTCCTCTCATCCTCCTTCCCTGTTTAGTTTATAAATATCTTTATCATTATCTATTCTTCTTCTTTCTAGATTCGCATTACTTAAGAAATCACCATTAACGGTACCTTGATAACGGGTATTACCGTAGTCAACAGTAAAAAAAAAAATCCGTATCATCTTATGTTTTTCATCCTCTCTAAATATTTATTGAATGTTTTGGATGAGAGCAAATGGATAACTCATGGAAGAGAATAACAGTAAAGGAGGGGTAAGAGGGGACACGTGTAGATAGGAACATTTTTGGACTGAGACAACAAGTGCAAATGTTCCACACACACACACACACACACATGGCACGTGGTGATATATTTTCTATGTTGTATCATTTGAGTAGCGAAACATCTGGGTATCCTTATGTTAGTATATTGTATCATTTACGTTTTAATGGGTCATCTTAGGGTAAAAATTAGGGTGAACTATTCAAATGATGACAGAAGCTTGAAACTTAGCACAAATACTCTTAATATATTACACTTTGTAAAAAAAAAAAGTTGGGGGACGCTTGAAGTTTTCTCTTTGGCGGCTATTTTGAATATTTGCAAAATGGCCATCAGAAGCATGTAGTAATATCGGAGTTGACTGCATCTCAGGTAACACTTATACATAACCTTGATTTTGACATGTGGCGCGCGTAGCACCCGGATCTTGAGTCTGAGTAATTCTAGTGTGAGCTTAAAAATGCCAAAATGTATATTGCTTATGCCATAATCAAGAGTTAAATACCTTCAATTGTTCTTAAAAAAATACCATTGCAGACACATTTAAATAAAAGTGAATCTTGTGTAATGAATTAATGTTTTGGAAGCTAATCCACATCTAGGCTCTTGGATTGCTTAGTTATCAAGAAAGAATAACGCTTCAATATTAAATATCTATTAAGGCTTTCTCAAATTTGGTTCTTTTTTATTAATGATAATAATGATTTGTTATGCTCTATCCGTCGACATATCTATTTATTAATATGCACTGAAGACCTAAATCTCTCTGAATGCACTCACTCAAATTTATGGTATATTGTTTCTAAATTAGTTAATACATTTAAATCAGCAAGCAAATATATAACATTTTCATAGTATTTGTATTGCAATTTAGCCTTTCTGACAATTACAAAGTGTAAACTATTGTATCTTACAATAAAAATAATTTCATAAACGAACTTTTGAACTCGTTGCTACTTTCCCTAAACAATAGAATACAATAAAATGTATTTAAAAAAAAATAACACACACAGTACATCTGATAATTTGGCATTGCTTCGAATGCTAACTCATGCATAGAGGTGAACAATTTAAGCTATTCTTGAAACATGAACTTTTTTCCCTACAATGTTTTTGACAAGAGCACTTAGCTCACGACAGCTCTTTACCCAGCACCAATTAGATGAATTGGCTTGATCCCATATATGCCCTGTTTGATGTGCAGATTGTATGGCATCTTGTTTCAATGTTGGCGGTATGTTATCATGTTCTGTTTGCCTTCGTGCAAAGAGAACTAGTCGAGTGTCAATAACCTATTCTGTGTTGTTTGACTTATCATACATTAAGACGTCCCAGTAATGATTTTAGTTGGACCAAAACTTCAAAAATTAAACAGAAAAGCAATGGACACAATCAAATGGGATTTAGGGAGGCTCGAAACTCAAAATAAATTTTCAATATTGCTAGTTGGTAACACCAATTTAATAATTACAAAGAAATAATGTTAGATACAAGTAGTAGGAACAAGGTTAAAAGTGGGTGGATGACAAATTATATTTTAGAGAAAATAGATAGGCGATGAAATATCATAAAATACAGTGAGGCTCACCCAAAACAACATAACAAAAAATGAAAAAAAAATATGTAGAGAGGCCAAGGAAGATGATCTAGAGAGGAAATGCAAGAAGATTGAAGATAATGACATTAGGCATAAATGTATGGAAATGTACAAAAATATTAAACAAATGAACCCCCCCAAAAATAGGGTGGGACTATTAAAAGCAAAAACAATAAAATTCTGTTTTAGGTAGAACAAGTAAAATAGAGATGGGCTGCGTAGGTAGAAGAACTATGCAATGATGAGGATAAAATGGAGGCAATAAACGAAAAATAAAGATCAAGTTGCCAATTCTGGGGACAGAAGTTAAGGTGGCTGTGAGCAAAATGATAAAATATAAAAATTCTGGGGTTGATCAGCTTCCAGCAGAATATATAAAACAAATGGACAAGAATATGATAAAATGTTTGACTAAAATATCTAATTCTACATACTTCAAAGGAGACCTTATCAGTGGTTTCAAAATATCAATATTTGTATTATTACTTAAAATGCCAGGAGCTTTAGAGTGCACCCAGTTTAGAACAATAAGCTTACTAAGTCATGCTTACAAAGTCTTATTAAACAACTAGCGGAATCGCCAGGCCACGATAGGACGCCACCCTACGGGAGGCTCCAGATTGTCTCACTGTAGTGCATTAAGGTGTCTGCTTTAATCCTGACTTTGTATTCGTCAGAAGGCATGTTTTCCAGGGCATTTTTAAATGACTGTACATACGAGTTGCGCTCATGCAGCATTTCTTGGATAGATAGGAAAATATCATGTCTGACACCTTGAATGTTGCCACACCTGCTTTTCATGATCTCCCATGAAGTAGATTTCGAGGAACTTCGCCTGCTCATCTTCCAGTGGTAAGAGGGATCCTGCTTTGTGACAGACTTGACCCTGGACTATGAATGTTGGTATGTATCCGTGCTCACGAACTACTCCGGTAGCTCCAAAGAATGTCATATGGAAGCATGAATTGTACTTCCGTATATTTTCCAAGAAGTGTTTTGACTCTGGTGTTGTTCCCAGCATGAGAGTCTTCAATGGTTGTGGTGGTTTTCCAAATTTGGCAGTCGTACTTTCCCATGAGAGCAGCACAGTCCAGCAGATTCTACTTTGTACTTCTTTGCACCGCAGTATTCACATTTCTTATCCATGTTGCCAATGACAACAGAGGGATACTTTTCATATTCTATATATTACATCAGCCATCATCACTACATATAACAACATCCATCATCACTACAGATCGGTAATGTAGTTTCCGAGATTCTCGTGCGGTCACACAGACAAACAGACAGACTTCTTTGTTATATATATATATATAGATAGCAGAAACGCCGCCCTCCCGGCGGCTCTTTCTCTAGGCCATGTTGTGAAATATCTTACGTTTGGCAGACCTTGGCATACCTCGTTAGAATGGACTACTACCTACCTTGTTAGAATGGACAGCCTAGAAAAGTTAGAGATCAAAGAAAAGTAAGCTGTAATGAGAGAGATCATAAGGATAAAATTAGCTAAAATACGTGGGATGGGATACGACTTTTCAACCTCTGTGTGGTGTAATGGATGGAGGTTAAATGCAGAGAAAAGTAAGCCATAATGAAAGAAAACCTAAGGATCAAAATAGCTGTAAATCATAGAAGGGAATACGAGTTTTCTACGTGTGCGCGTCGGGGCTGTGTCGGATAGGGTTGGTTGGAGTTTTTTGGAGATCACTACATATAACACCCTCCATCATCACTACATATAACACCATCCATCATCACTACATATAAATAACACCATCCACCATCACTACAAATAACACCAACCATCATCACTACAAATAACACCATCCATCATCACTACATATAACACCATCCATCATCACTACATATAACATCATCCATCATCACTACATATAACACCACCCATCATCACTACATATAACACCACCCATCATCACTACATATAACAACATCCATCATCACTACATATAACATCATCCATCATTACATATAACACCATCCATCATCACTACATATAACACCACCCATCATCACTACATATAACAACATCCATCATCACTACATATAACATCATCCATCATTACATATAACACCATCCATCTATCAGTCGGATAAAGTGACTAGATGGTGTTATATGTAGTGATGATGGGTGGTGTTATATGTAGTGATGATGGATGGTGTTATGTAGTGATGATGGATGAAGTTATATATAGTGATGATGGATGTTGTTATATATAGTGATGATATATGTGTGATGTGGATGATATGTAGTGATGATGGATGGTGTTATATGTACTTGTGTTATATGTAGTGATGATGGATGATATTATATGTAGTGATGATTAGACAATAAAATAATAATAGTTTAATGCTAAAAAAATATACTTTGTTGTACCGTTGTAGTGAAAAACATGGTGGAACTTACATACACCGTGAATGAACTAATGATGGAAGAAGAAGTTTTTGGGACTGAACAGTGAGACAACATGGAGCCTCCCGGAGGGTGGCGTCCTACCGTGGCCTAGCAGATGAGCCGCCCGGAGCGAACAGCGGACAGTGGGTTACAGGAAACAGATGAGGAAAGGGAATCCCGTCTTAATGCTCACAGAAAGCGAACAGCGGACAGTCGGTCACAGGAAACAGATCAGGAAAGGGAATCCCGTCTTAATGCTCACAGAAAGCGAACAGCGGACAGTCGGTCACAGGAAACAGATTAGGAAAGGGAATCCCGTCTTAATGCTGACAGATAGCAAACAGCAGAAAGGCCTTCTCTAGAAATGATCAAGCGCATGAAATTCGTTTGAATGCTAATAGACAGAGAGCTGCGGGATCCAGAATTCTAAGAAATAATACACAGTGGCATCCACTTGCAAGAGCAGCATTTAACTATGACAATGAGATAGAATATAAAAAGTATCCCTCTGTTGTCATTGGCAACATGGATAAGAAATGTGAACACTGCGGTGCAAAGAAGTATAAAGGAGAATCTGCTGGACTGTGCTGCTCTCATGGGAATGTACGACTGCCAAATTTGGAAAAAGCACCACAACCATAGAAGACTCTCATGCTGGGAACAACACCAGAGTCAAAACACTTCTTGGATAATATACGGAAGTACAATTCATGCTTCCAGATGACATCCTTTGGAGCTACCAGAGTAGTTCGTGAGCACGGACATATACCAACATTCAAAGTCCAGGGTCAAGTCTATCACAAAGCAGGATCCCTCTTACCACTGGAAGATGAGCAGGCAAAGTTCCTCTAAATCTACTTCATGGGAGACCATGAAAAGCAGACTACTATCAGGTGTGGCAATATTCAAGGTGTCAGACATGACATTGTCCTATCTATCCAAGAAATGCTGCAGGAGAGCAACACGTATGTACAGTCATTTAAAAGTGCTCAGGAAAACATGCCTTCTGACGAGTACAAAGTCAGGATCAAAGCACACACGACCCCTCAGGGAGAACATGAAAGAAGATTCAATGCTCCAGTAGTTGATGAAGTAGCCATCCTGATTGTCGGTCAAGAGTTTGAGAAACGAGACATCATACTCTAAATGAGAGACGAGTCGCTCACAAGAAGAACATGATGCCACATGTACTGGAAGCTACAATACTGGCAGGAAAAGCTAAAGGAGAGGAAGTTTGTATACCAAGGATACCTCTCATTACCACTGACCTGCCATTCGAGTTCAAGCTTTGCCATGACCATCTACAAAAGCCAGGGACAGTCCCTAAAGATGGTTGGCCTAAACCTGGTGTTTCCTTGCTTCTCTCATGGACAGTTCTATGTTGGATGCTCCAGAGTGGGAACTGACAAAAATCTGTACATACTTGCTGCTAATGGCAAAACCAAAAATGTGGTCTACCGTAATGCACTACAGTGAGACAATGAGCCTCCCGGAAGGTGGCGTCCTACCGTGGCCTAGCGAAAGAGCCGCCCGGCGGGCGGCGATTCCTCTAGTAAGTAGAATAAAAATAAGAATAGAGCCGGCTGTTTGATTAATCAGCTGACCTGCATTCGACCTCTGAAATTGTAACAAGCTCAATTGTCTGTTGTCGTCAACAACAGGTTGACTCATTATTGAATAACTTGGTTAAAAAGTTGGTTTTATTCTTTTGGGTGAATATTTATATAAAGCAAAGGTAGTTTTACACCGTTCGCCCACCTCCAACCGAGTCCTCGATGTGCTCTAGCTAAACTGTTGCATCTGACACATGCTCTTTCATTGCCTTTTGGAGAGTTTTTTGGGGAAACTATTGTGTACCTAGAGGACATTTTCCTGTAACAAATTATCATAACAATCAAGGAAATGACAAATATAATGGTAGTTATGATTAAACCAGGTAGGATTACTCCGGAAGATAAATAAAAAGGAAGAGAATCATGTAATGCAGGAAACTGTGTTTCATTATATAAGAAAAATGTTTAAGCTTATCAGAGACAATGTGAAGGCCGCTCAAACTGATATTCAGTAAAAATGGTATGGGTACCAGTTCACAAGTAATGTTTGATACAAATGCAAGATGATGGCGTGTAGACAAAGTTGTGATTACATTACTGCTGAGCTCACAATAGTCTGGTGCTATATGATAACCTTCTGCTACTAAATGTTTACCTACACCTTGACATATGAGTATTACATTGGTTTGGTTTGGAAAAAAAATCCCATTATTGACATGCGTGTGAAACACTAACCTATGAGGTATTGGAGTGTATTCACATTGCTGTAGAGCTGTAGAAGCATTAGTTTGTATTATAGCTAATTCACATGTAGCTTCTGCAACCGGGGTGAAAGCGAAAGCATAGGCAGGACATATATGTAAGTGTAAGTATGTTGACTTACAATGATTTAGGACTTCATGCTTAGTCACAGCAACTAACGAAAAATCTTCTGAAACCACTATTAGTTCAGTTTCTCTGTTAAGAACCAAAAGATCGTCATTCGCCTTCAATGGACATGGTTCCAAATGTCATGCATTAAACTTCTTTCGTGATTTTAGTTTAATGTGTATTAGTATTTCCTCATGCGTTAAGGATGCCTCCAATAAGGGGTAATAATATTCCACGTCATGCTCCTGATTGATAGGAGTTAGGTGATAGCCAGTTTCAGCTATATGTAAAGCGACAGTAAGTTGACCAACCGGCAACAGTTGTGCATCTACACGACCTAAACCTACATTCACTAAATTAGTTATGGGCTTATCATTGGTAACTGTGAGAACTTGCACAGAGGCTTCAGCTACATGCATATATTCTGTAAAGCAGAGTAGCCATTCTAGTGTAGGCACTGACCGTGTGAATCCCTGGACAACACGTGTTAGTTGATTAGTTTCGTACTGCCTTGTAGGACTGTGCAATGGCCCTATTCTGTTTCATAACCGCTTCTGAAAATGCTTTCATTCGTTTCCTTAGTTTAGCTACATCTTCGGCGGTTGCCGTACCAAACAGGGTGTTACTTATTTAACCAACAAAATTAAATGGACCACGTTATTGACGCCGATGAGAATGTACATTCTTCCCGATGTCTTCAGGAGATATAGGTAGCTTTCCCTCGAAGTGTCTTACGCGCTTAAGTAGACTATCCATACGGTCGTTCTGAAGTGAGATGGTTTGTCGAATTGTTGTAGAGATGGTAGACTGTTGTCCGAGAGCTTGCAGGGTATGCATAGCTGTTTCAATGTGGACAGCTATTGACCTCAGGTGCACTGGCATGCGCACTAAACCATGGTGCTCTTATTTGACAGTTACGATGTCTTTCACTACAAGTACTTTGCCCAGTGGGGCAACTAAAGCTCCGGGTTTGATGATGTCTGCTGGGGATGAGCTGTTGCCACCACGCTCCGTGCCAACAAGAGTAAGCGATATCCAAGCTATGCCTGAAAGGGGAGTGGATAATTAATGGTTTTTGTTTGTTCATCGTAGTTGTTGACGATATGTTTTGTCTATTGTTATATCGTGTTGAACAACTGTCGTAGTAGAAGTAGGATGTAATTGACTGACATTAGGGGTCCCTACTAAGTCTCTGCTGACTTTTTTCATTCTTATCTACATGTACTATGTCTGTGGCGTTTGTCGTTCGCTCAACTACGTGGAATTTGTTTCCATGTTCTTTCGCTTTAATCATATGGACATGTGAATTTGGGTAAAAGTTTTGATATGCGTTCCGGCGCTTTTATCATTACTGCGTCTCCTATTTCTAGAGTTACAGGCTTAGCGTTTTTATGTTGCTTGCAGATCATTTCAGCACGTGAGGCTGCCATTTTTTTTCGTACTTTCCCGTGGATGCTTGTGAAAACATTGATTTGCTTCTTGGCATAGTCATCCACGTGGACACAGGTTGTTGGGTTCCTGCTAGTTGGTCAAAGGGTAAGCGTTTATCGGTACCATAAATTATGGCACCTACCAAATAGGGAGATACTACCGCCTGGGAAGATATTGGAAGCATAACTTATTGTCTAATGGTAGACCCTGCTGCCATATGGCATCACGAAAATTGTGACCAAGTCCAAGGTTGATGATCTGACTTTCTGCCTCATTTACACACAATTGCAGGGTCTCAATTGTTTCTCTTACTGTTGACAACACAATATACATATATTGTTTCTCACTTTTGATCTTTTTCTTTCATTTTTGTATTTTTGGTTCTTTATTATGATTATTATTATTATTATTATTATTATTATTATTGTTATTATTATTATTATTATTAGTATTATTTTTTTTATTATAAATTTTATTTACCATGAATTATTATTATTATTATTATTATTATTATTATTATTATTATTATTATTATTATTATTATTATTATTATTATTATTATTATTATTATTATTATTATTATTATTATTATTATTTATTATTATTATTTTTACATTTTCGTCCCCCAGGACCCGATGTGGTTCGGTGACCTGTACCCGGGTGGGCTAATCCCCGTAAAAAAAATGTAGTATGCTGATTTGCCTGTAAAGCTATTGATAGATAGATCCATTCATTGATGGATGCTGCTACTCGTGGAAGCCAGTCCCCCCACGAACGGCGCAGCAGATTCACCCCGTGTCGGAGAATCTCAATAAGCAGTTGTGAAGGTTTGTGTGATGTCGTATTGTTGACAATTTGCAGTTAAGAGTTGATTCTTAAATTCCGTCCCATTATCTGAGATTATCACTCTAGGTGTAGAAAAGGGACAGATGAGATGAGTGACTAACGCATGAGCCACTGTTTCGGCAGACTTGTTCTGCAATGGTGCTAGCACCACAAATCTTGGGAAGTGGTCAACGCACACAAGTATGTAATTAGTAATTAGAACCTTGATGGCTTTTTGGTAGTTGCAATAAATCGATCGCAACTGTATCTCATGGACGTTCAGGCGTCGGGTATTCTAAGATTGGAGCGGGATCCATCGTTGTTCCCTTGTGTTTTGCACAAGATAAACATTTAGCAATGTGTTGCTCGATGTCGATCCTCATAGTTTTCCAATAATATTTTCATCTAATTTCTGTTAGACATCTGTCTCGCCCGGATGCCCAACTTGGGTTCATCATAGAAGAGTGTGGGGATATTTTCCTTTTATGACTCTTGTTGTGTTTTACTGAGTGATACAGTAAGTCGTGCCGTAGCTTAAACTGTGAGAGTGGTAGAGGTAGTTTGAACAAATTTACCTCATCTCCTGATTCCAAGGCATTGATTACCTTGGACCACAGTGGATCCTGTAGTTGCTCCGCCCTTAACTGTGACAGGGTGAACGTGGGTAGTGGCGTGACAGGAGCTATGTGTCTGGATAGCGAGTCAGCTACTACGTTTGCACGGCCCGGCAAATACTTGAAGTCGGGTGCGAACTCCTGTATGGTCAGATACCAGTGCTAGACGATAAGTTCTTCCCCTGGAATAGTTCTGTCACAGCAACGTGATCTGTGTGGACTGTGATCGGATATCCAAAAATGAGATCCCGAAAATACTTGAAACACCACACTAAGGGCATTAAATCTGTCCTCTTGTTCTTTGTTCCACTTATACCGTACTCTACGTCCTTTTTGAGGAGTTTAGTCAGTGGTGAGGCTAACTTGGCATAACCTTCAATGAAAGAACGGTGGTATCCTGATAATCCCAGGAAACTACGAAGTTGATCTGTATTCTTGGGACAAGGAAACTGCCTCACCGCCTTCACATTACAGTCTACTGTGTTTATACCGTTGCCATCCACTACGTGTTCGAGAAATTGGATTCTGGATTTAAGAAATTCACATTTGGAAAGTTTCACTTTTAATTCAGCTATTTGTAGTTTTGCAAAGACGTCTTGTAGTTTCTTTAAATGGCTTTGTTAATCTTTGCTTACTATGATAAGATCATCTATATAGGCATAGACTGTGTTACCTATCATTCCAGCAAACAAGGTATTTATCATTCTTTGGAATGTTAGCGGCGCATTCCTCAAACCAAATGGCATTCGTAAGAATTTGAAATGTTCCATTGGTGTACTGAACGCAGTTACCTCGCGGGATTCCTCATGTAAGGGAATTTCCCAGTACCCGCTAAGCAAATCTAGGTTACTGAAGACGGCGTTGTCTTTTCCTAGGGACTGTAGTAAGTCAGTTAGGACAGGCATTGGGAACCTGTTTGGAACAGTTGCTTGGTTGATTCGTCGAAAATCTATGACTGGTCTCCATCCTCCATCTTTCTTCGGAACTTGGAATAGAGGCGAGTTCTAATACAGCCCCTTAGCTGTGGGGTAGCTTATATGCCAGTAGGTAGATCGGGTGAGTGTCCGGCTTGAGTAGAATGTGATGGTTTGTCAACGTTGTTTTAGCTAGGGGCTCTGTAGGTAATGCTATGATTTCCTTGAACTCGGCTAGTAATCCTGAAAGATCAGGTTTGCCTTGAGGAGATCGACTGCTTTCACGTGTGGTGCTATTAACTCTACTGTATCTACAATACGTGATTTTTCATTCGATTCCTCTTGTGTTACACTACTTATTGGTAATTCTATCAGTTTCACGACGACTGCTTTGTCGTAAACAAGGAAATTACCCAAACAACATCCCTTTATTAAAGTTATAGGTCCCCTAGTTCTATTGAGAACAAGGACATCTGTGAGACTACCTAATCTGACTATGCTTAAGGTTGACTCAAGTGACAAGCCTTTCACTCGTGAACTTTCACTCAGACACAACATCTTTTCCTTCACTCATATTTCGTAATCGTACTGTGATTCTAGTTAGTTCCAGGCTATGTAACAGTTGTATACCAGTTGACACAGCAGGTGTTAAAGTCCAGTTCTGGCCGCTTTCATCCAGAATGTTATTTAAGCTACTAGGTGGAGTTTCAGTGAGTGACTCCTTAACTAATTGCTTCTATGTGATAGACTCCCCCGCTCCTGTTGAGGTAGTTATTACACGAACACCTGAAGTAAGCAATGGATGTGAACTTTGCATTGCCTAGTAAGTTTTACAGTTATTTCTTGGCTGAACGTTGATGTTGTTCTGCTTTAGTGTGGAAAGACCGATTAACCCATCCGCTGGCAAGGAGAATGCATTTGCTGTGTTGAAATCCGCCAGAAAAGCTTTACTGGACGTAGAAAAACGGATTGGCAGTGTTGTCACCCCAGCTATGTCTAATTGGATACCTGACACACAGGACAGAGGAATGTCTGTAGGTCTTATTAGCCACATATTTGGAGGATATCGTCGCTTGAGTTCAATGAACGACGGTAATGAGAAAACATTGGCTCTGGCTCTCGTATTCATGTCTAGGGACAACTGATAGTTTACCTATCCTCGCTGGTACAATCAACACCTCGACTTTGTTTAACGCGGATATTAATGAGCCGGTGATAGAAGCATTGTTTTCTTGAACCGTTGACGCTATCCTAGATCGTGTTGTTGGACACGTGCATCTTCTCCTGAAGGCTGTGTACTTGTCTCTTGTCGGTTTGCAAGCTCTTGCTCATGCGCTGTAGATTCTTACAATCTTCTGTATTGTGGTATGGAGACTCATGTAGTACACACCATTTATTCGGAGTTCCTTTAGTGTTTGTGGGCATTTTATTTGCTGTGCAATGTCCCCTTAGACTTTTTGGTTCAGTAGGACTCTCTGGATTTTTAAAGTCCAGGGAGAATCCTTTACCTTGATCTTGTACCGGGCAAACTGGATTTTTGTCCTTTAGTCCTCCATACCAACAATTTTCTTTGGCATGTCCCTTACGTTTGCAGATTTTTCAAAAAATGCCTTTTGGGGTTTGGTTCCGGTGGTAATTTGTGGTTGTTCCTTATAACTGGTTACGGGTGCTACTGACAGAGCCGTAGGTGTAATTTCCACCGGTTCAGAAATTTCCTCCTCATAGTTTACAAGCTTAGTCCCTAGTTTATATTCTTTCTTTCTGGCTGCCGTGCGTTTAGGTTCGTGAAACACCATTATAAATTGTAGGAGCTCAATGATCTTGTAGAAATTTTCTTTAGTTATTTTTCATTCGTCATCAAACCAATTTGAGGATGACATGTAAGTTTTGATATCCATCTTAGTGTGTCCCTCTAAAGCCTGTACTTCTAGTACGTCGTGTGCAAACACACTGTTACTTGTACATTCCTCCATCTTAAAAATCCAAGAAAGTGCACCTCCTTTGGTTCCTGATCCGAAAAGGGATAGGAATTGTTTCCTAACGTTTGATAGTCATCTGTTTCCTCATCAAAGGCTGAAGCGTACATCATTTTATCCGCCCGACTACTGGTTTTGACGTTGCTTCGGACGTATGAGATTTTATCCCCATCGTTAGTAACATTGTTTCGCATTACTTCTTTGCACTTACGCAAAAATGTTAAGGTATTATAATCTGCATCTTCTGCATGAAATTATTGTACCCTAATATTTGTAGAAGTATTTTTACAGTTTGACACACCGATGAAGTCTGTGGGTTAGTAGAACCACCTGTTGCCATTTTTGTTGTGTTAGTTAAAGCACTAGCGTTACTAATAGGTAAAGGTAATGGGTAAGTGCCACCTGACCTAAGTTGTCTACTGTGTAAATCCTCGAACTGAGAATCTATGTAATTTTCACAGCTAGCTAAGGAGTTTGTAGGTGTTAACTCTATTTGGCTAATTTGTGGTAACTCTTCACTATCAGTTGCCACTAGCTCCTGTGAATTTGTAGATGACTGACCATCAGTCTCAGTCACTAATTTCCTGTTTGAAACCCAGAAATTTTGGAAGAAGGTCCATAAATAGTGATATGTATCACTTCACTTGCAGCATAACACTCACTAAGTTGCCCACTCAAGGAGTAATGCAAAAGTATTTATAATGAGTTATGGAAAAGAAGAGAACAAAATTTATAATTATTAAAAAGTATTAATAAGTATGTTTACTTTATGTAAGTCCTCTCCTACTTTATAAATGTGCTTATTTAGTTTTGTTTTTAGGCCGTTGTGAATATAGTTTATTTTATACTGACTATGTGTGAAGATTTCTTGAAGTTCACTTGTATTTGTGTAGTCTCTAATATATTGATTCTTTGTGATCTACCTGACCGAAGAGTCGTAGAGTTTCGATGCCGGTTTGGTGACATCAGAAGTCGATGACGTCCTACTCTGGGAAGGATGATGTCACACGTCTTGCGGCGATCAACCTGAGGGCTGACCTTTCTTGCGGCGATCAGCCTGGGGCTGACCTTTCTTGCAGCGATCAACCTGGGGCTGACCTTTCTTGCGGCGATCAGCCTGGGGCTGACCTTTCTTGCAGCGATCAACCTGGGGGCCTGACATTTCTTCCACACTGTAGAGGGTTGATTGTTTAAGCAAGAGGTTGCTTGCTTGTCTGGAACCACGATGGTTATAATTCCTGGCACACCTGTGTTGTAATGCTGGCTGCTGGTTGGTTGGCTGTCTGGTTGGCTGGCCATTAGCTGGTTGCTACACTAAGACAACATTTGGGTGAGCTCAGTTGATCTTCGCTTCAGTCGGGTGACCATGAGCTGTGAGCTAATATTTTGTCATTATTACCACTGCATTTCTGTGTATACATTTTGCAAGTATTTATAACAACTGTCCACTTATTTTACTTGAAAATGCTTGTTTGTTGATGATTCACTTAAAGTGTCACCTGTGTCACTTGGGTCATCAATACTGCACTAGTTGATAGTATTCGTCTCACTGCTGCCACCAAGTGTGATGGCTGTTTTGGTATCACATTAATTGTTTTAATTAAGTTCTGGAGCTCTTAAGTGACAGGGTTTGATGTAAACACTTCTTGCTGTTTTTCCTTTATTGTCGAAGCAGCTATATACACAGATATAATCTGGGAGAATAAATTATGAATTCTCTCCGGGGAAGTGTTGTGAATACACCTTGAGAGAACACTTGAGTTAAGTGTTCTTCCCTGTTCAAGTGGTAAGGATCTACTACCTTCTTTGGGCATAAGAGAGGCTTGAGGGTGAGCCAGTTGTTTGATTAATCAGGTGATCTTTCTCGACCTCTGAGCTTGTTACAAGCTCAGCCATCTCTTGTCGTCAACAACAGATTGACTCATTATCGAATGACTTGGTGAATAAGTTGGTGTTATTTATTTAGGTGAATATTTATATAAATGAAATATGTTGTTACAAGTTATCTGTAGATAAAAATGGATTTAGAAGAGGAAATTGAATTAGAGAAGCTTATTTGGTTTGAGAATTTTGGGTAAAAGGGCTTTAGAGGTCCAATTAAATTTGCATATATGCTTTAGTGATAAGGTAAAACGCAATAAAATTATAGAGGTCTGTAAAAAAATAAGCCTTAATGAAGAAGATATTAAAATTCAAAAAAATTAATCTTTACTGGCAACAGATGGCTGCAGTATTAGTAAAAAATTAACTTACTAATTGGTTCAAAGTTTTACAGGGAGTAAGACGAGGTTGTGTTCGACCTGCAACATTGTATATATATTAAAAATTCTTAATAGGAGAAGTTATTAGTTACAATGAAGGAATAAAAGTTAATAGTAAAGTAATATCAAATGTACGCTATGCAGATGATACTGTTCGTATAATGGATAGTGAAGACGCAGTACAAGAACTGGTTAACAGATTAGAGGAAATAGTTGAAAAATCTGGGTAAAGACAAAAGTAGTGGTTGTTTCCAAATTGTAAATATTATATCTTAAAAAAATTGTGGAAGGCAACAGGAAACTTAAACAAACGGAAAATATTGTGTATTTGGGAAGTAACTTTAGCTATGATGGTAGATGTATGGAAGAAATGGAAGAAATCAATACAAGAAGAGGTCGAGCAAAAACAGCATTTAATCATATAAATGACCTAGCGTGAGAAAAACAAAAAGGACAGAAGAAAGGCTACATATGGCAAGGACTGTCTATGGGTCAGAAGCGTAGACACTTTTAGCAGACACCAGAAAGAGGTTAGAGGCCTTTGCAATGTGGTGTTATATGCGAATGATATGAATAAGTTACACTGACAGTAAAACAAATGAAGATGTACTAGGGTTAGCAAAACCTTCAAGAGAAATTCTTGAGAAGTACAGAAAAATTAAAAATGAGATACGTTGGTCATATAATTAGGGATGAGGAGATACTAACACAAATATTAATAGGCAAAGTTGAGGGTAGGAGAGCCAAGGAAAGACAGAGACTGGGGTGGATAAATAAATATAAAAACTGGGTCCCCAGAGAGATACAAAATCGTTTAGGATTGGTTAAAACAGCCCGAGAACGTTTACATTGATGGGTTGCGGTCACCAACCCTCAGAGAGGACGGTACTCTGATTGATTGATTGAATACAACAAATCTTTCCAGTTTAGCAAATGCATCTTCATCATTTTCTGGCATCTCACTTAACTTCTTGAAGGATGTGTCAGCTCTGGATAGAATGCCCTTGTGTGGCATGCTCTTTTTTTTCTTTACCATAATCCCTGAATAATGAAATCAGGTCGCACACAGTGAATGCATGACATAATTAGAGGGCTGTTGCCTTTTGGAAACCAAGTCTAATCACAATGTCTTGCATTGAGATCCATCGGTATGCCTTACCCGAGGGACATTAATGAGGCATTGTGTGTATTGGTATTGCAATAGTATCTATGTCATTAACAGCAACATTCACTTCTATGTGACCAACTTTATCAGGAATATACGTAAATCTGCTTCCTTAAATGGGCATGGTGCTAAATCACATATGTCCATATCTTAGTGATTGGATAATACACTTTGGCCATTTGTGGCAATGATGACTTCAGGTCATGAAATGTTAGAACTTGCTGCAATAAAATGGAAAGTTTCATTCTTATTATTGCTGTTTCTGAGGAAGTTATGCCGATAACTTTGTATTTTATTGTCTTTGGTCACCTTTCTTGCAGATTACTTCCCACATTTCTCTCATTTCATCCATGTACATATGAAATACAATGCCAGTGCAAGCATGACAAGTTATGTATGTGTAACCTCATATTTCATTTCATTGCACTTGAAAATATAGTATTACAAAACAAAACCACAATCACGTGTCAAATATTAGTGGTGTTACGGTTGAATTTTGACGCGATTACTTAGAACATGTCGAATATAGCCGCCAGATGAGGAGTTGCAAGTGGTCCCGTTTTTTTTTTTTTTAAACACCGTCTAAAGAGTACCTGCGGCAAATTTAATGCTTATAACCTCTTTTGAAATATTTTTACTCTCAGAAACCCCACTATTTGGTAAAAAGAGATAACTACATTATTTTCCTCTTAAACAAATTAATAAGTAAGATTCTAAGTTCTACTGATACTCCCGGAAATTGTTCCTCACATACAGGTGAACTGGGGAAAGGTCGCCTTAATGCCACACAAAGGTCAAACTCTTTACATAAGGTTATATCAGTTCATTGTTGAGCGTGTCTATCTACTGTGTATCTAATCTATTTTTCTCTCTATCTCTCGCTTATGGAATATAATGGTTCTCCTCATTACAGGATCAAATCATATATTAATGTCAGAACCACATAATATAACTGCCAGAAGGATACACAATAAGAAACATCCAACAGGACAGACCCGGACACTAATAATAATTTCAGAGCAGATGTCACACTTCCAGCAATGGGTAGCAATCATGAAAAGAAATTGTTGAGCCCTCGTGGATCAGGAACTTATTAATGTTATCAAGAAACAGGAATAGCTTAACTGTCAAAGAACTGGAAAAGCTCAATCGTAATGGAACAGCAACCCCTTCTCTGTGTGATGAAGCAGGATGGAACAACAACCGTTTCATTGTGATGGAAGAGGAAGGAACAACAACCAATTCACTGTGATGGAACAGGATGGAACAACAATTGTTTCATTGTGCTGGAAGAGGATGGAACAGCGACCGTTTCCCCATAATGGAACAGGATGGTACAACACCCGTTTCAGTGTGATGGAACAGGATCGAACAACAACCGTTTCACTGTGATGCCACAGGATGGAGCAACTAATCCCCGTACAAAAATAAAATAAATCACCGTGATGGGAAAGGCTGAAACAATAACCATTTCACCGTGATGAAACAGGGTGGAACAGGAAATCGTGTCGTCCTCGTCATCCATCTCATAAAGTAGTTGGTTACTCACTTTGACTCAATTGGAATTCGGTATTAAGAGAGGAGAGTGACGCGAGGGTTACAGCGTTCGGTGACTGTGTACGAGAGGGGTGGCGGTGTCAGAATGAGATAGAGAGAAAGCGAGGTAGTAGGATGATGGAGAGATGGTAGATAGACGGAGAGATGGGTAGTGATGGAGATAGGACAGAGGGATGGTAGAGTGATGGAGATATGGTAGAATTGGTAAAGAAATAGCAGAAATATGCTAAAGTGTTGGGGAGGTGTCAGACAGATGGTAAAGAGACGACACAGAGATGGTAGCATGATGGAAAGAAGGAGAGAGATGGTAGAGTGTTGGAGAGATGGTAGAGAGACGGTAGAATGATGGAACTATGATAAAGTGATGGAGATATGGTAGAGAGATGGTAGAATTATGGAGAAAAAGAGAGAGATGGTAGAGATATGGTAGAAATGGTGGAGTAATGGAGAGATGTTAGAGAGATGGTAGAGACGGTAAAGAGATAGCAGAGATATGGTAAAGTGTTGAGGAGATGGTAGAAAGATGATAGAGAGGATTGAGAGATGGTAGAGTGATGGAAGAGTGATGGCAGAGTGACGGAGTGATGGTAGAGTGATGGCAGAGTGACGGAGTGATTTCAGAGTGATGGCAGAGTGACGGAGAGATGGTAGAGAGATGGTAAAGCGACGGAGAGGTGGTAGAGAGATGATAGAGTGATGGTAGAAATGGTAGAGTGATGGTAAAGATGGTAGAGATAGTGGAGGGATGGAGAGATGTTAGATTGATGGAGAGATGGTAGAATGATGGAGCGATGGTAGAGAGATGGTAAAGTGACAGAGAGAAAGAGAGAGGTGGTAGAGTGATGGTAGATTGATGGAGAGTTGTTAGATTGGTGCAGCAATAGTAGAGTGATGGTAGAGTGGTGGGGAGATGATAGAGTGACAGTAGAGTGGGTAGAGCGATGGTAGAGTTGGTAGAGCGATGGTAGAGTGGTGGGGAGATGATAGAGTGATAGTAGAGTGGGTAGAGCGATGGTAGAGTGGTGGGGAGATGATAGAGTGATGGTAGAGTTGGTAGAGCGATGGTGGAAATGGGTAGAGCGATGTGGTAGGTGGTGGGAAATGAAGTTAATTGGTAGAGTGGGTAGAGGCGATGGTAGAGTTGGTAGAACTGATGATGTGAAATTGGTGGGGAGATGATGAAGTGATAGTGGGATGGGGGCGATGGTAGAGTTGGTGGGGAGATGATAGAGTGATGGTAGAGTTGGTAGAGCGATGGTAGAAGTGGGTAGAGCGATGGTATGAGTGGTGGGGAGATGATAAGAGTGATGTGGTAGGTGGGTGCAGAGCGATGGTAAGGGTGGTGGGAGATGATGGAAATTGATGGTAAATTGGTGGGGAGATGATGGAGTGATGGTAGAGTTGGTGGGGCGATGGTAGAGAGTAGGTAGAGCGATGGTAGGTGAATTCAGAAATGATTGGTGATGGTAAGAGTGGGTAGAGCGATGGTAGAGTGGTGGGGAGATGATGAAGTGATGGTAGAGTGGGTGAAGCGATGCTAGAGTGGTGGGGAGATGATTAATTGATGGTAGAATGGTGAGGAGATGATACAGTGATGGTAAGAGTGGGTAGAGTGATGGTAGAGTGTTGGGAGATGATTGGTGATGGTGGTAGAAGTGGGTAGAAACTGACAGTGAAGTGGTGGGGAGATGATTAGTCGATGGGTAGAGTGGTGGGAGATGATGCAATGATGGTAGAGTGGGTGGAAGTGATGGTAGGTGGGGAGATGATGCAGTGATGGTAGAAGTGGGTAGAGCGATGTGGTAGAGTGGTGGGGAGATGATTAATTGATGGTAGAGTTGGTAAGAGCGATGGTAGAGTGGTGGGAGATGATTGGTGATGGTAGAATGGTGGGAGATGATGCAGTGATGAGTAGAGTGGGTAGAGTGATGGTAGAGTGTTGGGAAGAGATGATACAGTGATGGTAGAGTGGGTAGAGCGATGGTAGAGTGGTGGGGAGACGATAGAGTGATGGTAGAGTGGTGGGGAGACGATAGAGTGATGGTAGAGTGGGTAGAGCGATGGTAGAGTGGTGGAGAGATGATAGAGTGATGGTAGAGTGGGTAGAGCGATGGTCGAGTGGGTAGAGTGATGGTAGAGTGATGGTAGAGTGGGTAGAGTGATGGAGAGAAGGTAGAGAGTTGGAGAGATGGTAGAGTGATAGAGTGGTAGAGTGTTGGTAAAGTGATGTTAGAAATGGTAGAGAGGCTTAGAGATGGTAGAGCGTTGGAGACATGGTAGTTAGATGGAGAGATGGTAAAGAGATAGTAGAGTAATTTCAGAGTAGTGGAGAGATGGTAGAGTGGTGGAGATATGGTAGAGAGATAGTAGAGTGATGGTAGAGTGGTGGAGAGATGGTAGAGATATGGTAGAGTGTTGGCAGAGTAGTGGAGAGATGGTTGAGTGGTGGAGAGATGGTAGAGATATGGTAGAGTGTTGGCAGAGTAGTGGAGAGATGGTTGAGTGGTGGAGAGGTGGTAGAGAGATGGTAGAGTGATGGAGAGACGACGAAGGGATGGTAAGTGACACGTAGATAATGGATGCAAGAAGAATGAAGAGAAGAATGAGAAAGGTGGATGAAGATAGCGATAGAGATAGAGAGACAGCAAAAGAAAGATTGAGCGGAAAAAGAGAAACTAAAAGAGAGTTAGGGAAATGTAAGTAAAGATAAGTTTGATGAAGGAGAGAAAGGTAGAAAGGCATTGAAGTAAAAAAAGCGAGAACGAAAATGAAGAAAGGGATAGAAAAAAAAACATTAGGAAGAAAATGAAAGAGGAGAAAAAAATAAGAAATATTAAGGTAGAGAAAAGAAAGAAAACAATGATAAAAAGTGAATGATGAGAGAGAGAGAGAGAGAGAAAGAGAGAGAGAGAGAGAGATTAAACAATGATATGAAGAAAACAATTACAAGATGGATTGAAGAATTAAGGAAAACGAAATTATAATAAAGGACAGGAACAGAGATAATTAAAGAAAAAAATATAAAGATTGGGATAATTAAGAAAACGAAGGATATAAAGAGAAAAGGAGATAGATGACGAAATAAAGATAGAGACAAATGAGAGAACACAGAGGATAGATAGAGAGAAAGGAAAAAAAAAACAAAGGAGAGAGGAAGGGAAGTTCAATGAGAGTGACCTCCTGTGCATGTCCATTACAATTATATCCCCTTGTTAGTGAGAGAGAGAGAGAGTGCCTATATTGCACTGGCTTACAACTTTTTCTTTTCACCTTTTCTGCTTTTCTACGATTCCAGTTTTAGTGGAGTAATACGTTACATTCTCTTTTATTCTCTTTCTCTCCTCTTTTTTTTCTTTTCTTCATCGTCTTTCATTATTGTCTCTTTCTCTCTTACATTACATTGATCTATATTTTAATCACTTCCTCTCTCTATCTCTGCACTTTGTTATCATTATACTGTAAATAGGTTTCCCCAGATGAAGAAAGCGCATATTTCAAAGGTTTCTGAAGTATTACGTTTGTTGATATCTTTGACTATATGTCCGCATAGTATTAATACTATAAATAAGTATACGATTACAAGTGTTAGAACATATATCACATACATAATTATATACACAAACTCTATAAACTCTCTAAGGTGAAGCATGATGTAGTATAAAGCAATATGGCTGAATCAGGGTTCATGTTATCTGTGAAAAACCTAATAATCATCGCTTTCGGATATGCGCATTTAGTGTTATTTCCTGCAGTAGAACTCTTGGTGAGATAGAACCCCCCCTCTTCCTCGCCGACTATGGGTAAGGTAGAACTTTTTACTTACCTGTATTAATTAGAATATAAAGAATCATTGCGAATTACACAGAAAAAATCTTTGTTATTACACTCTAATGTTGATACACCGAACACGATAATTGGAGAATATGATGTGGTTCTCTGACTCGGGAGATCTTATTCATATGTTATAAGAATATTGTTTTGAAAAATGAAGGGGAAGAAAACATAGACCTGGGCTTCGCTTAAAAAAATTGGTCTATTTCCAATCAATTCCTGAAATAATCATAACGAAATATTTTTCAAGTCCCTTCTCTCTCTCCCTCTTTCTCCAAGTATGTATGTATGTATGTAAATAATAATAATAATAATGTATGTATGTATGTATGTATGTATGTATGTATTTTTCACACACACACACACACACACGCATACACTTTTTCAAGCTCGGTGAAAAGGTAAGGAGACTCCAAGGCTTTGTTGTTTTAGACCGAAATTGCAAGTGAAGATGGGAGCTTTACAGAGTTACAGTGAATCAGGGATTGTGTGGTCCTCGTCACACAGGAGGCGGATGACATTCCCTCACATGCTATTGAGATGCAAACCCAATACCTGTCACATATCTAGGGCCTGATTCAACTAGATTCTCATTGATGCATAAGTTCATTTTTTTCTTATTTATGAATAAAGAACGCAACAAAGTGTCTGTGTGAATTTTATGATCTTTTGGTTGTCATGGGTTCTGTGAGTTACATTATTAGGTTTATACGTCTCTGTTAAGGGGGATTCAATATCAGAACTTTTGTACGTTAAATTGCATGATTCACGTGTACACTGTCCTAATTGGGATCTTAAATAGTATTTCTGACATCCATAGATAATATTACGGCCAGTAGTGAAAAGTGGTCATAGTCGGAAACTTATTAAGGACACTGGAAAATACAAGCAGCACAGATTTTCTTAAAGGGAAAACCAATTGGTGGTATAAGAGTGAATACAATAATATATTACGAAAAAATTATGTATTCATGTATGAGTGTGGGTAACACTGACTAGGAGAGACCTGGGTAGTGGAGGTGGTGAGGGAGAGTCGTATTGTGTAGACCTGACAGCTGTTCTGTTGGTATGGTGTATGGACAAATTGTAAAGGAGAGAGGGTGAGGGATGGCTATGTGTGTGTGTGTGTATGTGTGTGTGTAATAATAATAATAATAATAATTAACGGTTTATTGAAAAAATTCTGCAGCCCGAAGGCTGAAAATATACATTGGACATAAATGACTTATTACATAGATTGGTGGTTTAACAAAAGCCTTCATTAGAGAAAGGTAAAGGAACATACAGTGAACATACAGATTAATGTAGGTGTTGAACAGCAAACTCGTAGTGTAGTAACTCCCTCCTAGATGGTGTTAGGAGGAACTCACATGGTGTAGTAGTTCCCTCAGATGGTGTTATGAGGGACCTGGCGTGGTGTAGTAATTCCCTCGCAGATGGTGTTATGAGGGGCCTCACGTGGTGTAGTAATTCCCTCACAGATGGTGTTATGAGGGACCTCACAGTGGTGTTATGAGGGACCTCACGTGGTGTAGTAATTACCTCACAGATGGTGTTATGAGGGGCCTCACGTGGTGTAGTAATTCCCTCACAGATGGTGTTATGAGGGGCATCACGTGGTGTAGTAATTCCCTCACAGATGGTGTGATGAGGGACTTGACGTGGTGTAGTAATTCCCTCACATATGGTGCTATGAGGGACATGTGGTGTAGTAATTCCCTCACAGATGGTGTTATATGAGTGAGGTTTGGTCTTAGGCCTTCCTATCGTAGACGGATTAACACATCGCTGGTTGTTGTTGGGTCTCACGGGCCGTTATCACTGGGTACCTGGGACCTCACTGTGTGAAGGTTAACTTGGGTATGACTGTTACTATTAAGTTGTTCTCACTGACTTAAGCACTGTTCACCACTGTTCACCTCTGTTTAACACTGGTTCCGTTCCTTTCCTAAATGAAATTGCAACTTCTGGCGAGAACTTGCTGATATTCCGGTGGGGTGGAGGGTTCAGGGGAGGGGGTTGGTATGGGCCAACTTAACAGTTGACCTGGCTGCTCCGAGAGGAGCGCCAGGTACGTCTTGACCCTTCGGTGGTCAAGGCTGTAGTGTGTGTGTGTGTGTGTGTGTGTAATAATGATAATAATAATAATAATTAACGGTTTATTGAAAACGTTCTGCAGCCCAAAGGCTGAAAATATACATTGGACAAAAATGACTTATTACATACAAAGATATGAGGTGGGTAGGTCATTTACCAAAAGCTTTCATTTCTGAAAGAAAAAGGAACAATAAATGAACATACAAATTATTATAGTTTACAGTTGATGGCCCTGGCCTGGGCTGGTCATGGAGACACCAGGTGGTGTGATGTTCCCGTGGAGCAGTAACTCGTCCTCGGGTGTTGATATGAAGGACCTCACGTGGTCATGGGGACACCGGGTGGTGTGGGGTGGTGTCACAGTACCTCACCCTGCTGGGTGGTGTTGTGTTATCTCGTAGTCAGGTGTGAAGCCGACCCACTTGTTGTTCCCATGGTGGACTGAATAGCACCTCCTGGTCAGAGATGGCGGTCAGTTCCCAGGGGTGCTTATCTCACTGGTGGGTAACAGCTCTCACTGGTACTGTCTAGTGCTGAATTCACTGGTTTAAACACGGTTCATCACAGTTCAACAGTGGTCCCACTTCTTTCCGAAATCAAATTATGACTTATGCTTATGTTGATATCCTGGTGGTGAGGATGAGACGGAGAGAGGGACTTGGGGAATGGGCCGAACATTGGCCAAGGGGGGCAGCTGCTCAGCAGGAGCAGCACCTGAATAGGTCTCGACTCTACGGTGGTCAAGCATGTAGTGTAATAATAATAATAATAATAATAATAATAATAATAATAATAATAATAATAATAATAATAATAATAATAATAATAATAATAATAATAATAATAATAATAATAATAATAATAATAATAATTAACGGTTTATTGAAAGAGCATGGCAGCCGGAAGGCTGAAAATATAGTTACATAGTTGGGGAATGGGTCTCTTGATTTAGAAATAATATACAAGTAACATAAGTAATACAAATATGATATATAATAACTAGGTGGGGAGAAGCTCAAACTACAGGGCATTTCAACATAGTGACAATGGAAAAAGTAAGATTGACTGGGAGTGAATACACTGGTTGATTACAAGTTATTGATAATTTTTACAATGGTTGGGATTGGGCTGTTCTTATAGCGATCAGTTCGTGCTCGTATGGGCTGGATGAGGTTGTGGTGTCGAACAGCAATTCTCGTGGCGAGGGATCTCAGGTGGTAGTAGGAGCCGGTGTCGAGGATGGTGCAGAAGCTTCTCACCAAATTTGCAGATGAGGTCGTTGTGATAGTCAGTGAGAGCCGAGAGGTTCGGTGTGTTTAGTGCTTCTTGATATGTGGAGTAGGAAGGGGAGAGAATAATCTTGCATGCCGTCTTTTGCACCTTTTCTAGGTGTTTACGTTGTGTGGCATTTAAGGAGGAAGACCAGGTAGGGGAAGCATGGGTGAGCTTGGGAAGTATGAATGCTGTAAACACTGAGTAGCTCGGGCGCAGGAACTCCGAGGGACTTGAGTTGGCGGAGAAGGTGGAGGCGGAAACTGGAGGATTTGACAACTTCACTAACGTGTGGTTTCCAATTTAGTTTGTTGTCTATGGTGACGCCGAGGAGCTTAGTGGAATGTACAACCTGGAGTGTGTTGGTACCTAAAGTAATGGAAGGGGGTGGGACAACGTCGGAGGAGAGGTTGATGGTAACGTGGTTGTTGGTGGCCTAGTTTTGGAGACTGTTCAATAAATCCTGAAGGGCGGTATAGTGTGGTGCAGAATTGTTGACGCTGATCCCAATGGTGGAGTCGTCGACATATTTCCAGCGAGCAGGTGTGTGTGTGTGTGTGTGTGTGTGTGTGTGTGTGTGTGTGTGTGTGTGTGTGTGTGTGTGTGTGTGTGTGTGTGTGTGTGTGTGTGTGTGTGTGTGTGTGTGTGTGTGTGTGTGTTGTGTGTGTGTGTGTGTGTGTGTGTGTGTGTGTGTGTGTGTGTGTGTGTGTGTGTGTGTGTGTGTGTGTGTGTGTGTGTGTGTGTGTGTGTGTGTGTGTGTGTGTGTGTGTGTGTGTGTGTTGTGTGTGTGTGTGTGTGTGTGTGTGTGTGTGTGTGTGTGTGTGTGTGTGTGTGTGTGTGTGTGTGTGTGTGCTGTATACAGGGTGGTGTAATACGTTTAATGTGCCAGCATTACACTGCTTGCTTCCTCTCGCTTTCACCTGACTAGTCCTCGTGGTGAACAAGGAAGCAACCTTGTGTAAGTCTTCTCTTGCCAGTATACAGCCTCTTCACCATCAAGACTACTCTTGTGCTTCCTCGTGGCAACACGCGGTAACTGGGTGCCTTGCGGCCCCAGGTAAACCAGCAAGGGATGTCAGCGCAACAGTGGGCCCAAGAGTGACGGCGCATAGGCCCACCGACATGTAGACAGACCCTGGTGCCTACCAACCAATGCCCCCCCTGCCTTGCAGATTAACCTTCGAAGGTTATGGGAGTAAACTACGAAAGAAAAATCTGCAGTGGAGCCCGGCATCAGGCAGACATGCTTACAGAGCTCCAGTAAGGGCCCATTGGCGTAATAGGCGGAACAGGTGACCTACATGGAATTCAACAAATAGACCGGAGAATGAAGGCAATGCAAGATGGAATCGTTATTAAGGAGAAACCCAACAAACTGGGCTATCACAGACCATTGCAACTCCTCTTCTCCCCAGTCCTTACAGCTACCTGGACCACTTGCTCAGGAAAAGGGAGAGCTAAGATGTGTGGTTATAGCCTGCTCTCCCACCTCACCACATAAATCAACTCACGTGCAGCCATTATCCAGCTCATTATAGCTTCCATCATCATCAAAACCTCTGTACCCCAAAAAGTCCTATGGCGACAGAGGAGTGGCGACAGGGACAGGCAGAGATGACTGTCGGGAGTTTTTAGTCACAACTCTACACATGAGTGGCATAGATAAGATGGTCGTTTATGCACTCTGATCTTAGCAGCAGTGAAATCTGGTTCTGTGTATGCAACTGAGCAGCCCCTTCCAGGAGCCACTCGGCTCACCCCTTAAAAAAAATGACTTGGCACCCACATCCAATAAGGTCATTCTAATGCAGTCGAAAACATAATCCCTTATCAAAACAAAATCAAACAATACAACTTCTTCCGATCACTGCAGGGAATGTCAGGACCTTTCTGGAAACTGACACAAATTAGCGTCCTGAAAAGTGAACTGCACTTGTGGCAAAAGAGCTGTCTAGGTATAACATCGACATAGCAGCCATTAGTGAGTCCCGGCTCCCAGACGAGGGGCGACACACAGATTTGTGGTCCGGCTATACCTTCTTCTGGAAGGGTATGCCTGCTGCAGAGAGAAACTGCTATGTCATTCGTCAATCCATCCTACAAAGGCTGGGATCAACAAGCGCCTCATGAAACTCAGAATCCCACTGAATCACTCACGTCATGCCTTCTTCAACAGTTCATACGCCCCAATACTGGCTTTTACGCCGACCTTGACAAAGTGCTAACCTTATCCCCGGAGAAGATAAGGTTGTGCTACTTGGTGAATTCAATGCCACAGTTGGCAGAGATGTTGACATATGGCAGGAAACCACAGGGAGAAACAGAGTAGGCAAGTGTAATCCCAACGACATACTCCTCCTCAGCAAGTATGCTGAACACAACCACACTCTCACCAACACCTTGTTTAGGCAGGCCGACACGTTCAAGGGTTCTTGGCAACACCCACGATCCAAGCATTGACATCCCAACGACTATGTAATTGTCAGTGGAAGAGATCGCCGAGATGTCTTCATCATCTGAGCCATACGTGGCTCTGACCACTGTAACAAAGATCAACGGCTCGTCAAAGCTAAATTCTCCCTTCACGTTGTACCAAAACGGCGAAGGCAACAAGCCTCCAGAAGAGATCTTAACACCAAGCGTCTGGAGGATCCAGCGGTAGCATATGCTTCCAGAAAGCACTTCCAGGATGGGCTGATAAACAACCAAACAACAAACACCCCAAATCCGCGTGCCGAATGGGGTATCCTCGACACTGTCATGACAAAAACATGCAGAGATATCCTCGGCCAGATCAAAATAATACAGTTTCTACCTCAGTCTCGGTCCAAAGCTGATACCTTTCACAAGAAGAAACCTGCTACCCAGCGCGAACTTCGCAATGTAAAGAACAAATGTTTGAAAATTTAATTCTGAGTTCTTCCCCATCCAAATGGGGGTAAACAAGGATGTGTACTCTCACCAACTCTCTTTTCCATTTTCTTGGCTGCCACCCTTATTCGTGCCATTGCCAATTTAGCCGGCGGGGTGGACACCCAGTACCGGATGAAGGGACTTTTCAACATAAGATGACTCTAGGCAGGAACAAAGGAGTCGGCCGCTTCCATTACTGAACTTAAGTATGCAGATGACTTCACCCTCGTCACTCGCCTACACAGATGCATATGCACACTTCGGCCTTGAAGTGAATGTCGGTAGGACTCAGATTCTCTTTCAGCCTGCCCCTGGTTCAACAATACCTTCACCATCCATCCAGTTTAAGGTACTACACTCTCTAATGTTACCCACTTTCAGTACCTTGGCACCCACCAGTTCACCATCGCGAACATCGATGAAGAGATTCAATATCGTATCAGATTTGCATCTCAAGCCTTTGGCAGACTCCGAAACCGTGTCTTCAATTGTAGGGAGCTGAAATTATCTACAAAGTTGCACGTATATCGAGTAGTGGTCCTACCCACCCTGCTATATGGCAGCGAGACATGGGTTACATACAGGAGGCACATCAAGGCACTTGAAAACTTTCACCAACGTGGTCAACGTTCCATCCTCCGAGAACAAATGCCAGTATTCTTGCTGACACCAATTGTAGAAGCATCGAGGCTACCATTGTTCATGAACAACTATGCTAGACTGGCAATTTTACCCACATGGACGACAGTAGACTGCCAAAGCAGATATTTAACAGTCACCTAACGACTAATAAACATAATGTTGGCGGGCAAATGAAAAGGTATAAGGATAATCTTAATACAAACCTGAAAAAAGTGCTAAATCGACCCCCCACACCTGGGAGATGATTACTCACCGTAACGCTTGGAGGAGCACCACACAGGAAGGTGTCAATAGTTTCGAGTTAGCCCGACTGCATAACGAGGCAGACAAGCGCCACCGCCAGAAGGACGCTGCCCCTCTCCCCTTCCGCACTAGATTTAGCCCCCCACATGTGCAAAATCTGTGATCGACCTTGCAGTTCCCGTATTGTCCTCTTTAGATATATGTGTGTGTGTGTGTGTATGTGTGTGTAATAATAATAGTAATAATAATAATAATAATAATGATAATAATAATAATAATAATAATAATAATAATAATAATAATAATAATAATAATAATAATAATAATAATAATAATAATAATAATAATAAGAGTAAAAATAATAATAATAATGATAAACAGTTTATTAATAGAGTTGCAGCCGACGGCTGAAAATATACAAACTTACATGTGATTTAGACATAAAAATATATATTCAATACATTTACAAAGCTGTACAGTACATAAATCAGGATCTATTTATTATTTTAACAATGGATGGGATGGTGCTATTCTTATATCTATCGGGGCGGGCTCTTATGGGCTGAATTTTGTTGTAGTGGCGGACTGCATGAGGTGGGCGGGGTACTGCAGTTGGTAGTAGGTGGCGATGACGAGGATGGTGCAATAGTCCACTAACTAACTTTGCGAGTGCGTGGTGGTAGAGGTCACTGAGGCATGGCCTTTCCAGGGTGGAGAGAGCGATGTTGTAGCCGGAGTATTCTGCGCCGATTATGATTCTGCAGGCCCTTTTCTGTAACTTCTGTAGCTGACGTTGTTGGGTGGAGTTGAGAGAAGACGACCAGGCTGGTGACGCATACGTTAGTTTGGGGAGAATAAAGGCGTTGTAGATGGTCCTCAGCTCTGGCGTGGGTGTCCCAAGTGACCTAAGTTGTCGTAGCATGTAGAGACAGTACAAGGCTGCCTTGACTGTGTTATTTACATGGGCCTTCCAGTCAAGTTTGTTGTCTATAGTTACACCCAGGTGATTGGCAGACTGCACCAGCGAGAGAGGCTGGGCACCCACTGTGACTGCTGGGGCTTGCTCTGGAGTGGTGGCGGTATTGATGTGAATGACTACGGTTTTGGTGTGGTTGATGGTGACCTTGTTCTCCATAGTCCATACCTGTAGCCTGTCCAGGTTGCCTTGTAGAGATGAGTAGTCTGGTGTGGTGTTGTCCACTGAAACCCCCACAGTGCAGTCATCCATGTACTTCCACCTGTTAGGAGTGTCCGATAGAGCGTCGTTGATCATGATGAGGAAGCACAGTAGTCCCATCTTGGTCCCCTGGGGAACACCGCAGGTGAGGTGTTGGAATATGGAGACCAAGCCCTGATACCTCACTGCCTGGCGACGTCCACGCAAGAAATCAGTGAGCCATGAGACCAGGTTGGTGGGCAGCCCTAGTGCAATAGCCTTCTTGATAACAGTGCAGTGATCAACAAGGTCAAAGGCCTTCCTGAAGTTCACAAGGGCAACGGCTAGTGATGTCTTACGTTTCTGCAAGTTTTTGTGCAGAAAATGCAGAAAGCTCACCAAGCGGTGTGATGTAGGGGAGGTCCTCATATTCCCAAATTGCTGTGGATCAATTGACTGATAGATACTGGCAAATGCCCACTTAAAAACAAAGTCCTCACAAAGTAGACTGGGTATGGGGGTAATGGCAACTGGCCTGAGGTCGTTAGGGGACTGTGGGGTGGTGACCTTGGGGATGGGGGTGACAAATGCGGTTTTCCATTCATTAGGGCATTTGCTTTGTCTGAGGGATGCATTAATAATAGAACAGAGGGGGGTGGCAAGTTCGACTGCAAACTCCTTGTATATTTTGATTGGGAGGTCAATTGGGGTCGTGGAGCGTTTTGATTTAAATTTCAGGAGTTTGTTGGCGATTTCATATGGTTGAACACTGGGAGGGGGGAGGGGGAAGGTAAGTAAGCTGGGAGGAAAGTGAGGTTAAGACTGGGTAAGGTATGACATATGGTAGCAAAATGGTTATTAATTATCTTAGCTGCCTCCTCACTAGGTAAATGTGAGATGAAAGGAAGTGTGGGAGACTGACGGTTGAGACCACAGAGATCTTTTACCTTGGAGTACCACTGACCGATGCCGACTTCCTTGAGGCCGTGCACTTTCCTGGGATAATAAGTCTTCTTGGCAGATTTGATTTCCCTGATGACCTGGTTACGTAGACTTTTGTACAGGTGGTTGTTGGTGTAGTATGCCTTGTTGCGCTGCTCAGCAAAGTCTTTTTATGCGGGGCGTAATCCACGGGACATCATCCGGGTGGATCCTCAGTGTTTTGGCTGGAAAGATGTGGTGGTAGTGTGTGTATGTGAATGTGTGTGTGTGGGTGTGTATGTGTGTGTGTGTGTGTGTGTGTGTGTGTGTGTGTGTGTGTGTGTGTGTGTGTGTGTGTTTGAGTGAGTGAGTGTGTGTGTGTGTGTGTGTGTGTGTGTGTGAGTGAGTGTGTGTGTGTGTGTGTGTGTGAGAGAGTGTGTGTGTATGTGTGTGTGTGTGTGTGTGTGTGTGTGTGTGTGTGTGTGTGTCTGTGTCTGTGTGTGTGTGTGTGTGTGAGTGAGTGGTGTGTGTGTGTGTGTGTGAGTGAGTGAGTGTGTGTGTGTGTGAGGAGTGTGTGTGTGTGTGTGTGTGTGTGTGTGTGTGTGTGTGTGAGTGTGTGTGTGTGTGTGTGTGTGTGTGTGTGTGTGTGTGTGTGTGTGTGTGTGTGTGTGTGTGTGTGTGTGTGTGTGAATAATAATAAAATAATAATTAACGGTTTATTGAAAGAGCTTGGCAGTCAGAAGGCTGAAAATATACAGTTACATATTTGGCGAATGGGTTTCGAATTACAAATAATATACAAGTAACATAAGTGATACAAATATGATATATAATAACTAAATGGGGAAAAGCTCAAACTACAGTTCATTTCCACATAGTGACAGTGCAAGGAGTAGTGTTTACTGGGAGTGAATGCACTGGTTTATTACAAGTTATTGATAATATTTACAATGGTTGGGACTGGGCTGTTCTTATAGCGATCAGTTCGTGCACGTATGGGCTGGATGCGGTTGTGGTGTCGAACAGCAGTTCTCGGGCTAGGGATCTCAGGTGGTAGTAGGAGCCGGTGTCGAGGATGGTGTAGAAGCTTCTACCAAATTTGCAGATGAGGTCGTGGTGATGGTCAGTGAGAGTCGAAAGGGTCAGTGTGTTGAGCGCTTCTTGATATGTGGAGTAGGAAGGGAGAGAATAATCTTGCATGCCCTCTTTTGCATTTTTTCTAGGTGTTTACGTTGTGTGGCATTTAGGGAGGAAGACCAGGTGGGGGAGGCATAGGTGAGCTTGGGAAGTATGAATGTTGTGTAAACACTGAGGAGCTCGGGTGCAGGAACTCCGAGGGACTTGAGTCGGCGGAGGAGGTGGAAACGGAAACTGGAGGATTTGACAACTTCACTGACGTGTGGTTTCCAATTTCGTTTGTTGTCTATGGTGACGCCGAGGAGCTTCGTGGTATCTACAACCTGGAGTGTGTTCGGACCTAGAGTAATGGAAGGAGGTGGGACAATGTCGGAGGAGAGGTTGATGTGCATGACCATGGTCTTGGTATTGTTGATGGTGACATGGTTGTTGGTGGCCCAGTTTTGGAGATTGTTCAATAAATCCTGAAGGGCGGTACAGTCGGGAGCAGAATTGTTGACGCTGATCCCAATGGTGGAGTCGTCGACATATTTCCAGCGAGCAGGGGTTTCTCTTAGGGCATCATTGATGAGCATAAGGAAGCAGAGTGGTCCCATCTTGGTGCCTTGGGGACGCCACAGGTGAGTGACTGAAAGGTGGAGACAGCCCCTCGGAAGCGTACAGCTTGGCGTCGGTCACTGAGGAAGTCTGTAAGCCATGGTATAAGACTTCTGTGTGTGTGTGTGTGTGTGTGTGTGTGTGTGTGTGTGTGTGAGTGAGTGTGTGTGTGTGTGTGTGTGTGAGTGAGTGTGTGTGTGTGAGTGAGTGAGTGTGTGTGTGTGTGCTATGGTACACTATAAATCGCCCCTTTATATATCAATATACACATCAGTAGGTGTTTATCTATAATGTTATTAACGCTTTATAACTTAATTCATCCCTTCTCTCACTCCTCCAACTTTTGCCCTTCCCTCTTTACCATTTTACTTCCATCACATCATTACCTTACATCACTTCATCACTTCCATCACGTCAACACTTCCATCACATCCTCATTTCCATCACATCATCACCTTACATCTCATCCTCCCTTCCATCACATCCTCATTTCTATCACATCATCCCTTACATCACTTCATCACTTCCATCACATCAACACTTCCATCACATCATAACTATCTCATCAACCCTTACATCACATCATCACTTCCATCACATCAACACTTACATCTCAGCGTCCCTTCCATTACATCATAACTTCCATCACATCACCACTTCCATTACATCAACACTTATATACCTTGTCCTGATCCTCATATCACCTATATATTAATACATGTATGTAATAATAATAATAATAATAATAATAATAATAATAATAATAATATTATTATTATTATTATTAATAAACGGTTTATAAATAGAGTTGCAGCCGGTGGATGAAAATATACACTTTCATGTGATTTAGACATAATAATATACGTTCAATACATTTACAGGGCTGTACAGTACATAAATCAGGAGCTGTTTATGTGTGTGTGTGTGTGTGTGTGTGTGTGTGTTCATTCCTGCACTTTTTAGTATGTAAACTAAGTCAAGATGTTACGAGTTGGGGATTTAGAATATAGTTAAAGGTCTACCCAGATCCCAACAGGCAACAACAATAAAAAAACAAAGACAATCGGACTATAAAAGGGTAGACAAAGGATGAGAGTTTTTGTTGTGTATAATAAAGTACCATAAATTCCTTAACAAAATATTCAGCTTTCTATAATTTACCCTTAACCATACTTAACCTAAACAGTATATACATATTTATACAACATACAATAATTTGAAGCAAGGTGGAGGGGGGGAGGCAATATAAGATTACAAATACTTAAGTGCGGAGCTGAGATGGCTGACGAGTAAGGCTGAGTATTGTAGAAGACGGTAGGTAGTCACTGTGCCGTGGGTTTCCAGGATAGGTGATCCTGTGGTCACTTCCCAGAGTGAACTGACCTCTCATCGAACTGGAGCTGACGAAGAAGACTTTGAGGAGGTGACGCAACAACCAGGATATGGAGAAGGGAAACCCCGGAGTGGTAACTAAGACGAGTCATACTCGTGTTTCGTCCCTAGATGGCGTTGCTCGTGGTGCTGGGTAGGTAGATCAGGACAATAGATGGCGTGGTTCGTAGTGCTGGGTAGGTAGATCATGACAATTGGTGGCGTGGTTCGTAACACAAGACAACTATTATTTTTTCGCCCCTAGGGTTGTGAGTCCATAACCTGTGCCCGGGTGGGTTCTTTCCCTGAAAAGAGAGAGAGAAAGAGAAAGAGAGAAAACCCAAGTACAATTATTGAGACTCGAAAATACACATGAAGGCGTTTTGTTTTTTACGGACAAAAGAAAAATGGGTTTGATGAAAAAGTAGGAACAACGTTGGTGTTTTACATTTGAGTATTGGAAGGGTGTAGGAAGATGTGAACGTAAACACGAGGAGATGGCGGAAAGAGTAGTAGAACAGATGAACAAGGTAGGGAAGAAGAAGAAGAGGAAGAAGAAGAAGAAGAAGAAGAAGAAGAAGAAGAAGATTTTATCCGGTGCACAACTACTGAAACAATTCTATAAAGTGATGAAACATAAGGCAGACAAATTCAACGAAGAAAGAGAAGCCGTCAAAGGCTCTTGGTGTACAGAAATAGAAGAGTTATCAAGACCTGAATATTTTTACACTGCAGAATGCGATGTGCAAGACGGAAACTACCCACTCAGTCGCCCACATCAAGAGGGAGATGAAAAGCTAGAATATAATAGATTTATAGAACCATCTAAGGGAATTTGAGAGAGAAAGAGAAAGAGAGAGAGAGAGAGAGAGAGAGAGAGAGAGAGAGAGAGAGAGAGTAGATAACCTAGGATGACTTGTTTAAGGTCTGACAGATAAATAATAAATTAATAAATTAATAAATCCTAAGAATCAAAACTGACTAAACCCGGCCAAGGTAACTAAGGGAAAGCTTATGGCAACGACTGCAAGAGATCCAACTTTTGTTTTCGTTTTTCTAATTAATCTAAGTCTAACAAATCCGGATTCTGCCTCGAGGAACAGGAGTGGACGAGGAGGGAGGAAGGAAAAACAATCGGCGTTTTCTCCTCGATTTACTTTTCCTGAAGCTGAGAGGACAATTATGATGGAATGAGCGGATAGAAGGAGGTGCAAGAAAGCAGAAAGGGAAGTAGAGAGAGAAAAGGACAAGAAAGATAGAGAAAGGTAGAGAGAAAGCGATAGGATAGAGAGGGGGAAGTAGAGAGAGAGAAATGGGTAAGATAGAGAAGGGGGAAGAAGAGGTATAAAGAGAAAAGGGTAAGATAGAGCGGGGGAGGAAGAGAGAGAAAAGGATAAGATAGAGAGAGGGGAGTTAGAAGAAGAGGGGTATAGAAGAGGGGGAGGAAGAGAGAGAAAAGGATAAGATAGAGAGGGGGAGTTAGAGAGAGAGAAGAGGGTAAGATAGAGAGGGGGATATATAGAAGGAAAAGGGTAAGATAGAGGGGGAGGTAGAGAAAGAAAAGGGTAAGATAGAGAGGGGGAGGTAGAGAAAAGAGGGCATATAATAGATGAAAAGGGGCGGAATGGAAATTAAATAGGAAGAGAGAGAGAGTGGGAGAAACAGTCGTGAAGATAAAAATAAGGAGAAAAGAAAAAAGAAAGAAAAAGAGAGGAGGTAGAAGATTAAGACACAGGGCTAAAAATTTTCGTATAACCCCCAATTAAATATAATTTTCCGAAACAACTCACTCCAGTTTAATAGGTTTCCCAATTACATCTACGGAAATAATGGCCTAGCTCCAATTACTGTTCATTTTCAACCTATTCACAGCTCGTGAAACAAACTTAAGTTACGAGACAGCAAGAAAATTTAAACTCTAAAGGATGTGTGTGTAGCATGCATGATTTGCAATGGTACAGTATAATTTACGTTCGGACTCCTGGTAAAAAGTGTTCACTTGGGAATTTCAATGTAATCTACATCCATATTTTTTTTCTCTCTCTCAATAGAAATATTAAATTTTGATGCCTCTGTCTGATACATTAGTCAGGTTTTGGTGGTTCGATATATATGTATGTATATACGTACCTAATTAATGATACACATTAATGCATACGGTTATTAAATTTATATATATGTATGTATGTATGTATGTATGTGGTGTAATGGTTAGCATGCTCGCCTCGCAAGCCAGCGGACCAGTGTTCGATCCTCGGGCAGGGTGAAACTATGGGCAAGTTTCTTTACGCCATTTGCCTCTGTCTACCGAGCATTAATTGGGAACCTGGATGTTAATCGATTTGTGGGTCGTATTCCGGGGTAATGGTTAGCCAGTGCAGTTGGGGAGTTGTCCGGTCTTCTCGGACTATTCAATGACACTGGGTCATGCAGTTCGTTAACTTAGAGTGTGATTGTCGTGCTGGCGACAGCTTCTACACCTAAAAACAAATTCACGCCAAGGAGTCCCTTGGGCCGGCCATCCTCGATATCGAGGGGCTTCCATTATGTATGTATGTATGTATGTATGTATGTAAGGGAGACAGAAATGGAAGAAAGAGAGAGGGAGAGAAGGGAAGTAAAAAAAGTGAGAGAAGGGTAAATAAAGAGATAGAGGGGAAGAGAAAGGAACAAAGATACGTGGAAAGAAGAATGGGCAAGACAGAGACAGAGAATATGAAAAAAGAGATGAAGAAAGAGAAAATTTTAAATAACCAATACAAATTTACATTAATGCAAACAAAATAATTAAATTGAAGAATTAAGTTTTACTATTATATCAAACTAAAATAGATCACAAAATGAACACTAAACGGAGCTAGGATAATTCTCTCTCTCTCTCTCATACAAAGGAGTAACTGGATTTATACAAAGGAGTGTTAGTTACAAGACGAGCGAGGTTATCCTAAAACTATATCTTGCACTTGTGAGACCTCACTTGGATTATGCAGCTCATTTCTGGTCACCGTATTACAGAATGAATATAGAATCCCTAGATAGAATTCAGAGGAGAATGACAAGCGTGATCACAGGCATTAGGAACCTTGAGTAAAGAGACAGGTTAAAGCATTTTAATTTGCACTCCCCCGAGAGACGTAGAGTGAGGGGCGATATGATCGAGGTGCATAAATGGAAGTCAGGGCTAAACAAAGGTGATATAACAAAGGTACTCAAACTATCCAACCAGGGGCGAACTCGTAGCAATTGTTTTGAATTAGAACCAAAAAAGATTTAGGCGCGAGATAGGTAAACATTGATTTGGAAAGCGGATAGTGGATGAGTGGAACAAGTTACCAACCATCATCACTAACTCGAATACGCTGGATAGCTTCATACATAGGCTGGATGGATATATGAGCGATAAGGGTTGGGTGTAAACGGGTTTGCCCAATATGGGCCAATAGGCCCGCTGCAGTTTCCTCCATTCTTATGTTCTTATTAGTTCAACTGATTTAAAATATGATCCTTTTTCCCAAACATGTTTTTGGTTTATTTTTATTTATCCTTGTAATTCTCGCTTATCAATATTTTATTTAATCGGAAAACAGGTCGGGGAAGGATTCAATAAACATATCTCAGTACAGCTGACAATAGAGGATATCAAGACGTTGATGAGTAACCGGATTAATATAAGCTTAACTGAGTAGCTGTTGGACTCACTACCGGAGTCACTGCTTACAACGGTTACGGGATGCGGGAGGGGGCACTAATTTCACTTCAGAAAAATATGATTAAAAAAAAAACATCTATAGAGAAACAGGAAATTACCAATCGTCAAGTAGTTGTATACGTGACCTCTGGCTGTAGGCGACGGTGATCAAGGAAGACAATGTCACAGGACATCACAGATGATTGCTGGTCATAGGGTCGAGTTTAATGACGACTCTGTTTCTCGATACTCACGTTGAAGACGCCTAGATGACAGCAAATCACTGTAATAGTCGTTGGAAGTAGTACAACCAAGGAATGATAAACTTTGATTTACAACAGTAGCAGATGATTGGAACACGGGTTTAGATGAGTCGTTGAGTCGTGGACACGAAGACAACTACCGGTATTCACTGACAGGAACTAGTTGTCGTGACGTGACGTGATGAGCATAGGATCATGATGACTGAGGTCGGTGAACACGTAGTTGGATAACTTAGATAACATAGCAGGAGATAAGTTGTCACATAGAATTACCAGGATAGTAGGGAGGCAGGGAGCAATTAGTGGACCCGGAATGGCAGCGAGGTCAATGCGCAGCAAATTCAGCATTTTTTGAAGGAGAGTCGTCCTCGTTCGGCAGGCAGGAGTAGATAAGGGAGGTGAAGGTCACACCACTCACTTGTCTTGCAACGCTTGCAAATTCTTCGATACATGTGATCAACAAGTTGGAACCTGGTACATCCCACCGCTGGCATCACTGATGGGGCCATGGGCGATGTAGTAATATGACTGATTGTACACTGTACCTGTAGAGGTGTAAACTGTCTGGTGGATTCTGTAGATCCTGTTCTCTTATCTTGCCCGATCTGGCCTCCTTTATTCTCTATGCCTTTTGCTTAAATGTGCAGGGGAAATCAAACACTTGGTGTATAAAAATAGGACTCACCTGGGAATTGGTTATTCAGGGGTACAAGCAGAACGTCTATGCTAATCGCCTGCCATTTAAGTCCCTTCCACGATCGGAAGTGATGTGTGCTGAGACAACATCTGAGTTTGGTGACGTAATTTTTGGTTGTGATTACGTCTGGCTATCATCAGCAGATGGAAGGAAGTCTAATCCTGGCATTACATAAAAATTATACAACATCCGTTTGAGTAATATGTACAGTCAACAGCAGAAGGTCGTCCCAACCCACCTGCATGATATAAAACAAGTGATATGGTAACACTGTATGGGGAAGAATTGACAGATATGCTATTATAGGCCAGTTAGTTATGATTTATGATCGGAGATTGACTAAGAATACATTTCTTGTATATGACTTAATTATAATCAATGCGTAAACTGTAGGAAAATAATGTTATTGAGAGAAATATATGCCCTTACTTTATAATGAACATAACTTTAAGCATGGAAAATACTAGTTGGCAAAAACAATACGGATACATCTTGTTCCCATCCTGCCGCAATGTCATATATCTCTTAATAACATTACATTTCTACCTTTTACACATTGATACTATTTAAGTTCTATATACTGAAAGTATTCTTAGGCAATCTACGATCATAAATCTTTAATAGCTAGTAATTTAAAGATATCTGTCAACTCTTCCCTATACAGCGTTACTAGATCACATGCCTCGGACATCATAACAATTGGATGGGGACGAACTTCTGCTGTTGACCTGCTAGCTGAAGGCCTTTCTACACAACGGATCACAAGAGAGTGGGGAAGGTATTAATAGGGGGGGGGGGGTGGACAACTAGGGGTGTTGGACAAGTTAAGGGCCACATACGTAGTGAGAGTGTATGTGGTCTTAAAATTTTCATTAACACCTGAAGAAAGTGTTATGGTTGGCGGATGTAGTTTGATGTTCACAGCCTCAATGGCCCTAGCAGTTGATAAGCTTAAAGCCCAAACAACCAACCAACCAGGGGGATGGGTGTCCTGGTAGGTGAAGGGGAGGTATGATAGCTGTGATTATGGACTTAACTTTCCCTTGCTTATCTATGCCTTTACTTGAGATTCTGGGAAGGAGTGCGAGTGAGCTTTTGGCAGGTAACGTGTCATTAGGGTTGATAAGGCGTCTAGCATCCGTGAGGGAAAGCTCCTCATTTGACAACATGAGAGAGGAGGGGACGTAGGTTGCTCACCACTCGTAACACTAAACTAGGCTGTTACTTTTTTTTTTTGCAGGGATTAGCCCACTCAGGCACAGGTCACTGACCCACATCGGGGCCTGTGGGCGAAAACGTAATAATAATAATAATAATAATAATAATAATAATAATAATAATAATAATAGTAATAATAATAATAATAATAATAATAATAATAATAATAATAATAATAATAATAATAATAATAATAATAATAACAATAATAATAATAATGATGATGAAGATGATGATGATGATGACAATAATAATAATAATGATAATAATAATAATAATAATAATAATAATAATAATAATAATAATAATAATAATAATAATAATAATAATAATAATAATAATAATAAAGAAACATAAAGAAATACAAAAATTAAAACAAGATCAAGGGTGTTGTCAATGATAGGAGAAACAATTGATACCCTGCAATTGTGTGCAAATGAGACAGAAAGTCAGCTAAGTAACCTGGGACTTGGTCACAATTTTCTAGATGCTGTATGGCAGCATTTGATCACTTACACCTCTCGCCAATGCATATATATATATATATATATATATATATATATATATATATATATATATATATATATATATATATATATATACTTCATTTTTAGTCCATATAACACGCGGACTTTGAACATATAATCAACGACCTCACCAGCAAGGAATCGAACCCTCGACCTACTGGGTGGGACTAGGGAACGCTTACCGGCTAGGCCACAAGGACACTAAAAGCAGTTCTAGACTCTGTTATATTTCACACAAAGCCTGTTCATCGAGCTGATGGCGCCGTGAACCTCATTGGGAAACTGCCCGTGCCTCTTATGTGGTGTCAGTAGCATTTTACCGAATCCAGCTGGTATGAAACACGAGGTATATATATATATATATATATATATATATATATATATATATATATATATATATATATATATATATATATATATATATATATATATATATATATATATATATATGTGTGTGTGTGTGTGTCCGCACGAGAATCTCGGAAACTACTTTACCGATCTGTAGTGATGATGGATGGTGTTATATGCAGTGATGATGAATGGTGTTATATGTAGTGATGATGGATGATATTATATGTAGTGATGATGGATGGTGTTATATGTAGTGATGAGGGATGGTGTTATATGTAGTGATGATGGATGTTGTTATACGTAGTGATGATGGGTGGGGTTATATGTAGTGATGATGGATGGTGTTATATGTAGTGGTGATTAGACAATAATATATTAACAGTTTAATGTTAAAAAAATATACTTTGCTGTACCGTTGTAGTGGAACTTACATACACCGTTAATGAACTATTGATGGAAGAAGTTTTGGGGACTGCACAGTAGTTGCAAACAGGGAGTTGCTCAGAGAGTCAGACTACTCAGTTGAAGTTCTGGTGAATTTTCTTGAAGAAAATGAACTTCACCTGGTGCCTGATCAAGCGAATGCTTATGAACAGATCTTGCAAGCGATACAAGCAGAGCAGGGAGGTATGATCTTTCTCGATGCACCTGGCGGGACAGGAAAAACATTCCTGATCAACCTTCTGTTGGCCAAAGTACGTCATCAGGGGAAAATTGCTCTTGATGTGGCATCCTCAGGCATTGCTGCAACACTACTAGAAGGAAGACGTACTGCACACTCAACTTTTAAACTGCCTCTCAACCTCGCTCACAATGAGAATCCAGTGTGCAACATCAAAAAAGGATCGGCAAAGGCAAAACTCTTAGAAAAATGTAGCCTCATAGTCTGAGATGAATGCACTATGTCTCACAAGTTAGCGTTTGAAGCATTGGACAGGACCTTGCAAGACATACGAGAAAATGACCAGCTCATTGGTGGCATTACAATGGTCATTGCTGAAGATTTTCACCAGACCCTACCTGTCATTCCTCGAAGCGCTCCAGCTGATGAACTGAATGCGTGACTCAAGGCATCATACCTTTGGAGAAGTGTTCAGACAGGCACCCTATCCACAAACATGAGAGTACATCTACAAGGAGATCAGGATACTGGACGGTTTGCAAACCTTCTACTGCAGATTGGGGATGGAACTTTCCCTGTTGATTCAGAAGGACAAATAATCATTCCTCAAGGATGTGGAAATGTTGTAAAGTCCTCAACTGAGCTCACTAACATGGTCTACCCAAACATTATCCACCACTACAAGGATCACAAGTGGCTGCGTGAACGCGCAATTCTGGCACCAAAGAATGAAACAGTGGCTGAAATCAACATGACTCTACTCAGACAGCTTCCAGGCAGTGAGACCTTATTCAAATCTGTTGATACAGTAATCGACCAGGACCAAGCAGTCCAGTACCCTGTAGAATTCCTTAATTCTTTGGAGCCCGCTGGAATGCCTCCTCACCACCTCACTCTCAAGATTGGAACTCCTATAATGCTCTTAAGAAATCTTGAACCACCAATCCTCTGCAATGGCACAAGACTGGTGGTGAAGAACATGATGCCACATGTACTGGAAGCTACAATACTGACAGGGAAACCTAAAGGAGAGGACGTTTTTATACCAAGGATACCTCTCATCACCACTGACCTGCCATTTGAGTTCAAGCGACTTCAGTTCCCGGTTAAAGTGAGCTTTACCATGACCATCTACAAAAGCCAGGGACAGTCCCTAAAGATGGTTGGCCTAAACCTGGTGTTTCCTTGCTTCTCTCATGGACAGTTCTATGTTGTATGCTCCAGAGTGGGAACTGGCAAAAATCTGTACATACTTGCTGCTAATGGCAAAACCAAAAATTTTGGCTACCTTAATGCACTACAGTGAGACAATGTTTGATAAAATATGACTTGTCCACCCTGTAATTTATTTATTAGAGTTGTGAAAATCAATACTAGGTGATGAGATGGTAGTGACAATAATATTTGGCTACAGCTCCACACCCAGCCCAAGATGGACATTAAGAACGTTGATTGGCAAATCGCGGGCAAATTATCGGTGTGTGCGCAGCTGGCTACTAAGTGTCAGATATTGCAAGGGGGGTTGGGGTCACTGTGAGACGTTGGTTTACCCGGTGGGAGGAGTCTGGGAACTTGCGAAACTGTTGTGGTGAGTATTTTTGATGGTTTGTTGACTTTTAATAAATTAAAATGACTAATTTCATGTGTAATGTAAACTAAACATATTTGAACTCTTAATTCATATAAATGATATAATTTTAGGCCGGGGAGACCACGATTGACAGGCGAGGAGGACATTGGATGGGTGTTGAGATTCTGTATGACCTGTGATGGTAAATATTAAAAATAAGTGTGATTTCCTCCCTAGTATTCAATATTTCTCTTCATATGAACGTTATTATAAATATCCAATTGCCGTTGTTAAAATCCTGAACAACAACCTGAAAAAAATGTAAATAAGGAAATGGAAGGCACATTATAATAATCATAAAATAAAGGGCCTGATCTATCATGCTTTCAAGCATGTAAACTTTTCTTTCCTTCTTTCATGAATGTCCCTGCTTTTTTCAATCATCTCCCTCTCTGATGAGCAACTTACTTTGCATACAACCCTACCAAAGACAACCCCCCCCACCAACAAATGGCCTTCCCCCAAGTACGGACGGAAAATGCATAAATGTACACTCTTGACAAAATGCATTCGTTATCCAGTGGAAATTGGACTTATACTTGTTGTGAATGCAAAGTGGTAATCAATATTCTGACAATTTATACATGGTCTGTTTTGCCATACAGTAGGTTCAGGTGTACCGTACCGACACAAGCCTTTGCCTGCTAAATAAGAACATCAACAGATTACTAAAATAACAGTAAACCGCATTTTCATTTACGTGCGAGCGGAATAACAGCAAATGTTCATACGATCATATTTTGGAACTGGTATTCAAGCGTTGAGTGGTAGAGCAAAGATTTAGGGTCAGAGCTGTAGTACGTGGTGTGAGCGGGAGATTGGATATGCCTTCTACTAGATTTGTGTTGAGCTTGTGTTATACAGTAAAAATTTCCATATGAACAATTTTGAATTGAAATTCACACACACACACACACACACACACACAGGCAGCACATTGCACCACACCACCACCAGATCACACATACAAACCATTTCTCTCCCTCGTTTGCTATAAGTAATCCTCATTACCTCACCAGTAGACCGAATAGAGAGATACATTCTCCATTCTGATAACAAAATGAGTTATTTTCCTTCCCTGTATTTAAAGACTTTTATTTAGTTCACTCTGGATGAATAATTGAGACTATTTTCATTTATAATTGTGTGGTTGTTTCTGTATGTGTGTATGTCTGTTTTTTGTTTGTGTGCCTCTTTATTAGTTTGCCTTTGTGTGAATGTTGTGTGTATTTGTGTATTGAGAACTAGCATTGAACAAGGTTTCCTGGTTGTAGGTGAAATATTTTAGTGTATGTTAGGCTCAAAGATTGAAAAACAACCACAATGCGTTGTGGTCGTTTTTTGTCTTTGAGCCGAACATATAAACACAATTCAGAGGCTTGTGGACACCTCTTTCCGTCTACAGCTGCTTGCGTGCGTAAGTGAATCTGACAACTATTGTTTGATCTGTACACACCCCACCCAAGAATGTGTGTGTGTGTGTGTGTGTGTGTGTGTGTGTGTGTGTGCACAGGAAGATGTAATGCGTCTGGTGTGGCAGCATTATGTTAGTGTTAAGGTTTCAGCTACCGCCACTGGCTTGCTCCTCGTGGTGAACAGGGAAGCAAATTGCATAAACCTTCCCCTGCCAGTACTCCTGCTGTGCCTCCTCGTGGCAACACACGGTAACTGGGAGCCTCGTAGGCCCCGGCTAGACCAGCAGGAGATCTCGGAGTAGCAGTGGGCCCCAGAGGGACGGGGCATAGGCTCACTAGCATGTGGATACGTCCTGGCGCTTACCTTCCATTGCCCTGCTGTCTTGCGGATTAACCGTGGTAGGTATAAGGATACGGGAGTAAACCCTGAAAGAAAAATCTGTGGTGGAGCCCCACAACAGGCAGACATGCTTACAGAGCTCCAAGAAGACCCCAACGGCGGTATAGGCAGAAGAGGTGACCACCATGGGAACCCAACGACTACACAGGCGGATGAAGGCTACTAAGGCGGAACCCCCCAAAAATGGGCAATCGGCAGTATATTGCAACTCTCCCTCTTGCACCACTGGATCAGGAAAAAGGAGAGCCAAGATGTGTGGTTCTAGCCTGCGTTCCTGCCTCATCACATAAATCAACTCACGCGCAGCCATCATCCAGCTCATGATACCTCTCATCATCATCATGGCAACACCAACGATGCTAACACTGGCATCTCATTGACTACATCATTATCAGAGATAGAGGTCGCAGAGATGTCCCCATCACCCATGCCATGCGTGGCTCAGACCACTGTGACACTGATCATCGGCTCGTCAGAGCCAAGCTCTCACTTCACGTCGCCCCAAAACAGCAAAAGCAGCAAGCCTCTAGAAGAGGTTTTAAGACTAATAGTCAAGAGCAGCGATTTTCAACCAATGTGCCGCGGCACATTAGTGTGACTCGAAGTATCCGTAGGTGTGCCGCGGGAGTTTAAATAGCATTTAGATATAATTTTAAGAAATAGCATTTGGATACGTTTTGACATTACTGGTACTTTTATCGAGCGCATTAAACTCCTTTTTTCAATGATGCAATAAATAAACAAATGTGTTGTTCATTAAAAGCTCAAATGGGAGTTTTAAATTCTCTTCTTAATTCCGTAGTGTAGATCCGCCGATCAGATCTATCCTTAAATACCGATGGTGTGCCTCGATCACTTTAGTGCCTGGCTTACTGTGCCGTGAGATGATAAAGGTTGAAAATCACTGGTCTAGAGGATCCAGTGGTAGCACATGCTTTCAGAGAGCAGCTTGAACATGTGCTGATAAGCAACCCGACAACGAACAACCGAAATCCCAGTGTCGAATGGCATATTCGCAACACTTTCATGACAAAAACCTTCAGAGAGACTCTCGGCCAGATAGAAGGAATACACCAGGACTGGTTTGATGAAAATGACTCGGCAATCAATGTACTCGTCAATGATAAACGTGCTGCTTTAACTGACTAGCAGAACAACCCTAAGTCTCGGACCAAAGAAAGCTGGGGCCTAGAGGGAACTTCGCAACCTAAAGAATGACTGATTTAAAAATAAATCATGCCGATCAGCACAATATGCAAAAATTTTCCAATTACATCAAAACATTTTATGGGCCAATCACTCGTGGTGCAGCCCCCTCCACTCATCCGATGGTAACTACATAAATATAGACGATAAAGGCCTCCTTCAGCGCTGAAATGAGCCCTACCATTCACTGCTCAACCGAAAAACTGATGTGGACGTCCTGACTACCCAGCAGGTCCCTCAGCATCCAGAGCTGACCCACCTCAGCTATCCTCCATCCCTGGATGAGGTAGCTACTGCCATCAAACAGATGAAAAATAACAAAGCCTCAGGGCCGGATGGAATAACAGCCAATGTGTATAAAGCCGTCTCCATTCTCTCCTGGAGAATATATGGGAGAAGGAGGAAATCTCCCAAGCTCTTAAAGACTCCTCTATCGTTAATATTTATAAGAACAAGGGAGACCGGTCAAACTGTGGCAACTACTGCAGGATCTCGCTGCTGCCCGTAGCTGAAAAGATAATTGCTCGAGTCCTCCTAAACAGACTTCTTCCTGAGGCATAAAACTTCCTCCCAGAATATCATTGTAGCTTTTGACCATCACGTGGCACCAGTGACATGATCTTTGCTGCCAGCCAGATACAGAAAAACTGCAGATAACAGCATCGTGGCCTGTACATGGCTTTCATCGGCCTAACCATGGCGTTCGACTCGGTCAAGAGGGAATCCCTCTGGTGGCCCTCAGCCGTTTTGTCTGCCCCCTAAATTTCATCGCCATTGTAAGGCAACTCCAAGATGGCATGAACGGCAGTCTCCTGCACAATGGCACCCAGTCTGAGATCTTCCCCATCCAAACGGGGATTATAGATGGGTGTGTACTTGCACCAACTCTTTTTTCCATTTTCTTGGCCGCCTTCCTTACTAGTGCCAGTGTCAATTTAGCCGGCGGAGTGGACATCGAGTACCTGATGAAGGGAGTCTTTTCAACATAAAATGACGCCAGGCAAGAACAAAAGTGTCAGCAGCTTCCGTTACTGAATTTCAGTATGCAGACGACCTCACTCTTGTCGCTCACACTGAACGCGACTTACAGGAGATCCTGAACACCTACACATAAACGTTTGCACATTTCGGCCTTGAGGTTGAATGTACATAAGACTCAGATTCTCTTTCAACCTGCCTCTGGTTCAGCCACACCTCCTCCTTCCATCCAACTTAACGGTATTACCCTCTCTAATGGCACCCACTTTCGGTATCTCGGCTCCTACCTGTCCACCACCGTGGACATCGATGAAGAGTTTCAGCATCGAATCAGATGTGCATCTCAAGCCTGTGGCAAACTCTGCAACCGTGTCTTCAGCTATGGGGAGCTGAAATTATCTACAAATTTATACATATATCGAGTAGTGGTCTTCCCCACCCTGCTATATGGCAGCAAAACATGGGTCACATACGGGAGGCACCTCAAGGAACTTGAAAACATTCATCTACGTAGTCTACGTTCCATCCTCCGAGTTCGCTGGAAGACAAGAGAGCAAATGCAGTATTCTCACTGACACCATCTGTAGGAACATCAAGGCTACCATTATACAAGATCGTCTACGCTGGACTGGCCATGTTGCCCGCATGGACGACAGTAGACTGCTAAAGTAGCTACTTTACAGTCATCTAACAAATCGTAAACGTAACGCTAGTGGACAACTGAAAAAATATAAGGATAGTTTTAAGATAAACCTGAACAAGTGACAATCGACTCCTTCACCTTGAAAACGACCACAAGAGAAGGTGTCAAGACTTTCGAATTAGCCCGACTGCCACCGCCCCTCCCGCACTCGATGTAGCCCTCCACATGTGCAAATCTGGGAACAAATCTGCCGGTCCCTTATCGGGCTCTTTAGTCACCTCAAAACTCACCAATGAAGGTGACATCCCTAATAACTTATATCATAGTATCATAGCAGGATGATCGTCATACTCGATTCCGAGTGACAGCAAAGTAGTAGTAGTTGTAGTAGTAGTAGAATGAGTGGGTTAGGGAAATCCAAGATCTGTCTGAGATTGCTAACACAGAGCCACATGCGGCTTTTGAGGCATTCACCCATGGAGTCAGGCATCGCTGGAACTACCTGAAGCGCACTATCCCAGATATCGGACACCTCCTCCGCCCTCTGGAAGAAGGTATCAGCGTCAATTTCATTCCCAAACTTAACCCCAGCAGAAACATCACTCCTTGCACTACCATCGAGACTAGGAGGAATGGGATTGACCAATCCAGAGGAGATTGCTGCCACCGAACATCAATACTCAGTTAAGATCACGGCAGCCCTCACAGACCACATAATAGCTCAGAACGCAACAGGGGAGGTGGATACCTGTGAAGTAAACAAGATTCGAAGGTCCATTATGACAGAACAACAGCACGGGCAAAGTGATAAGTTGCAGCAACTGTTGCTGCAAGTACCAGAGAATTTGAAAAAAAAACTGTAGCTAAAGCACAGGAGGTGGGCGCCTCGAACTGGTTAACTACGTTACCGATAAGGGCAAATGGTTTCAGTCTCAATAAACAAAACTTTACAGATGCCAATGCTCTAAGGTACGGTAGTCCAGTAGAAGGTTTGCCCTCCCAATGCGTGTGTGACTCTTCCTATGACGTGGATCACGCCATGGTGTGCAAAAAAGGGGGCTTTATATGCCTGAGGCATGACGAAGTAAAGGATCTCACAGCAAAATTGTTGAAGGAAATCTGCCGTGATGTCAGGGTAGAACAGACCCTCCTTCCATTGGACGGTGAGAATTTCCAACATAGGACTTCAAACTCATCCAATGAAGCCCGTGTTAACGTCAGTGCTCGAGGATTCTGGACGTGGGGACAGCGGGCCTTCTTCGACATCAGGGTTTTTGATCCCATGGCCGCATGTCACCGTAACTTAGCTCTCGATGCTGTACACAGGAGGAACGTAACGACAAGATAAGGGCATACTGGGAGAGAATTCAGACCGTTGATCAAGGCAGCTTCACTCCTCTAGTGCTCACAACTTCTGGTGGGATGGGACCAAGTGCAAGATGCTTCTACGCCAGACTCGTGGAGGTGCTATCCGAACAGAAGCAGCAGCCCAAAAGTTATGTTACAGCCTGGATGAGATGTCGACTGTCCTTCTCTCTCCTTAGTTGGCTTTGCTCTGCCTCAGGGGAACGAGAGTATCGGCCCCAAAGCAGACAACAGTTGCAGATATTGACTCAACACAGCTAGGATAGCTACTTATGTATCTGGATATTTACTTATAAGGTAATATAATGGTGGCGAAGGTATGGCTATAAGGGGAGGATGGAGGCCGCCTTATTCCACTGGAAAAGAAACCAGGATGTAGACCTATAGGGGTGGGGGAAGTGCTGAGGCGGATCATCGGAAAGTGTATAATGGAGGTGGTAAAGGATGATGTCAGGGCAGCAGCAGGGAACCTACAAGTGTGTGCTGGCCACCAGGCTGGTGGGGAGGCGGCCATTCACGCCATGAGATTGATATTTGAGCAGCGTGATTGTGAGGCCGTTCTCCTGGTGGATGCTTCAAACGCATTCAACATACTTAACCGCAAGGCGGCACTGCACAACATCAAGATCAAGTGTCCTAGCTTTGCGATGTATGTTGAAAATTCGTATAGGTATCCTTCAGACCTCTACGTAGTAAACAACAAGGCTCTACGAGGTGATACCATCCTACAGTCGACCGAGGGAACAACACAGGGAGACCCCGTTGCAATGGCAATGTATGCAATAGGCCTATCAGTGCTCCAACAAGAAATAAAGTATGAAACAACTGGGGTCAAACAAGTGGCATATGCTGATGACCTCACAGGAGCAGGAAAAGTGGAGGACATCAAAAAGTGGTGGGACCTGGTAACATCGCGAGGTCCACAAATAGGGTACCACCCAAACGCCAGCAAATCCTTCCTCATCGTGAAGCCAGATCATTATGATCGGGCTGTGGAGGTTTTCGGCGAAAGTGAGGTCAAAATAACTAAGGACGGCCAAAGACATCTAGGCGCAGTAATTGGCACTACGGACTTCAAGACCCAGTACGTAGGGGGAAAGGTGAACGAGTGGGTTAGCGAAATCCATGCTCTATCGGAGATTGCTAACACAGAGCCACATGCGGCCTTTGCAGCATTCACACATGGAGTCAAGCATCGTTGGAACTACCTGATGCGTACCATCCCTGAGATCCGACCCCTCCTCCACCCTTTGGAAGAAGCAATCAGTGTCAAGTTCATTCCCAAACTAGTGAAACACCACGACTTAACCCCAGTAGAAAGAACACTTCTTGCACTTCCACCAAGACTGGGAGGGATGGGACTAACTAATCCAGAGGAGATTGCTGACTCTGAACATCAAAATTCACTTAAGCTCACGGCAGCCCTCACTGACCACATAATAGCCCAGAATGCAACAGGGGAAGTGGACACCAGCGAAGTTAATAAGATCCGTAGATCCATTACAACAGATCGGCAGCACTGCCAAAATGACATGTTGCAGCAACTATTGCTGCAGGTTCCAGAAAATTTGACAAAAAAAGTAGCTATAGCGCAGGAGGTGGGCGCCTCGAACTGGTTAACTACGTTACCGATAAGGGCAAATGGTTTCAGCCTTAACAAACAAGAATTTACAGATGCCATTGCTCTAAGGTACGGTTGGCCAGTAGATGGTTGCCCTCCCAATGCGTGTGTGGCTATTCCTATGATGGCGATCACGCCATGTTTTGAAAGGGGGCTTCATATGCATGAGGCATGACGAGGTAAGGGATCTCACAGCAAATATGTTGAAGGAAATCTGCCGGGACGTCATGGTAGAACCGACCCTCCTTCCACTGGATGGCGAGATCCTCCAACACAGGACTTCAAACACATCTAACGAAGCCCGTGTGGACGTCAGTGCTCGAGGATTCTGGACGCAGAGGACAGCGAGCTTTCTTCGACATCAGGATTTTTTGATCCCATGTGCCGTTGTCACCGTAACCTAGCTCTCGATGCTGCGCATAGGAGGAACGAGAACGACAAGAGAAGGGCATATGGGGAGAGAATTCAAAATGTTGATCAAGGCAGCTTCACTCCTCTAGTGTTCACAACCTCTGGTGGGATGGGCCCAAGTGCAAGATGTTTCTACGCCAGACTCGCGGAGCTGATCTCCGAACAGAAGCAGCAGCCCAGAAGTTATGTCACAGCCTGGATGAGATGTCGACTGTCCTTCTCTCTCCTTCGGTCGGCTTTGCTCTGCCTCAGGGGAACGAGAGCTTCTGCCCCTAATGCTGCAGATATCGACTATGAGGCTACAGTCATGCCTAGGGCTTATGTATTAGGATATTTAATATTAAGGTAAATAAATGGTGGCGAAGGTGTGGCTATTGGGGGAGGCTGGAGGCCACGTTTAAAAAAAAAAAAAAAAAAAGTAGTAGTAGTAGTAGTAGTAGTAGTAGTAGTAGTAGTATTAGTGTGTGGGTGTGTGTGTGTGTGTGTGTGTGTGTGTGTGTGTGTGTGTGTGTGTGTGTGTGTGTGTGTGTGTGTGTGTGTGTTTTCTGTGTATCGTACTTCATTGTCATTCCTACTCCCTAGACCCTGACCGGGATTTCGCTCTTTTCTACAGGGATGATGACGCTGGAGCAGGAGCGAGACCAACCCAAAGGGGCCACCGGCGGTGAGGCAGCCTTCCCCGCCCACCCAACCTTGCACGCCACCCTCCACCCTGGCCCTGACCACCCTCGTCTCGCCCACCCGCACCTCTCCCCGAAGGTTATGAAGTCCAGTACTCACTTTGCACGACGTTCTAGGACTCCCGTGAGGCAACTGCAGATAGATGCAGACAACATCCTAGGACCCCACACTGCCACTGTCGATGCTCCTATTCTCTTGGGGGTTCGCCAAAGGCCAGGTAAATCTCCAAGGGCGTCTCCAATACAAGGTCACAGGTCACCCCTGGGGAAGAGGTCGACGCACGGACACGGACATAAACACGGGTTTGTTTCTGGGATGAAAAGTCCTTCAGAAAGCACCAGCAGACGGGGAAGTGAGACGGGTGTGGCTCAGAAACAGAAGAAGCTGGCATGTGAGGTTGTGGTGCCCCCGCTGCCACCTCCCCCAGATCCCAGGAGCCAGTGCCGCGTCCACCCGCAACCGAGTAGTGTGGACAGTGCCGAGAGTGTTAACCTGATGGATCTCTCAAGTGATAATGAACAGAGTTTTGGCAGTGTAGACTTAGTGAGAACGTCCCCGATGGAGGGGCAGAGTATGGAAGTAGACTACAGCGGTGCCGCGCCCCCGTCTCGGGTGGTGGTCACCCCCCTCGCCTCCCCCGTGTGGGCAGCAAACACAGTAAGCTCAACATATCATACAACATCACCTACCGCCGTCGTCTCCCCGTCAAAGGCGACCACCGTCACTGACGGCCCCTCGCCTAGGAGAACCTCGCCCACTGTTTTGTCTCCTGTAGTAGTGAGTATGTCCATCGTTGGGGGTATTAACCCAGTGGACACCCTACCTCTGCTGGAACCTTTAGACATGTCTTGTGATGGAGCTATGAACACAGGGGACACCGTGCCGCTACTGGGTTCTTCTGTCGACGAGGACACTAGTACCCTTACTCCAAAATCGAAGGATTTTAGAAATATAGTATCCTTAGGACCATTGCACCTCGCCAGTAAGCCCGCTCTCACGTCGGAGCCTACAAGAGTCTGCGCCTTCGTCAGTCCCGCTGCGTCTGTCACGGGGTTACAAATGAACGAGAAATCTGCCTTGGGTAGCACAATCGTTCCCCTGAGCGGGAAATCACTTCCTTTACTGGGGTTATCCCCTGCATCTCTCGGCTCCCCGGGGACTGGTACGGGGGAGGTTGTCTCAGAAAGACCCAACGCGTCCTCTCCTACCCAGAAGCCCAACATTACCTCTCCGGCGCCACTCTCCACGCCCGATCTAAGAGTGGACATGTTCGAGGCGGACTATCCTGGAGAGGGGTGGTTGGCAGGCGGCACACATAATAACATGGAGGTGGGGTCGCCGCCTGTCCTGCCTACAGGATTCCCGGCCATCACCCCAGAGGACCTCACCCCTGCAGAGCTACATGAGTTCGACATGAAGTACGGGTCGCCCCATCACGCCCGCTCGCGGTCCATCAAGTCCCTGGCACGTCCAACTCTCCTCGCCCTTCCTCTAGAACGTCCTCGCCTTACTTCACTCCCTGTCAACGGTGGCGAGGACGAAGACGAGGACGATTACTACCGCCTCAGACACTTCTCCATCACGGGTCGTCGCATCGTCAACCGTGGCGACTCCTTCAAGTCACGACGGACCCGCTCCAACACCAGCGTGGCCTCCGACGCGTCCAGGTGAGTCTCCCACTGCCTGCTGAAGATGTTGGCGCTGCCAGGTCAAATCTGACCCCCTCCTCTCCCATTCTTCACCCTCACACTCCACACCCTCACAGACAACAACCTTAACCTTCACATCCTCACACTCCACAATTCACACTCGCACAGCATACTCCCTCACACTTCACACTCCTAATCTTCTCCTTTGGCACTCCCACATTTTTATAGTTGTTTTCATTTATTTATTTATTTACTTTTTTCGTTATTGTGTGCATACCTGTTGTCTACTAACTGTGAGTTGGTTTTTCCTGCATCCATGACTCGTGTTAGCAAATCTTTATATGTAGTCTATTGTCTGTGTATCTTTTGATGTTTTCACTACAGCAGGTTTTACATTTTCATGGTTGCCTTGTTTGACTATCACTTGCTGTGTTCTATTTTTGTATTCTTCGCCCGAGAGTCTTGAGTGAACAGGAATATCAATGGTTTGACTTCATGATACTGAATTCATCCATATTGACTTGAATATTATTGTCTACTACATTTGGTAGTACATTATTGTCTGTTATTGAATTCCACGCACTTTATTCTCTGTCAATGTTGTTCTCTCTGTTTGATGTAGATGGTGTTACTCTCTCTCTCTCTCTCTCTCTCTCTTTCTCTCTTTCTCTCTTTCGTTCTTTGGACGGTGTTAAATTGTCGCAATTGATTTGCCCAGTTCTGGATTTAATCCTTTAAGCCTGCCAAAGAATTTGACTTCCTATGTTGCATGTACTACTAGGAGAGAAAAACAAAATTATGTATTTTGATTATGCAAAGGCGGCGTGCATGTTTGTTTCTTTACACACACACGAAAATATATATATATATATATATATATATATATATATATATATATCTCTCATGTAGATCCACAATGAAAACGTGGATAAGATAAATCTTGATAAAATCACACGGGAAAAGGGAAACAACGAGCACCTTAACTCGTCTTTATTCAAGACATCTTCAGAAGCCTATGAAGATGTGTGAATATATATATATATATATATATATATATATATATATATATATATATATATATATATATATATATATATATATATATATATATATCTTGATAAAATCACACAGGGAAAAGGGAAACAGTGGAGCACCTTATCTTTCTAGTGGGGGAACTAAATGCAATTTTTCAAGAGAATCATGCAAATGGTGATACAAGCACCAAATATGGCATGGTTATTCTCTAATGGTTACTAGTCAATTCTGCCTGATTGGCCATTTGAAAAGCCAAGATGGCGGCCATTTTTCAAGATGGCCGCCATATTGACTTTCAAAAGTTGATTTTTCTTATAGAAATTGATGTAGTTGGTCAATCTGAGTGATCTTGGTGTCGATATGTATGTTTTCAAGCATGCTCAGCTAATTTTTTATAGTTTTAAGTCCATTATAACATTTTTATCCACATAAAATAACAATTTTAGTAAAAAAAATAACAAAAAAGAACTTACAAAAAAAAAAGTACTCACTATTAGCACTGGTTCCTGTGACTTTTCCTGACAGTACATCTTTGTGCATTTACTGCTGTTCACATATTCAGCTGCAAAGTGCTGTGCAGGAAAGTCCAGAGCGAAAGCATTTGCATCTCTGGTTGCAGTCTTTCTTACACGAACATTTGGTCAGCTCCTGACAGCATGTCGCAATCGGGGGAAGAGTCGTCCAACGTATCTGCCATGCCTCTCCCTTCTGCATCCATCCCCAGTTGACAGGACTGCTGGTTTCTGGATTGGAGATTGTTGCCTGGCCCCAGATGATACCAGCCTGGTAGGCAGCCCGCTTTGCATGTTCCTTGAGGGCTGCCTGGGTTGGTGGAATGGAGTCATGGAGTCATGCATAGAGTCATGCAGCATGTCGATGAGCTGCCTCTTTCTTGTCTTAGCTAACACAAACATGCCGACGTAGATAGCAAAAGGTGTCTCATGGTCCTTGGAGTGTCTGTGGAATTGTGTTTCTATCTTGTAGTTGGCAAAGCAGTTGTACTGTAAGAGCTGTGACATAACAAGGTCAGACTTCGATGCGCCATGCTGGAGATGGGATTTGATATCTGCACCATGTTCGATCATGCATACAAATTGAAGCAGTGATGGTGGAACAGCCTGTTCAATGCATCCTTCATGAAATGTACTGCTGAAGTGTGACTTGTGCTGAAGCATGTCACGTCGTATCATCCCAGCAGCCTTGGCCAGATGGATCGCGTTGCCGTATATGCTTGCTTGTGCCAGGATTTGAACCAAAATCCTTCTCAAAGGCCAGTAGGATAGATATCTCTTCCTTGGTGATGAGCTTGCAGCTGGGGGATGTGAAAAAGCAGCTGGTCCTTCAGTCGAGTAGCATGAACATCGGGCGATCCAACACCCAGCTCTGTCTTAGAGTGTGACAAGGTCAGCAAGTCTGAAAATGGGTGGTTCAGTACCTTCACTAGAAGCTTTCATCTGAGTGATGTAAGTGACCAGTTCAGAGAAAGTAGTTGGGTATGCGTCCTTGTTCGGATGAAGCTCTTGTGCTTCTTCTTGTTCATGAGCATTTCGGTGTGTTCTTTCTCGGTTGTGCAGGTCTGCCAGGCAGCGAGGGTGATACTTCAGTTCATGTGCCACAACACCTCCTGCACTTAGTTTGGAAAGGAGTTTTCCATCGCTAAGTGTCTTCGCACAATCATTGCATGTCTTATGTCATCTCCCGAAGCTTCTTCCTCACATAGACAGCATTCTGTTGCTTTGGGGTCTCTGACCATTCGTGGTATCTTGCTACTGCTGCTCTCCTCTGTAGCAACTGCAGAGGTTCGATGTTTCTGAGTTCTATTTAACTTTGTGCTGTTGAACAGAAGTCTGCAACTCTCATGATACTGTGCCTTGTTTCTCCTCAAGGTCTCCTCTATCCCATTATCTTCAACAAGTCTTGCAGGGTCGAGCTTGATTGTCAGTACATCGATTGAATGAAATAGAGGAATATTCCTTGCCAAGCTCTTGTAACCGTCATCTCCTTTTTTGGCAGGATTTGCATGTGGAGACTTAAGATCTTCCTTCCTATCCTGTTGACAAAGACTACACTTTGTCCAGTCAGTGAGGAATGATCTGTTGGTAGATTTTGTTTCCATAACTATTTTTGATCTTCAGGGCCGAGGGTTTATCCTTTTACCACCCTGATGCGCACTTTCTTGTATGGGATACAACTAGGTTCAAGCCTTTTGCCCTACACCTAGTCCGATCGTTCATCCAGTGCCATTAGTCCCGTGTGATCTGTACACCATCCAGATAACTAAAACCTCGTTATCCTTGGCTCGGCTCTCCCGCGCTGGCACATCCTGTCAATTCAGGTGCGGCTGCTTAACTGATTTGGGGTTGGTTAAGCAGCATTTGGGACACTAAGCTGTTGCAGTATGACATGCTTTTTCTTAGCTGACACTGAACCCCATGCTGGGTTGCACAGCAGTGATGTCACCAGTGTGCCCTGGTAGTGCCCGACAATCACTCCCTCACATGCAGAGACTCTCTGCTTGCTACCCTCACCTAGCTGGAAAAAACATAAAACCAGAACATAAACCAGTCATAAATAAGACAAATATATATCTGAGAGTATCAGAAATAGAAAAAATCATCTGAGCATGCTTGAAAACATACATATCAACACTAAGATCATTTAGATTGACCAACTACATCAATTTAAAAAAAAAAATCTTTCGAAGGTCAATTTGGCAGCCATCCTGAAAAATGGCCGCCATCTTGGATTTGCAAATGGTCAATCAGGCAAACTTGACAAGTAGTCCATAGGGTATGATCATGCCAAATTTCATGCTTCTATCACCATTTGCACGATTTTTCCATTATCCGCTCTACTATTCATCTTTATTCAAGACATCTTCCCTGTGTGATTTTATAAAATATATATATATATATATATATATATATATATATATATATATATATATATATATATATATATATATATATATATATATATATATATATATATATATATATCATATAGATCCACAATGAAAACGTGGATAAGATAAATCTTGATAAAATCACACGGAAAAGGGGAAACAACGGAGCACCTTAGCTTTCGTCTTTATTCAAGACATCTTCAGAGGCAACTGGATTACATGGACAGAGAGAGGCATAAATATACAGGGTGACCTTATAAAACATGAGGTCAGGTCATAATGATGTCATCCACTAATCCCCACACCAACACACACGTAGAGGAGCTTAAGAGAAGGGGGTGACGTGACTAGTCAGGTCAGGTCAAAAATAAGGGACCCATTAAATAACTATCATACATCTAGATCAAAGGTTTTCAATGCATTTTTAACCTTGGGCCACTGACAAATAAATTTATATAACATATTATCAGTTTTGAACTGACCATCACTAAGGTGTATTGATTTTAATTCCTTAATCAAACTAGCTTCAACCAGAAGTCTTTCTGTGACACAAGATGATTTAAATACTTCTAAGCTTTTTTCCCAAGCAATGGGATGATTATTATTCCTAACATGAACGAGCAAGGCACTGCTTTCAGATGCTCTGATATTGTACTTATGTTGTTTGATTCTGAGCTGCCGTGTTTTTCCTGTTTGTCCTACATAATTACAATTACATTTGCTACATATATCTCGACTTTAGCAAAGCCTTCGACAGAGTCCCCCACGAAAGACTAATTAGAAAGGTAGAAGCTCATGGCATCAAAGGTGACATCCTTAAATGGATTAGGGCGTGGTTACAGGACAGGAAACAGCGAGTGAGCATTAACGGCACTAAGTCCCATTGGAGCAACGTCACAAGTGGAGTTCCCCAAGGCTCAGTACTTGGACCATTATTATTTATTATATACATAAACGACATAGATATCGGCATTGACAGCAACATAAGTAAATTTGCTGATGACACTAAAATAGGACGTGTTATCAAATCTGACGAGGACTCGGCAAAACTACAGGAAGATCTAAAAAAAAATTTCGAATGGTCTGAAAAATTGCAGATGAAATTCAACTTCGACAAATGTAAAGTACTCAGTATCGGAGATGTAAACAGGGAAACCAGATACCAGATGAACAACGATGCCATAGAGAAATCCGACTGCGAGAGAGATTTAGGAGTAATGATAAGTAGGGACCTTAAGCCAAGTAAACAATGTGTTTTTGCTCGTAACAAGGCTAATAAAGTACTTGGGTTCATACAAAGGAGTGTTAGTTACAAGACTAGCGAGGTCATCCTAAAACTGTATCTTGCTCTTGTGAGACCACACCTAGATTACGCAGTTCAGTTCTGGTCACCGTATTACAGAATGGATATAGAATCCTTGGAAAGAATTCAGAGGAGAATGACAAGACTAATCCCGGGCATTAGGAACCTTGAGTATAGAGACAGGTTAAAGCATCTTAATTTGCACTCCCTTGAGAGACGTAGAGCGAGGGGCGACCTGATAGAGGTGTATAAGTGGAAGGCAGGGCTAAACAAAGGGGACATTACAAAGGTACTCAAACTATCCAACCAGGAGCGAACTCGTAACAATGGTTTTAAATTAGACAAATTTAGATTTAGGCGTGAAATAGGTAAACACTGGTTTGGAAGCAGAGTAGTGGATGAATGGAACAAGTTACCAAATATCATCATTAACTCGAATACGCTGAATTGCTTCAAACATAGGTTGGATGCTCATATGAGCAATAGGGGTTGGGTGTAAACGGGACTGCCCAGTATGGGCCAATAGGCCCGCTGCAGTTTCCTCCATTCTTATGTTCTTATGTTCTTATGTACATGGAATACAATAAACACTTCCATTTACATTCAAACTTGGGCTATTTCTTATTAACATATTGGTAATGGTTGAGTCATACTTGAAAACAACATTAATATTTAGTAGCTTGAGGGACCGAACTAACGGGACAAATTCATTACGATAGGCAGAGTCAAAATATTCTTAAGTGTAGGAATTTGCCTGGTTTGAGAGGAATGAAAGGATTTTTTAGCCCTTTTAAAACAACGATCAACAAACACAGAAGGGTACCCGAGTTTTTGTGCAATGGAACGAATGTGTTTCAATTCATCGTCAATAAATTCAGAGTCACAAATACGCAGACATCTTAAGAACATAGCAGAAAAAAACTGACATTTTGGTAGACTCAAGGTGATTCGATAAAAAGTGTATGAAACTGTCTACCTGTGTGGGCTTTCTGTATACCTTAAATTTGTAGTTTTGGCCATTTCTCATGATAAGCATATCAAGGAATGGAGGGATCCATTTATTTCTCTTTCAATTTTGAATGTGATACTTGGGACAATATCATTAACCCATTAATGCCCAAATATTTTTTCTTTAATTTATTACCAAAAATCTTTTTTTTATACAACTTTATTTGATACTAAATATATAAAAAAAAATTATTACAATATTCTAAGAAAAAAATACATTTTTAGTTTGGTCCTTTTTTTAGGACCATGGGCACATGGGGGCTACTTTTGTTCAAAAAACAGGTTTTTTAAAGTAGAATACTTGATTTCAAAAAGGAAAATACAAATAAAAAAAGCACTCTTTTATTTATTTATTAATCCAAATGAAATGCATATTACTTGAAAAAAAGAATAAAAAGTATTTTTTTTTCTGAACAATCTAAATACAGATTACTTCGAACGCCATTTGTTGAAACATTCACCCATATGAAGACCAACATCACATTTTACACATTGTTTTGAAACTTTTTTTTGCAAAAGGCACATTTTCTTTGTTTCCCTCCCTCTGTTCTATCAAGAATATGTCCAGTAGTAGAAAATCTAATTTCTGGTATTACTTTTCAAGAAAATACCTTTGGCCGTCCAGAATTTTTGGGATCAGAATCTGAGGATAACTGCAAATAAGCTTTTGTAACTGACCTCTTGAAATCTAGTAATGTCAAAGTATTTCCATTTGCAAAACAATATACAATCCAGGAATTAACCATTACAGTATCAAGGAAATTTGTGAATAGACTAAAGTACCACTTCTTAGATCTAACAGAGATGCGATACCTTTGGATAAGCCAGTCTAAGTGGTCCACTCCTCCCATATATTTGTTATATTGGGATATGAGAAATGGCTGAGGAACAAATATTTCCTTTCCATGGCTGGTTGACCATCTTTTAGCATTTCCAACAGGGGTGGCAGACTGATGATTGCTTGCAATTGTGAAAACGCTGTTGTCATGCCATTTCAAAAAAAAAGTTCTTCCTTTTCTTCAAATTTGTAGTCATAGGATCCACGATTTTCCTTTTTACAGGGATTTGTCATCCTTCAGGGGACATCTGGATGTTCTGTTTGAACGTACTGTACCCGTGATTCTGATTCCTAAGGATTTCATTTGTACAAATACTGTAGGTTATAACTTGAGAAAAAGTTATCAACATAAATTTCATGATCATTGGGGTTCTCTATGTGATTGGTCATTGATAAAACCGCTCTTGAACCTAGACTGTCAGCGTTCTTGGTATTGGAAGTAGGATTTTTTTGCTTTCCTTGATATAAATCCATTCCAAAACAATAGGCACTAGTGGCACAACATGGCACCCACTGCTTGAAACCAAATCTTATTGGCTTACCTCTTATAAATTGTTTTAAAGAGCTTCTTCCATAGTATCTTACTATCTGTCCATCTACTGTCTATACATAGAAAATGTTTTCAGCATAAAAAAGTTTGCCTTGCAAACCGTTTTCTCTTTTATGCAACATCCATAGAAAATGGAAAAATGGAGTCCTAGTGACCATGGTCCTTATTTTAGGACCAAACTTTTAGAGCATGCTATATTTGAGCAAAATTACTTTCAAAGATTTTCTTGACTTTATAGGACAGTTAGAACATTCATTTATACTATATACAAATATGGGTTGGATATAAGTACTACTTACCAAAAAAGTTTTTGATTGAATAATAGATGAAACTGAGTGTATCGTTTCCCTCAAGATTTTCACACTGTACTGAAAACTGAGACATCAGTGTTGCCAATATACATCAGACAATAGGTGTAATATTTGAAAGACACTCCAGTCTTGATGACTAACTAAAGATATCTCAGAAAAATACAGGTGTTGCAGAAATATGATGAATTATCCTTCTGGTCCTAAAAAAAGGACCATGGGCGCTAATGGGTTAAGCTTGTCTAAAAATTCCAATGGGTCACCGTTTCTAGGCCAAAGACAAAGAACATAATCTACATATCTATACCATGGAGGAATAAAGTCCACTATATTAGGTAGTAATCTAGACTCAAAAAACTCCATATAAATACAGGCTAGAGGAGCAGAAAGACAATTACCCATGCTCATGCCAAATATTTGCTTGTAGAACTTCCCATTTGCTCTAAACACATTGTCAGTTACGCATAACTCTATCAATTTGATGAAAGTATCATGTTCAATAGTTAAATCTAACAGTTGTAATTTATCTTTAAGAAATGAAAGTAGGTCTTTCACATGTACTCTAGTGAACAGTGAATTTACATCAAAACTTATTCATTCGCAAGGTTCATTGTGTTTCTTGACTTTATCAATTAAATCACTGTTATTGTGTTTATGTGAATTAGATATTTGGCCTGTAAGAGGGGATAGCATCTTTACCAGCCACTTGGATAATTTGTAAGTAACAGAACCCATAGAACTCACGATAGGACGTAATGGATTGTTAAGCTTGTGTGTTTTGATCAATCCATACATATAAGGTTTGAGAGAGCTGTTTGATGAGATCGGGGTTCTTTTTCAATAACATCTTCATTTTGGAATTAGATAACTTATTAATATTTTCCAGGGGATCTTTCGTAAGCTCACAATACGTGCTTTCATCACTTAGTAATGAATTCATCTTATCATTGTAGTCACTTTTATCCAAAATTACAATAGCATTAGACTTATCAATCTTGGTAATGTGGATATTCTTATTTCTTTTCAAGTTTATCAAGGCTGTTTCAAATCTTTTTGGAATGTTTGAAACAAATTTCTCATGTAAAACATTATGTATACAACCTTTAGCTATGGAAATATCTTCATTTGTAACATCTGACGACTTATTCTTTTCCAGGTTGATTATACCTTTAGCAATAGTAAGCGGATTAACGCACCGTTGAGTGATAGAAAACTTCCTACCAAAACCAAGAACAAGTTTCTCATTTGTCTGTAGATCATAAGATGATAAGTTTATGAACAAATTTGGATCACTAAATATGGTCCAGTAACTCTCGTCAAACAGAGCATTTAATTTGGCATTTAACCTTCTTTTTTGGGCTTTGTCAGTTTCACTAAGAAGTTGATATACAAAATCTCGAATGGTGTGCCACTTATCAACAAAAACACTGTTTTGCATAAGTATTTTACACTGAGCACTGTGTTTGAAGGCTAATTTCACACTATCACTTGAACTCTTGATAAGGGAATCCAGCAACACTTTATCCAACTCAGAGAATGCTTCATTGTCCAGATTTCTTAGTCTACTTGGAAGACAGGACTTGGGAACAAGTTTATCATCTCTGCAATCTTTCAAAAACTTCAACTTGTTTTTGAGACTATGAGCCTTCAGCAAACTCTTCTTGTAGTTACGGTAGATGGGGCGAAGATGAGGATGTTGTTCGTTCATGTTAGGAATAATAATCATCCCATTGCTTGGGAAAAAAGCTTAGAAGTATTTAAATCATCGTGTGTCACAGAAAGACTTCTGGTTGAAGCTAGTTTGATTAAGGAATTAAAATCAATAAACCTCAGTGATGGTCAGTTCAAAACTGAAAATATGTTATATAAATTTATTTGTCAGTGGCCCAAGGTTAAAAATGCATTGAAAACCTATGATCTAGATGTATGATAGTTATTTAGTGGGTCCCTTATTTTTGACCTGACCTGACTAGTCACGTCACCCCCTTCTCTTAAGCTCCTCTACGTGTGTGTTGGTGTGGGGATTAGTGGATGACATCATTATGACCTGACCTCATGTTTTATAAGGTCACCCTGTATATTTATACCTCTCTCTGACCATGTAATCCAGTTGCCTCTGAAGATGTCTGAAAAATGGCAGATGAAATTCAACGTGGACAAATGTAAAGTACTCAGTATAGGAGATGTAAACAGGGAAACCAGATACCAGATGAACAACGATGACATAGAGAAATTCGACTGCAACAGAGATTTAGGAGTAATGATAAGTATGAACCTTAAGCCAAGTAAACAATGTGTTTTTGCTCATAACAAGGCTAATAAAGTACTTGGGTTCATACAAAGGAGTGTTAGTTACAAGACTAGCGAGGTCATCCTAAAACTGTATCTTGCGCTTGTGAGACCACACCTGGATTACGCAGTTCAGTTCTGGTCACCGTATTACAGGATGGATATAGAATCATTGGAAAGACTTCAGAGGAGAATGACAAGACTAATCCCGGGCATTAGGAACCTTGAGTATAGAGACAGGTTAAAGCATCTTAATTTGTACTCCCTCGAGAGACGTAGAGCGAGGGGCGACCTGATCGAGGTGTATAAGTGGAAGTCAGGGCTAAACAAAGGGAACATTACAAAGGTACTCAAACTATCCAACCAGGAGCGAACTCGCAACAATGGTTTAAAATTAGACAAATTTAGATTTAGGCGTGAAATAGGTAAACACTGGTTTGGAAACAGAGTCGTGGATGAATGGAACAAGTTACCAAATATCATCATTAACTCGAATACACTGAATAGCTTCAAACATGGGTTAGATGCTTATATGAGCAATAGGGGTTAAGTGTAAACGGGACTGCCCAGTATGGGCCAATAGGCCCGCTGCAGTTTCCTCCATTCTTATGTTCTTATAACAAAGAAGTATGTCTGTGTGCGTGTTTGTTTGTGCGTCCGCACGAGAATCTCGGAAATACTTTACCGATCTGTAGTGATGATGGATGGTGTTATATGTATTGATGATGGATGGTGTTATATGTAGTGATGATGGATGGTGTTATATGTATTGATGATGGATGGTGTTATATGTAGTGATGATGGATGGTGTTATATGTAGTGATGATGGATGGTGTTATATGTAGTGATGATGGATGGTGTTATATGTAGTGATGATGGGTGGTGTTATATAGAGTGATGATGGGTGGTGTTATATGTAGTGATGATGGGTGGTGTTATATGTAGTGATGATGGATGGTGTTATATGTAGTGATGATGGGTGGTGTTATATGTAGTAATGCTGGAGGGCTCCAAAGAATTAAGGAATTCTGCAGGGTACTGGACTGCTTGGTCCTGGTCGATTACTGTATCAACAGATTTGAATGAGGTCTCACTGCCTGAAAGCTGTCTGAGTAGAGTCATGTGGATTTCAGCCACTGTTTCATTCTTTGGTGCCAGATTTGCGCGTTCACGCAGCCGCTTGTGATCCTTGTAGTAGTGGATAATGTTTTGGTAGACCATATTAGTGAGCTCAGTTGAGGAGTTTACAACATTTCCCCATCCCTGAGGAATGATTATTTGTCTTTCTAAATCAACAGGGAAAGTTCCATTCCCAATCTGTATTAGTAGTAGGTTTGCAAACCGTCCATCATCCTTGTCTCCTTGTAGATGTACTATCATGTTTGGGGATAGGGTGAGTGTCTGAACACTTCTCCAAAGGTATGATGCCTTGAGGCACGCATTCAGTTCATCAGCTGGAGTGCTTCGAGGAATGACAGGTAGGGCCTGGCGAAAGTCTCCAGGAATGACCATTGTAATGCCACCCATGAGATGGTCATTTTCTCGTATGTCTCACAAGGTCCTGTCCAATGCTTTAAACGCTAACTTGTGAGACATAGTGCATTCATCCCAGACTATGAGGCTGCATTTTTCTAAGAGTTTGCCTTTCCCGATCCTTTTTTGATGTTGCACATTGGATTCTCATTGTGAGCGAGGTAGAGAGGCAGTTTAAAAGTTGAGTGTGCAGTACGTCCTCCTTCTAGTAGTGTTGCAGCAATGCCTGAAGATGCCACAGCAAGAGCAATTTTCCCCTGATGACGTACTTTGGAATGTTTTTCCTGTCCCGCCAGGTGCTCCGCTTGTATCGCTTGCAAGATCTGTTCATAAGCATTCACTTGATCAGGCACCAGGTGAAGCTCATTTTCTTCAAGAAAATTCACCAGAACATCAACTGAGTAGTCTGACTCTCTGAGCAACTCCCTGTTTGCAACTACTGTTCAGTCCCCAAAACTTCTTCTTCCATCGTTAGTTCATTAACGGTGTATGTAAGTTCCACTACAACGGTACAACAAAGTATATTTGTTTAGAATTAAACTGTTATTATTTTATTGTCTAATCATCACTACATATAACACCACCCATCATCACTACATATAACATCATCCATCATCACTACACAGAACACCACCCAGCATCACTACATATAACATCATCCATCATCACTACATATAACACCATCTATCATCACTACATATAACACCATCCATCATCACTACATATAACACCACACATAATCACTACATATAACAACATCCATTATCACTACATATAACACCATCCATCCATCACTACTGATCGTTAAAGAAGTTTCCGCGATTCTCGTGCGGACACACACACAAACAAACAAACACACAGACATACTTCTTTGTTATATATATATATATATATATATATATATATATATATATATATATATATATATATATATATATATATATATATATATATATATATATATATATATATATATATATATATATATATATATATATATATATATATATATATTTCATTAGCCCACCTACGTGATACGGGTAGTCCCCATTAGAGGTTCACGGCGCCATAAGCTCGTTGAACAGGCTTTGTGTGAAATATAACAGAGTCTAGGACTGCTTTTAGTATCCTGGTGGTCCAGCGGTTAGCGTTCCCCGGTCACAGTCATGGGCTTGTGGGCCGTGGGTTCGAATCCTGGCGGGTTGAGGTGTTGATTGTATATATATATATATATATATATATATATATATGCTGATAACCACAAGGAAAAAGAAAAACACGAAGTTCCCAAGGGCTTTCGTGCAGTTACATCTTCAGGGGTGAGTACATACTAAGTAGAAGTTCAGAACAAGTTATATATATATATATATATATATATATATATATATATATATATATATATATATATATACAGAGGGGGGTGCGGTCAAGTATAGGTAATGACCCTACTAATCTTTACAAAAGAAAGGCAGCGGTCGATAGTCAGGTCAGAGGGAGAAACTGACCCAACCTGGTTACAAATCTTCTTAATTACAAAATTTTCCAATTTGTACATACCATTACTCAAATTCATGTTAACAGATTCGGTATGTTTAATGAGACTAGATTCTATAATGTTCCTATTGTCAATTGAATTACAAGGTAATATTGAGGAGGCATTATCCCAGTCAATGCAATGTTTATTATCCCTCGGATGAACAAACAGAGCATTGGATACCTGGCCTGTCCTAACACTATATTTGTGTTGTTTAAGTCTAGTTACAAGACCTTTACCTGCCTGACCTAAGTAAAACATATCACATTCCTTGCAGGGGACTTTATAAATGCAGCCATTTGTATTGTTAGGGGAGTTCTTGATTAACATTTGTTTAACAGTGTTTGAGTTTTTAAATGCCACATTGACGTTCCAGGTTTTAATTTAAAGGAACTTGAGAGAAATTTTTGTGAAATGGTAATACTAAGAGATTCTTTTGGTCATGGGTGGGCTTGGGATCAGTTCTATAAAATGATTTCTTAGTAATGTTCAGGCATTTGTCTAAGAAAGATCTAGGGTATTTAGGGTTTGAGCCAATATTATAGATATATTTATATTCCTCATCAATGAATTCCGGGCTGCAAATTCTCAAAGCACGTAAAAACATTGTTGAAAATACTGACTGTTTCACTCTATTATGGTGGGCAGAATAATAATGAATGTATGAACACACATTACTGTAGTAGGTTTTCTATAGATACTGAACTTAAAGGTGTTACCTATTCTGTGGATCAGACAGTCTAGGAAAGAACATAAGAACATAAAAACATAAGAATGGAGGAAACTGCAGCGGGCCTATTGGCCCATACTGGGCAGTCCCGTTAACACCCAACCCCTATTGCTCATATGAGCATCCACCCTATGTTTGAAGCAGTTCAGCGTATTCGAGTTAATGATGATATTTGGTAACTTGTTCCATTCATCCACTACTCTGTTTCCAAACCAGTGTTTACCTATATCACGCCTAAATCTAAATTTGTCTAATTTAAAACCATTGTTACGAGTTCGCTCCTGGTTGGATAGTTTGAGTACCTTTGTAATGTCCCCTTTGTTTAGCCCTGCCTTCCACTTATACACCTCGATCAGGTCGCCCCTCGCTCTACGTCTCTCAAGGGAGTGCAAATTAAGATGCTTTAACCTTGTCTCTATACTCAAGGTTCCTAATGCCCGGGATTAGTCTTGTCATTCTCCTCTGAATTCTTTCCAAGGATTCTATATCCATTCTGTAATACGGTGACCAGAACTGAACTGCGTAATCCAGGTGTGGTCTCACAAGAGCAAGATACAGTTTTAGGATGACCTCGCTAGTCTTGTAACTAACACTCCTTTGTATGAACCCAAGTACTTTATTAGCCTTGTTATGAGCAAAAACACGTTGTTTACTTAAGTATTAAGGTTCCATCATTACTCCTAAATCTCTTCTCGCAGTCGGATTTCTATACATCGTTGTTCATCTGGTATCTGGTTTCCTGTTTACATCTCCTATACTGAGTACTTACATTTGTCGACGTTGAATTTCATCTGCCATTTTTTCAGACCATTCGAAAAATTTGTTTAGATCTTCCTGTAGTTTTGCCGAGTCCTCGCCAGATTTGATAACACGTCCTATTTTAGTGTCATCAGCAAATTTACTTATGTTGCTGTCAATGCTTTGAAATTCAGCTGTTTATGTATATAATAAATAATAATGGTCCAAGTATTGAGCCTTGGGGAACCCGCCTCAGACGCTGTCTAATGGACTTAGTGCTTTAATGCTCATCAGCTGTTTCCTGTCCTGTAACCACGCCTAATCCATTTAAGGGATGTCACCTTGATGCCATGAGCTTCTACCTTTCCGAATTTATTTCGGGGACTTGTCGAAGGCTTACAAAGTCGAGATATACCACATCATAATTGTGCCCTCGTCCACCGATTCGAAAACTGATGAAAAGAATGTTAATAGATTAGTTAGGTAAGAACGTCCGCTTGTGAAGCCATGCTGGGAATCATTGATCAATCGGTGCTTCTCCAGGTGATTTCGAATAGAGTTTGAAATGATTGCTTCCAGTAATTTGCCTACTATTGATGTTAGACTGATTGGGCGCTAGTTAGAGGATAGTGATCTATCCCCCTTCTTGAAAATCGGTATTACATTCGCTATCCTCTAGGATTCTGGTACTACACCTGTTTTTAATGACATGTTAAACAACTTTGCTAAGGGCATACTAAGCTCTTCCTTACATTCCTTTAATACTCTGGCAAATATCTCATCCGGACCAGGTGACTTATTAGGCTTTAGTTTGTCTATTTGCTTACTAACATCGTTACTAGTCACTACTATCTTGCTTAATTTGTTTTCTTCACTATCTCTGAATAGAGTCCGTGCCTCGGGTATCATGTTTAAATTTTCGGTGGTGAAAACTGTTGAAAAATATTTATTCAAATTATTGCTCATTTCTCCGTCGTTATCAGTGAGCTTGCCGAAGTCTGACCGTATTGGTCCAATCTTTTCTCGTGTTTTAGTTTGATACATTTGGTAGAATCCTTTGGGGTTTGTCTTCGCCTCCCTTGCTATCCTTACCTCATTATTCCTCTTTGCTTTCCTTATCTCGGTTTTAACCCTACTCGCCAATACCCTATAATAGTCCGGGAGGTGAATTTCGCCACGATTTATCCTTCTACCTATAGCCTTCCTTTGGCCAATGATGTTCTTTAAATTATTATTTATCCATTAAGGGTCATTGTTGTCTGATCTGAGTTTTTTATATGGTATGTTCTGCCTTTGTGCATTAAGTAACTCACTATTTAAATTGTCGTGGAACTCGGCAATCTCAGATCTCGTTATCAGGTCGGTGTCATCTGTCAGGTTCACAGCCAAGCGCGACACCCCCTCTCTCAGCTGCCTCTTTAAACTGTCAAAGTTTGCCCTTCTGAAATCTGGTACTTTAGTGGAATTTTCCTTACGTCTGCCCTGAAAATCTAACTGGAATCGAATTTCTGTGTGATCGCTGTTTGCAAGTTCGTTCCCTACCTCGACATTGCTAATTAGATTTTCTCTGCTCGACAGAACTAAGTCCAGTATATTATTACCCCGTGTGGGTTCGGTTATATGTTAGACTTAGGAAACAGTCCTGGATCGTCTCAAGAAAATCCTCTGATTCTGAGTTACCCGTAAGGTCAGTCCAATCTATTTAGCCAAGGTTAAAGTCGCCTACTATACAGACTTTGTTGTGTATGGAAGCCCTGCGCATTTCAACCCAGATAAGTCGCTCATTGACGCTATCAAGATTGGGGGGTCTATATATTACTCCTGTGATTAATTTTTCCCGACCGTCGCTTAATTCTATCCAAATTGTTTCTGTATTCCTCTCAGTACTTATTTCCTTATTTATTTCACACTTCAGATTATCCTTAACATAGATTGCTACTGCGCCTCCTTTCCTGGTCTGCCTATCGGTATGGAACAGTTTGTAACCCGCAATTTGGTATTCGACTGGTAACTCACGTGTGTCTAGGTTGATCCATGTTTCAGTGAATGCAATTATATCGATTTTTTCGGTACATACCAAGGCCCTAATATCATCCATTTTGTTTCTCATACTTCTACTGTTCGTGTAGTATACATTTAAGTTAGTCGTGTTCTGAGTCCTCCCCTTACCGCGTTTAGTTTTAAACTCCCTGTCTAATTTAGTTTTGTCATCATTCCTAACACTATTTCCCTGTAGTCTTTCACTTTGTTTACCCGCTCCCACTGCAGTCTCCTCCACCCCCGTGCCCATATGTTCCCTTAGCAGTTTAAAGACTTCGATATCTTTTGAACTGCCCATACTGTTTGTATAATATACATTTAAACCTACTCTTCCCTGGTCCTGTTTTACCCCTTGTCCTGAGCAACTAATTTTACTTCCCAGGCATGACTGTAAATTGCCTTTCCTAGCCTGCCTGATCCACAGAATAGGTAACACCTTTAAGTTCAGTATTTATAGAAAACCTACTAATGTGTGTTCATACATTCATTATTATTCTGCCCACCATAATAGAGTCAAACAGTCAGTATTAATCTTGATAAAATCACACAGGAAAAGGGGCACACTGGACCACCATAGCTTTCGTCTTTATTTAAAACATCTTCAGAGGCTACTGAAGATGTCTTGAATAAAGACGAAAGCTAAGGTGCTCCATTGTTTCCCTTTTCCCTGTGTGATTTTATCAAGATTTATCTTATCCACGTTTCCATTGTGGATTTACATGAAATATATATATATATATATATATATATATATATATATATATATATATATATATATATATATATATATATATATATATATATATATATATATATATATATATATATATATATATATATGTAACCGGTCGGAATTTGCTGGACTTTAATTTCTCACTTGACTTGGGGTTTATTAAAATTTAATAGATGGTAAAGGCAGTGGAAGCGCCCCTTTGAGAAAAATCCCGAACCAGCACAAGAACACTTAAATCTACTACACAAAATGAACTGTCCGTGACCCGTGGAAGGATAGCGTCTGTGACTGGGATGAATGAGACACACTGTAAAATTTAGACACTTATATTCCCTCCAACACTACAAACACAATCAAATAATGGTACACCAATATGCGCACCTCTTAACTTAAACTTAAACACTACTCTGGGGAATAAAAGTTATACATGACATAGAAATTATTAGAAACACAGGCAACAATAAATTTGAAGTATTAAGAAATGTTGCTTGCACACATGAACAGGCCTTAAGGCTTCCACAAAATAATATCAGTCACTTAGGAAATGGTACTAAAAAATAAGAAATTAAATACTCCACAATGAATAGGCCTTAAGGGTTTTCAACAAAATAATATCAGTCACTGAGGAATGGTAATAAAAAATAAGAAATTAAATACTCTACAATGAATAGGCCTTAAGGGCTTTCAGCAAAATAATATCAGTCACTGAGGAAATGGTAATAGAATTTAAGAAATTAAATACTCTACAATGAATAGGCCTTAAGGGCACTCAACAAAATTATAGCACCCCAACAGATGTACACTTCCTAACCTAACCTAACCACTACTCTGGGGAACAAGGTTATACCTGAGATCAGAATTATGAAGAACAATAGAGGCATTAAAAGAATCAAATCACAGTATCACTCTGGTTCCACTTAATGGCACAAACATTCAAAAAAACACTACTATCAAAATTATTTAAGAAATATTAAACTACACACGTCAAGATAATATCAGTCTGAGGAATGGTGTTAACTACACCCGTAATAAGGAAGATAAAATGTTCCTCTAGGTATCTCCTAGAGTCCTAGACTCACGGTCTCAGTGTGTGACCATTAATATACTCAGATAGCCTCAGTGTACTCCCAGTGCGTCCATGGGCAGGAAGCGAGTGAGCCAATCAGACCTTGTGCAGTTGAGAGAAACTTTAGCTTCCCGTTAGCAAGAGGGTTTCACTAGCTGACCGAGGACACGTGGTGTTGTGCACCGGAGTGGTAAGAACTGATCACCCACTGCCGATGCTGGTCCCGTGTCGTTTTAGTTGTCGGGAGCACTCGTTCACTCAAGAGATCCTTTGCTACCCCGCTAAACAGTGACAGGCCTACACTGATCGGTCCAATGGCGACAATCGCCACCCTCAATCATCAACGGCAGTCAATCTCTCGCAGTCAACTCCGGTCAACTCCAATCAAGTGGGTTCTGACGGAAACCCTGAAATGAACTCACTGTTAGCTCTAGTTTACTTTATCACTGCCCTATCTAACCCTGTCTGAGATCGAATGAGACTTACTTGTTATACTGCAATAGCGCAGCACAGGTGACTAGGCCACGTGACTATTTCTGATGGACGCGCGGAACGTCTTGTCTGTGTGAATGCTCTCCGGGACTGGGCCTAGCCAGCGTCGCGTCTCCCCAAGGCGCTAGCTTGGGCCTACGTGATATATTTTCCGCCTAACTAATAACTCCTTGGGACACCCGTAACATTATTCAGACTGCTAAACGATCTATAATAATTTCAAATTCAATAATAGTCCCTTAACTTCATGAATCGCATCATTATTAATTCGGTAAATTACATTTAATATCATATAGGCCTAGTTCCGCAGTCTCTCGCTACGAGCAGGCAGCGCTCCCTCCCCTCAGATGACCTTGAACGCTCAGTATCACTCATGGCGGGGCATTTGAAATTACTCTGATAAGATAAATTTTGATAAAATCACACCGGTTATTTAGTTATACATGAATTATATAAAATCTAGTCTTTGGTGTTGCAATCAATACATTTCATCGAAATGACTGAGGTTTCGAGAATCTGAATTAAATCTACAGATACTTTACTGCAAATATGAAAAGTATCATGGTTGAGATCATCTGCTGGGATATTACTGATACTGTCACGGCACTACATAGATTTGCTTACATGAATGTCTGTATCCTCGTATTGTGAGATAGATTTACTGTATAGAAAGGTCTCCCACCAATCACATTTCAGGATGCAATCTTTCTGCAAAATTCTAAAATGAATATGCTAGGCGTCGCCATTTCCTCTAAAATGTCATGGAAGCCACATATCCACAACATCGTTAAAGCTGCCTCCCGAAAGCTGGGATGCTGTACAGATGCCGTAGCTACTGCGCTCCTGAGCAGTTGCTTCAAGTTTATAAGGGATTCATTCGTTCTAATTTGAAGTACTGTTCATATCTGGGGTGGCTCTTCTTCTGTCCACTGTTAGATAGGGTGGAATCAAAGGCATTTCGCTTTATTAACTCTCCTCCTTTAGTTGATAATCTCTCTTCCCTTGCTCTTCGCTGCAATGTTGCTTCACTCTCTTTTTCTCTTACAGGTACTTTAACGAGCAATGTTCGGTGGATTTGGCATCCTGTGTACCGCTGGCAAGTCCGTGCGCTCGTAACACTCGTCTTGCCTGCAGTGCCCACCGTTTCTCTGTGGATGTCGGTCACACTAGAATAACCCGTTATCGTACATCCTTCTTTCCTCACACAGCCAAACTGTGGAATGCTCTGCCTTCTTCTGTGTTACCCATACTCTTATAATCTGTCTCACTTCAAATAGCTGGTTTTCCGGCATCTTCGTGGATTAGATGAATATAGTCTTTTTCTCTTCTATTTTTAATTTCTTTGTACTCTTATTTTTTCGCCCCCCAGACCCCGCAGTGGATTGATGACCTGAGGCCGGGTGGGCTATTTTCCCCGTAAAAAAAATGATAGATGGGAGGCATATAGAAAGTGATAGAGATATATGAAAATAGAATGAAACACATACATACATACATACATACATACATACATACATACATACATACATGCATACATACAATAAAAATAATGGTTACACCTCGTGTAACGAGGATGGTAGCCCCTAGGGCCATCTAGGCGTGAATTTGTTTAAGGTATAGAAGCTGTCGCCAAAACGACAACCACACCCTGAGTTAACGAGCTGCATGCCCCAGTGTCAAGGAATAGTCCGAGAAGACTGGACAACTCGCCAACTGCACTGGCTAACCATTACCCCGTAATACGATCCGCAAATCGATTAACATCCAGGTTCCCAATTACTGCTGGGTAGACATACATACCTGTACATAATAATAATAATAATAATAATAATAATAATAATAATAATAATAATAATAATAATAATAATAATAATAATAATGGAAGCCTCTCGAAATCGAGGATGGCCAGCCCAAAGGCCTCCTGGGCGTGAATTTGTTTTAAGGTGTAGAAGCTGTCGCCAACACAACAACCACATCCTAAGTTAACGAGCTGCATGACCCAGTGTCAAGGAATAGTCCGAGAAGACTGGACAGCTCGCCAACTGCACTGGCTAACCATTACCCAGGAGTACGATCCGCAAATTGATTAACTTCCAGGTCCCCAATTACTGCAGGGTAGAGAGAGGCAAATAGCCTAAAGAAACTTGCCCATAGTTTCACCCTGCCCGAGGATCAAACTCGGGTCCGCTGGCCATTACACAACAGGTCGCCGTAACATACATACATACATACATACATACATACATAAAACTGAGAGGCGAAAGCATTCTTAATCTTTATAAAAATGAAAAAGACGATGAAACTTCAGAAAAGAAAGATGGAAGAAAACTTCTGAAATAACATTAAGGAAGAAAACATCTCCCGCTACACTCCAGGCTTAAAAAAACCTCCACCATTTTTTTTTAAGAAATCCAGAACAAACTTTGGCTTACCTTTTACCAGCCAAGAAACCACTATTAATTCTTTATGCCACAACTGTTATATACTTTGTGGATAAAGTATTAAGAAAAATTTTATTTTTTAGAACCTACTTGTGCGTTAATGGAACAAAGCATCTTTCCTTATATGCGCACTCCTCGTTAACGTAAAAAAATAAAAGATATATCCTTAAAGAAATACAGGATTATCTAGCAGTTTAAAGTGCATACATAAATGTTTCTATGGCCACTCAGTAAAAAGTCAAACTTACTTCTTGTGTCTATAAGTAATAATGTTACTCTTTAGCGCGTCATGGGAGAAAGAAAATAAGAGCGATTTTTTTCTCACCTCGGGTTAGACTTTAGAGCGACGAGGTAGTTCACCACAATACCAGTTGCTCGCAGGTAATATGTACACGGCAAACACCTACACAGGATCACCTTCTTGGGTAAGTTTGCCTCCCCTCGTGAATACTTCAAAGGGAACGCTGCGCAGTGTCGCGTGACTTGTAAGCGTGGGGGAAAATTTCTCTTCACTTGATAATTAATTAATCACACGTCTCACAAATTCATGTTACTCCTTCTATCTCTCTCTTTTTGGCTTTACTTTTCTGTTTTGGATTTTGCTTTATATATATTTCTTACAATTTTTTAATTTCTTCATTTGTTACTTCCTCTATTCCTATTTTTTCATCTTTTTCTTGTTTTGTCTCTAATTGCTTTGCTTCCCCTTTCTCCCAGTTCCTTTTATATTGTTTCTTTCATCTTCCCATTTGTCTTATAAGTGTATCCCATCTCTGGTCAAGATGTCCCTCATCTTCCTTCTCACTTTATTTCCGTCTCTATTATCGTTTCTCCCGTTTTCTTCGGCAATATCTCTTCCAAAGGATCTTCCTTCTCTTTCTCTCTTATTACAATTATAATTTTTACATCTCCCTTCCCTCTTTCCTTCCATATTTGCCAGTACTCCCTCGAAAATCTCCTTTTCTTCTTTCCTTTATTCTCTTTCTCAACGATTATTTTATATTCCTAACCATATCGTCTAAATTATTGGGCTCTTTTACTTTTTTTATTTATCTCTATCTATCGCTGTATTCCTTTTCACAATTCTTCCTTTACTCCTCTCTTTCTTTCTTTCTTCTTATCCTGATTTTTGCCTTATTTTCCTTTCTCCTCCTAACCTCTCTTTTATCTCCTTATATTTCCCTCATCCTTATGTCACTTCTTACCCTCCCTTCCCTTCTCCCCTGTCCCAGATTTCACCTCTCTCTGCTTCCTTCTGCTCTCTATCTCTCTCGCCTTTCTTCCTTCCTTCTCTTCTTTTTCCTTATCTCACTCTCTCTCTCTCTCACTCCCTCCCCCCTTTTACTTCCTTCTTCTCTCTTACGTCCATAACTTTTTACACCCCATTTCTTCCCTACCTCCCTAACTCCATTTCTGCATACCATCCATCTCTCCCTCTATCCGTCAACCTCTTCTTCACCTCCCTTCACATCCCCCTCTTCCTGTTTACCGCATTTATCTCTTTACAGCTCCCTCCTGTCCCTCCCTACCTTCCCATTACCCCCTCCTCTCTCCAAACTTCTGTTCTTCCCTCACTCTGTCCCTCCTTCCATCTTCTTCCCTCACCATCACTTGTTCTTTATCTACTTCCCTCCCATCTCTTTCTCTCCCTTCCTACATCTCACCTTCTTCCCTTTAACCATCTCTCTCACTTCACTCATCCTCTCCTTTTCACGTTCCCTTCACTTCTCCCTCTTTCCCTCCCCCTTCTTTCCTCCCCTCTCTCTCTCTCTCTTCCTCCCTTCCTGGGGATGGGGAGGTGGTGTAGCTCAACGTTAAAAGCGAGGGGCCAACAAGATTGGACAGCTCATTTTTTTTTTAATCTTCGACGCAGTGCGGAGGCAGCAGCCTGTCTGTTCCGAGGGTGTGTGTGTGTGTGTGTTTGTGTTAGTGTGGGTGTGTGGGTGTGTGTGTGTTTGTGTTAGTGTGGGGGTGTGTGTGTGTACTCACACACACACACACACACACACGCGCGTAACTAAAACTCATTCGACACAAACACCAGGAAAAAGTTGACCTGGAATTTCCACATCTCGTAAACATTAAATTGATTCATCATCGCATCCCAAAGACGAACTTTAAGACATCATGGTCAAAACCTTTTAGGAACGTAGACCGCCGCGTCCTGTGTGTTTGTCTATCTGAAGCATTGTATTGCTCATCGTGTTTCAGGGAAGGACTTTCTTGTCTTTCTTTGCACACAAGTTTGGCTTTTCCCAGTATCTCTCTCTCTCTCTCTGGACGGAGTGGAATGAACAGAAAACACCTTATATTACCACCCTCATTTTCTGTGGGGAAGAAGCATTAAATAATTTCCCCAGGTCGACGAAATCCACTTTTGGTCACAGGGAGACGGAATGGGAAGAGGGGAATCGTGGGGGGTGGGAGGGGGGGTTGGGAATATGACTTAATTAGGCTAGTTTATTGTGCACCCCACACTCATCCTGTGAGCGGTAGCGCAAAAGGATTACAGAGTAGAGTTTACAAAGGGTCATAACAATTAACCTCCGTGGTCAGGATATTATGGTACTGAATGTTACACAGTATTTCAATTACTTTATTTGTTTAGTTCTATACATAAATGTTACTCATTCACAACTGCGTGAGTACGGGCGTGTGAGGCAGTATGTCTGGCCGCACACTTTGTTATTCACATTTGCGTAAGAAGTATTCAAGCACACTGTGTATTTGGTTCTGTACATGAGAACTGAAATAGTTACTTAGTGCAAAAAAGTGGATACAATCTTAATATGTCGGCTATCTTGCCATTAGAGATAAAGTGTTCTGCCATTTCACACACAGTGTGCTTGGACCTGTTCCTAAAAGGTTCTATCTTCACACAGTCGAGGACGTAGTGTTCAAGTGTGTGGCTATATGTCTGGCCACACACTTTACATTTAGTCTTGTTTACATCTGCTTCAGAAGCATACTGCCAGAGGTACTTATATCCTAACCTTAATCTAGCGGTTACAACATCTTGTAATCTAGTGATCTTGTTACTTTCTCCATATACATGTTTTACTTGATACATCTCATCCTGGTAAACTATGGATCGACTAGTGCCTGTTTGCACTTGTCTACTTACGTCAAATTCATCAATAAATTTTTTTCCTAATTACAGTTTTAAGGGATCTTTTTGACAGACCCAAATTGTATTCAACGGTGTCTTTGTTAGACGCGAGTTTGGCGAGGGCATCAACTCTCTCATATTTTATGAGACCTATGTGAGGGGATCCACAACAGTTTGACCTTGACACCCGGTCAACATGGATAAACTCAAACAGCAAGCATTTTTTAGTAGAATTTCATATTCCAGGATATAACCTATTTAAATTTGACAGAGTAGGAAGGAGGGGTGGCGGTGTAGCAGTGTATATCAGGGTGTCATTAAAAAGCTGCAATAAATCAAACATTAAAACAAATAGCGACAATGAAAGTATTTGGGTAGAGATTGGTGAGGGCAGTGAATCCGTAGTCATTGGTGTTATATATAGACCACCTAATTTGAGTAGGAACGATGGTAAATTGCTATGGGAGGAAATAAAGAAGGCATCTGATAGAAACAATGTGTGTATTCTAGGCGATTTCAACTTTTCAGGCATAGATTGGAAAAATCAACTTAGCGATAATGAATCTGAAGATATTCTAGAAGTAGTACAAGATAGTTTTTTATATCAATTCATAAACTCGCCCACTAGAGGAAATAATATCCTCGATTTAGTTCTCAGTAATAATGAAAATCTAGTAAAAGATGTTGGGATTGGAGACGAACTAGGAAACAGTGATCATAAAGCCATATATTTTAACATAATATGGGATGGCAGGAAGAAGGAAAATTCGGCCTTGATCCCGGATTTTAGGAAGGCTAATTACGGTAGCTTAAGGAGAGACCTAAGGGATGACCCTATGGTCAAAAGATTAATCCCCCCCACACCTCCAGAAACTGTCAACTTAGGACGGGATAACCCCGAATTTAATTTAGCAGCTACTTATGAACAATTTATTGCGACAATCAATAATGCCCAAAATAAACACATCCCTAAAAGAAAATTCAGATCGATACGGAACCAACCAAAATGGATGAATAATAGACTCTTAGATCTTCTAGGGAAAAAGAAAGGAGTATATAGAAAAGTTAAGAAAGGCGAAAATCACTTACTTGGTTACTATCAGAACCTAACAAGACAGGTAAAAACAGAAATTAGGAAAGCAAAGAGAAATTATGAAATCAAGGAAGCAAACGAATCGAAAAATAACCCCAAAGCTTTTTATCAACTGTATAAATCAAAGGTTAGAGATACAATAGGTCCCCTTAAAACTACGACAGGAGAAATGACTGATGATGAGTTAGAAATGTGTAGTACGTTAAATAGTCATTTTCGCTCCGTATTCACAAATGAAAACCTAGCACAGTTTCCAGAAGTTCATAAGGTATATAACGACAGTATAGAAAATATGTTGATGAATATCAATATTACTAGTAACGATGTGCTTAAAGTAATTAACAAACTGAAGCCTCATAAATCGCCTGGTCCAGACGAGGTATATGCTAGAATATTAAAAGAATGTAGAGATGAGTTGAGTAATCCATTAGCAGTTTTATTTAATAAGTCATTAGAATCGGGCCTAGTGCCAGAAGCTTGGAAACTTGCAAATGTAGTTCCGATTTTCAAAAAAGGTGATAAATCAATAGCATCAAATTACCGTCCCATTAGTCTCACGTCAATCATAGGCAAGTTGCTAGAGTCAATTATTGCTACAAAAATCAGAAGCCACCTTGAAACATTCAACTTAATTCATTCTTCTCAGCACGGGTTCACCCAGGGACGTTCTTGTCTCCTACAAATTTGCTTAGCTTTTTCTCAGAAGTATATGAAGCGGTAGATAATGATAAGTCATATGATATAATTTATTTAGATTTCAGTAAAGCATTCGATAGAGTCCCTCATGAGATATTGATAAGGAAGGTAGAAGCACATGGAATAGGTGGATCAGTATTAAAATGGATTAGGTCATGGTTAACTGGTAGGAAAAAAAGAGTCAGCATAAATGGATTAAAGTCAGACTGGGGTGCGGTCAAAAGCGGAGTTCCCCAGGGATCTGTATTAGGCCCTCTGCTGTTTGTTATATTCATTAATGATCTTGATTTAGGCATAACTAGTAGGATTAGTAAATTTGCAGATGATACCAAAATGGGGAGAGTGATAAATTCAGACAGTGACTTTGAACACCTTCAAAGAGATCTAGATACCTTACATGAGTGGTCAGTAGACTGGCAAATGATTTTAATACTGATAAATGCAAGGTACTACAGATAGGGAAGACGAATACAAACGTTAAGTATAAACTAGGTAACACGGAAATAGAAAACTCAGTTTGTGAAAAAAGATCTAGGTGTATTGTTTAGCAACGACTTGAAACCTAGAAAACAATGTATTAGCGTTCGCAACAAGGCAAACAGGATTCTTGGGGTTCATATCTAGGTCTGTGAGTAACAGAACTGCTGACGTTATCTTGAAACTTTACCTAGCATTAGTGAGGCCACACATGGATTATGCGGTTCAGTTCTGGTGGCCTTATTATAGAATGGACATAGATTCTTTGGAGAGAGTACAAAGAAGAATGCAATGAAAGAGAGGCGTAGAGTTAGGGGAGATATGATAGAGGTGTACAAGTGGGTAAGTGGGATTAACAAGGGTAAAATGGAAGATGTTCTGAAGCTCAGTAATAACGAAATAACTGGAACAAATGGCTAGGGAGCTTCAAGACGAAGTTGGATAGGCACATGGAAGTGCTGGGATGGGTGTGAAAGGGATCTGCCCTGTATGGGCCAGTCGGCCTCCTGCAGTATCCCACTTTCTTATGTTCTTATGTTCTTATATGTGTAGCTGTAGTTTGGATCCATTTTAGACTCACCAGTCCCATGGTTCATACATTCTATCAATTTTAAGGAAACATTGTTATCAGGATCACCACGCAGAAGCCTCAGGGCTATCATGAGGTTGACTTCAATTATTCTATCTTTGACACTGGATATACCTAGTTCTTTCCTCATATTAAGTACTTTAGTGCTCATGGGACAACCTAGGATAATTCTGAGGGCTTTATTTTGCATTTTCTCGAGCTTGTCAACGCCTTTCATATCACGAAGGACCAGGGCTGGTGCGTAGTAATCTATCAGAGATCTTATTTAGCCTAGGTACATTGTTTTAACAATTCTAATATTAGCACCATAATGTGGGCTGTATCCCGCTACACTTCTAAGAGGTTTCAGTCAGTCAGTACATTGGCGGGTTAGCTGTTGTATGGCAGGTAAGGTACAAAGGACGGAGACACCAAGATATTTAAAAGAAGAAACATAGCCAATAATGTTGTTACCTATCTTAAACTTGGCGGGGCCGCGTTTGCGGTTACAGCATTCTTGTTGAACACCTTAGTTTTCTCAGTGGAGATAATAAGACCGAGGTTCTCACAGGCTGCGTATACATGGTTCAGGGTGGTTCGCATTTCACGATGAGTTTTAGTATGTATAAGAATATCATCAGCATAGCTGATTGTGATATTGCTGGGGTTGTCTGATATTAAATTTAATAATGCATTCATAAGAACATTGAACAAAGTGGGGCTAAGTACTCCACCTTGAGGGGTACCAAGTTGCATATCTTTAACTTCACTTTCGTAACCCTGAAACAGTGCAGCCGCCCTTCTGTTGGTTAGGTAGCCACTTATCCAGTGTAACAGCCTACCTCCTATATCCATTTTGGCTAGTTCGTACAATATCAGTTGTCTATTGGCAATATCAAATGCAGCTTTTAGGTCAAGAAATGTGGTGTGTCAGTGCCTTTCATCACCATGCACAGTTAGGAATGTGGTGATGCAATTATGTACGCTTTTACCATGGGTGAAGCCATTTATGTTAGGAGACATGTGTTCTCTGATTCTATATAAGAGTCTGCCAAGAACCATCCTCTCAAAGGTTTTACACAGGCAACTGATTAGTGGTATGGGACGAAAAACATGAGGCTGTCCTGGTTTCGGTATTGGTACAACAATACTGCTGGTCCATGATGTGGGTAGTTGGCCCTCGGCAGATGCCTTAGTAGTCTAACGATTTTGTAGGCGAGTCCGTCAAGCTCCCACTCAGTATATGGAACATCACACTCATCGTGCTGTTTGCCCAGCATAAAGTTAATAAGATTACTTCTCTCTACAGACTTTCTCATCAAGGAGTCCACTTTGTTATTAGCTCATTCGACTTTTGCAGAGGGTTTGGATGGGAGACGTGTCCACTGTTTTTACCTCTGATTGTGTTTGTCTTCCCAGGCTTTGCTGAGGGATGTGTGTTGGTTCAGGTTGTTGACATATGTCTCCTATGCATTTTGTCTGAGTACGTTTACACGTTCCTTGACAGCAGCAAAGGAGGTTTGATACCATTGTAACAGTTGAGGTGTTCTAATTTGTTTGCAACCCTTACCCACCCTCCTGACTCTAGCCCTGAGTTTTTTTTCAGCTTAGGGTCATCATAGCACTGCTGTTACCTGTTCCCATTATGCTGACCACGTTTTCTCCATTTTTTGGTGGAGGCATTGTTGGTGAAGTATGTATAAGTCCTATCTATCAGATCATCATGTAAACTTTGGTAGTTGTCAGGCTTGTAGTCCTTGTACCAGTCATGGATGAAGTCTATGAACTGACTTTCAAGTTCTTGCTTGATTGTGATTCTATGTCTGTTGAGTTTACCACCAGTGGGGGTGTCATTGGATATATATATATATATATATATATATATATATATATATATATATATATATATATATATATATATATATATATATATATATATATATATATATATATATACAGTGGCGGCTCGTGAAAAATAAAATGGAGGGACTGCAAGCCTCACACAACAGTAGGATACACAAATTTGACCTACCTCAGGTATGAGTTGTAGTTGATGTCCACGAATTCCCAGGGCCGAGTCCCCACCAAACAATAAGCATGGAAAGCAGAATAAAGTATTTGCCTCGTCACAACCACAGAGCCATTCACATTTCTGATAAACACTGATGTTAAACTGGCGTGTATATTCTTTGTTCCTGCTTGTACTGTTCTGTTGAATGGATAAAACTGGTGTAGGTCTTCCTCTTGCTTTGATTTCAGTCTTTTCATTTAATGTCAGATGGGAAAAGTTGATGTTTTGCAAATACTTCACTCGATTTTCCATCGTCAAAGGGTAATTAAAGAAAGCACGATTTAACCACACCGTCCACACGCAATGTAAACACGTTGTACGAGACTGAGCTGCTTCAAGTGCAGCTCATTGTCTCCAGAAGTGGTGCGGCGGCGGCGCCAATTAATAACAGACATGAATCGTACAGCATTGACAGCAACTATGAAAGTAACTTAAATTTTGGTCTGATTTTAATGAAAATTCACTTAGCAACGTATTGAAAATAATTAAATAACATATAAAATGATATATTTGTTGGTAGTGTATTATTCAGCTGTCTCTCTAAAGGAATCATACGCCTGGCAGTGAGTGTCTGGGGGGACTGCAGCTCTGCAGCCCTATGCACGAGCCGCCACTGTATATACAGTATATATATATATATATATATATATATATATATATATATATATATATATATATATATATATATATATATATATATATATATATATATATATATATATATATATATATATATATATATATATATATATATATATATATATATATATATATATATATATACTAGCTTGGATTGGGCCGAGGTCAGACATAAGATCAGTGATAACATGAGAGTTATAAGTTGTGTATGAGAGATTAAAACCAATACACGTGTCTAGAGCCCCGCCATAGACGTGTGTTGGTTCATTATTACCTATAATTTGAACATCTTCATATGCGCTGAGAAGTGAGATAAGTCTCCTACCATTGGTGTTGGTGGTGGGGTCACCTAATTTCTTGTGTCTAGTATTCAGGTCACCCATAAGGACAGTGAGCTCAGTGTATAAAAAGTCTGGGAGATCTGTGTACTGAAGCATAAGCGCTTAGCACGTTGAGTGTGGGTGTTACCCAGGTGGATAGTGATCCCATGGTACTGAAGGTTGGTAGTCTTTTTGGATACAAGAGATACATGCGGGAGTGACTTGTTAACATACATAAAATATGTGTGAGTAGAACTAGGATCATAATACACATAATTGGGCAGACTGGGTGGGGGCTTACCATTAGGTGTGAGACACTCCTGCAGACACACAATATCGATGTCTTCAGTCACAACTTTGTGGTGTAGGTCAGGGTATCGTTTTCTAAGGGATGAAATGTTCCAACTCATCACCTTCACCGCTCTGTAACTTTGTCTGGTATTAACACTGGCCATTATGAAATATATTTGGAAAGAAGCAAAATGCACTATATGATACTGTTTTATTCCACGCTGCCTGTCCCTTTGGCAGGCAGTAGGCCATTTAACCTTTTTGAAACATTTCTGGAGCATGTACTGCTCAACAATTGTTGTAATTCAGTGGTAGACAACAACACACTTTGGTTACACTGGACATCACCACCATTTTCTGTTTGTGTTTGTTCATCTTCACTGACCATGTCCACAGAGGCATCAGTAGAACTGTTACCAGTATCACTATTTTCCTCTGCGTGGACACTAGTTCCTGGTGGAACTTGGGTTTCCACATATGGTACTGACATCTGAATGTCTTCAGTTTGACTGTAATCTTTCCATAGCTGCTGCACTGTGTTGGTGGTGTTCTTTTTCCGTAGTGCATAACAGAGGCTCTTTAACATATCAGTTTGAGTTGCAAATTAAGCTTTGAGTTCTTTAATTTAATTTTTCAAATCATTGATCTCTTCACTTTGCGCGTGTTCACGGGGTGTGTTGGCAGCTACCTGCTGTGTCGGTACGTCTGTGCTGCCCCATGCTGATCTTTTGTTGACTGCTGGTGATGATCCTGGAGCTTTGGTGGGGAGGATGGGCCAGGGGTTGGCCGTAGGGAGTACCCGAGCAGCAGTAGTGCTTCTTGAGACCTGCCTGGGTGGCGGGTCTGAGCGCTGAAGGGGTATAGGAGCTCTAGGAAAGCCAGGGTGTCGTACAGGAACTCCAACTGTTTTGCAGTTAATACACTTCTGTTGAATGACACCCCCTTGAGTAACTGTATCTCTGCAAGCCTGTGTTGCATGTTGTCTTGAGCAGAGACCACACCACGGCTTAGTAGAGGGGCATAATCGGGCCACAAGGCCCCAGTGTTGACAATTGTAACACCTCCGAGTAGGGGGGCTGATAGAGTCCGATAGGCACCACTGACTCGAATGGTCTTGGATGGGTTCCCCGAGCCAACCCAGTCTGCAATGACTGCGTTCTTGCCCCTGAGTCGCTTCGTCCTTCTGATGTCGGGATGAGCTTCTAGTAGTGTAGGGGTCTGGTACTGGTCGAGTCCTATGATTAAGATGGTTATCTTGCTCGATGGTTGGGATGATTGTTCCATGGTTATTCCCCCTATGCTATTGGTGAGGAGATCCTGTATGACTGCTGGGTCGCTTTTAATAAGAACACGATCTTGTGTACTGACTCTGAACTGAAACTCACCGTCTGGGTGTTTATCTTCCGCATCGCCCAGCCATCGATACTTGACTTCAGGTGGTGTACCTACAGGGAAGTTTAATCTTACCCTCATGGGGAGTTGAGGTTGTAGTTGATGGTCTCTGAGTTTTTCTGCCTTTACGGCCTTCCCCTTGTTCCTGGACTGAACTAGCCATCCTCTCCATTGGTGTCAAGGTCAACACCATAGTCACCTGGCTCACTCAGTGCATCAGGAGAGTTAAAGCGAGTAGCTAGGTCTCCAGTCAACTCAGACATGGTGGAGTTACAGGACTCGACCTATATGCTTACGTCAGAGGGCCGAGGACTGCTTGGCACTCCTAGGAAGTCAGCGGTGTTTGGGAGGCGTAACCCTCTTACAGGACAAGGGAAACTGGCATCTACAGCGTATCAGCGGTGTGAGGGAAGGCCGTGAAGGACCTCCCGGGAGCGGAGGGAGTGTGGTGTCAGAGGGACCAAGGTAACAGGAGTATTCTCAGTTTATTAACACTTTTATTACACTACACTTGTTCTTACTCAGTGGTATCTTTGTTTTTCTGGTTAGATACAGTATCAAAGTCAATTTCAGTTTCAAAAGAACTATCCAGCCTGGCACCATATGAGGATGGGGTTTGTTTACATAAACCCTCTCCACATGGCCGAGTGTCACCACAAGGAGAGTAGGCCTGCCTCCGGGCACCTTCACACACACACCATAGTGCTCAACCCACACGTTAGTTCACTTGTTATACAGGCAACAGATTTGCAGTTGTTGACCTATCAGTTAAGGTAATCCTCCAAGTCATAGTGTTAGGAAGAACACCTAATATTCAGTAACACCCTGTGAGAATCCTGCTCCTCTAATCTCAGTGTGTACCACCGTAATCTTAAAAAGATCACAGGTGGTCAAAGCACATAGCCCTGCCCACACACACGTTGAGGTGAAACTATGTTGGGAAGAGAAGGAGGGGACTGGGGATGGAAGGAGGAGACAGGGCGAGAAAGGGGCGATTTATACATCAACCAATCAGCGTCATCTTCTTATATTTGGACTGGCTAATATACTTTCAGCATTCTCGTAGGTTTGATTGGTATTATTCGGCTTTGAGAAAAAATGTTTGAATCTCTAGTTCATGATAACTTGTAAAAGACTGTGGGGGATGTCCACATCTTACTAACCTAACTTAACCTAACTTAACCTGGGCTAACCTAACCTTTCCCAAACTAACCTAACCTAACCTAACCTAACATAGCCAAATCAATCCAAAGTTATCGTAATTTAATCTACCCTTGCCTAACCTAACTTAATTTAACCAAATCTAGACTAACCTAAGCTAATCCACCCTAACCTAATCTAACAAAATAATGGTTGCCCCTCATGTAACGAGGATGGTAGGCCCAAGGGCCACATAGGCGTGAATTTGTTTAAGGTGTAGAAGCTGTCGCCAACACAACAACCACACCCTAAGTTAACGAGCTGCATGACCTAGTGTCAAGGAATAGTCCGAGAAGACCGGACAACTCGCCAACTGCACTGGCTAACCATTACCCAGGAATACGATCCGCAAATCGATTAACATCCAGGTTCTCAATTACTGCTGGGTAGACAGAGGCAAATGACATAAAGAAACTTGCCCACAATTTTACCCGGGTCCGCTCGCTTGCGAGGCGAGCATGCTGACCATTACACCACAGGTCGCCAATTTAACATAACCTAAGCAAACCCAACCAAATTTAACTTAATCTAACCTAACTTAACACGATCCAGCCTAACGTAACCTATACTAAGCTAAACTAACTGAGACTAATTTCCCGGGTCCTTTCTCTACTGACTAACAGACTGGTGGGATAATTCTTTTAAATCCCAAACCAATTCACCACAAGGGCTCCTTCGGCTTATATCTGTCACTAAATATTTTTGTCACCTTTGTTAATGAACTTATCATCATTATCATCTTCAATCGTGTTTTCTTTATCATCTTAACCATCATCATCATCATCACCATTCTCTTTATTTGCCATCAGTGACCTTTTTTATGTCTTTCCACCTTTTTGTTTTCTCTCTTTTGTTTGACTTATCATCATTATCGTCATAAATTGTCAGCATTTTAATCCTCTTCTTCTTGTCTTCGTTATTTATAATTTCCATATTCTTCTTCACCCTATTCATATATTTTTCCTTTTTGGGAAATTACCTCTTCTTCTACAGACAAACACGCACAAACTGACAGGCGCATAATGCAAAATACAGTAGCTAATAGATAAACACACTGACAAACAAAGGTGACAAGAACAAATAACGAGAAGACAAAGAAGAATGAAGAGATTATCCATTTAGAAACATAAAGTATAAACAACGCTAATTCCACAAACAATATATTTCACTGAAACTAAGTAGACGGATTCAGGTTACGAGCTGAATGGAGGTAACCCTTTGGTGTGTTTCACCTGATATAAATATGAATAAAAGAGACGTACGGGTCCTAAAACTCCGCTATAAAAATAAAATATCTGAAAGTTGGTAGAAGGAAAATGGCCATTGAAAAAATGCTTTAAAAACCTTTATGTAAAAGTTGGATTCAAAATAATACCGCACTCTCTCTCGTTACTATGAAGCCTTTTCCCACGGCTAGAATGTAAAATACATTTTATAATTGTTGTCTGAAATTTTATTTTAAATTTATTGGTCCCAAAACGCAAATGTTATATATATATATATATATATATATATATATATATATATATATATATATATATATATATATATATATATATATATATATATATATATATATATATATATATATATATATATATATATATACATATATATATACATATATATATGAATGGAGGAAACTTCAGCGGGCCTATTGGCCCATACTGTTTGAAGCTATCGAACGTATTCGAGTTAATGGTGATGTTTGGTAACTTGTTCCATTCATCCACTACTCTATTTCCAAACCAATGTTTACCTATTTCGCGCTTAAATCTAAATTTGTCTAATTTAAAACCACTGTTACGAGTTCCTTCCTGGTTGGATAGTTTGAGTACGTTTGTAATGTCCCGTTTGTTTAGCCCTGACTTCCATTTATACACCTCTATCATATCGCCCCTCACTCTATGTCTCTCGAGGGAGTGCAAAATTAGATTCTTTAACCTGTCTCTGTACTCAAGGTTCCAAATGCCCGGGATTAGTCTTGTCATTCTCCTCTGAATTATTTCCAGGCATTCTATATCCATTCTGTAATACGGTGACCAGAATTGAACTGCGTAATCCAAGTGAGGTCTCACAAGCGCAAGATATAGTTTTAGGATGACCTCGTTAGTCTTGTAACTAACACTCTTTTGTATGAACCCGTGTACTTTATTAGGCTTGTTTAGAGCAAATACACATAGTTTACTTGGCTTAAGATTCCTACTTATGATTACTCCCAAATCTTTCTCACATTCGGATTTCTCTATAACATCGTTGTTCTCTGATATCTGCTTTTTCTGTTTACATCTCCTAGACAAAGTGCTTTACATTTGTCCTCATTGAATTTCATCAGCCATTTTCTGATAATTCGAAAAATGTACATAATATATAATAATAGTCCAGGTACTGAGCCTTGGGGTACTCCACCAGTGACGTTACTCCAATCGGATTTAGTGCCGTTAATGCTCACTAACTGTTTCCTGTCCTGTAACCACGCACTAATCCATTTTAGAATATCTTTTCCAATGCCATGAGCCTCCACTTTCCTTAATAGTCTTTCGTGGGGACTCTGTCGAAGGCTTTGTTAAAGTCAAGATATACCACATCATAGTTATGCCCCTCGTCCACTGATTCGAAAACAGCTGAAAAGAATGTTAATAAATTAGTTAGACATGAACGCCCGCTTGTGAAGCTATGTTGAGAATCGTTGATCAATTTGTGCTTCTCCAGGTGATTCCGAATAGAGTTTGAAATGATTGCTTCCAGTAATTTGCCTGCAGTTGATGTGAAGCTGATTGGACGGTAGTTAGAGGATAGTGATCTATCTCCCTTCTTGAAAATCGGTATTACATTCGCTATCCTCCAGGATTCTGGTACTACACCTGTTCTTAAGGACATGTTAAACAAATTTGCTAAGAGCATACTAAGCTCTTCCTCACATTCCTTTAATACTTTGGTAAATATCTCATCGGGACCTGGTGACTTAATAGGCCTTAGCTTGTCTATTGCTTACTAACATCGTTACTAGTCACTACTATCTCGCTTAATCTATTTTCTTCACAGAATGGATATAGAATCCTTGGAAAGAATTCAGAGGAGAATGACAAGACTAATCCCGGGCATTAGGAACCTTGAGTATAGAGACAGGTTAAAGCATCTTAATTTGCACTCCCTCGAGAGACGTAGAGCGAGGGGCGACCTGATAGAGGTGTATAAGTGGAAGACAGGGCTAAACAAAGGGGACATTACAAAGGTACTCAAATTATCCAACCAGGAGCGAACTCGTAACAATGGTTTTAAATTAGACAAATTTAGATTTAGGCGTGAAATAGGTAAACACTGGTTTGGAAACAGAGTAGTGGATGAATGGAACAAGTTACCAAATATCATCATTAACTCGAATACGCTGAATTGCTTCAAACACAGGTTGGATGCTCATATGAGCAATAGGGGTTGGGTGTAAACGGGACTGCCCAGTATGGGCCAATAGGCCCGCTGCAGTTTCCTCCATTCTTATGTTCTTATGTTCTTATATAGTCGGTGCCTCGGGTATCCTGTTAAAATTTTCGGAGGTGAAAACTTTTGAAAAATATTTAATCAGATTATTGCTCATTTCTCCATCGTTATCAGTTAGCTCTCCGGTATCTGACTGTATCGGTCCAATCTCTTCTCGTGTTTTAGTTTGATGTATATACGAATGATGAATAACAGTACCAACGTATGGATACGCAGCAACATTTATTTGGTAACGTTTCCACAAGTCTTGTTATCACCGCACCTTAAACATAAAATTAAATATAATAGCATCGAAAAAAAATCAGTATTACAAAAGAATGAGATAAATAGATCACTAAGTACATTGACAGAGCAAAAAATTTAACCAAAAAAACCTTGAGTTTTAATTATGAACATTTGCTTCAATCTAACCATACATCAAAGACAGGTCAGACAGGAAAAACACTGCAGCTCAGAATCAAACAACATAAGTATAATATCAGAACTGCATGTGAAAGCAGTGCCTTGTTCGTTCATGTTAGGAATAATAATCACCCCATTGCTTGGGAAAAAAGCTTAGAAGTATTCAAATCATCTTGTGTCACAGAAAGACTTCTGGTTGAAGCTAGTTTGATTAAGGAATTAAAATCAATAAACCTTAGTGATGGTCAGTTCAAAACTGATAATATGTTACATAAATTTATTTGTCAGTGGCCCAAGGTTAAAAATGCTTTGAAAACCTTTGATCTAGATGTATGATAGTTATTTTGTGGGTCCCTTTTTCTGACCTGACCTGGCTAGTCACGTCACCACCCTTCTCTTAAGCTCCTCTACGTGTGTGTTGGTGTGGGGATATGTGGATGTCATCATTATGACCTGACCTCATGTTCTTAGGTCACCCTGTATATTTAAGCCTCTCTCTGTCCATGTAATCCAGTTGCCTCTGAAGATGTCTTGAATAAAGACGAAAGCTAAGGTACTCCGTTGTTTTCCATTTTCCCGTGTGATTTTATCAAGATTTATCTTATCCACGTTTTCATTGTGGATTTACATGAAATATATATATATATATATATATATATATATATATATATATATATATATATATATATATATATATATATATATATATATATATATATATATATATATATATATATAGTAGAGGTTTACACACATTTGATGATATTATAATGAAAATGTTTCATGGTGACCTTTGTAAGAAAATTAAAGACCTCACCTGAATGATGTGACCTGACGGGTCAAGTGATTAGATGAAGAAGGTTGTCGTGACCATACCTAGCTACCTGCCCACAACCCCCTGTTTTTGGACCCTGGGTGGGTCAGTTGACCCCAGGGTGTGACAGAGACGATATGCAGCTCTTTCTGTGGGCAGGTAGCTAGGTATGGTCACGACAACTATAAATTATATTTCTACTTTCTGTTAACTGAATTAATGATGATTCAAAATCATTTCTGTTTTAAGATTATTACATTTAATGACTCAACAAGCTTTTGGCCAATTAATGGGATGGCAGTTTTCACTCATGAGGACAATTGAAGCATTAGATATTAGACCCGTTCACACAGAATATTTATGTTGACATACCGTTGATTTCAAGTCTTTTCCTGTCTGTCCAATTTAAAAAAAAGTTACATTCTTTACAGGGAATTGTGTAAATGACACTGTTATCATTGCAGAGACTATTCATAATCAACAGTTTTTTCAGTGTTTCCGTAGGGAAGAGCTGCTTTCACATCCAACAATTTTAACAAAGATACAATATTTCTGGGAAGTATTTTATCATATAGTACATGTTCATTGTTATCCTAGTAAATCTTTCTTGCTTTTATGTTACATTTGTTTAGAACACGAGAACGATAACATGGTTTCTTACCTTTTGCATCAATTCCTTCATATTCATCTTCGATAAATTCAGGGCCCTAAGATACATAGAGGAAAATATTAACTATTTGTTATGGAAACTGTGATCTCAGTAAAAATGCGCATAAGAGAAATTAATAGTTGACTTTCTGAAAATAATATATTTGAAATGATAGTCCGTTCTGTGAATCATTACATCCAAAATGGTGTTTCCCATCTTCAATCATTGAAGTAAATTTGATAGATGGCACCTGCTCATTCAGTTTACCTAAAAATTTATTTACTTCTACATTACTAGGTCAAATACATAAAATATCATCAACATACCTATACCAGGGTATCACAGTACGATACTTGTTATGCTAGACATAAATTTCTTCCCCAAAAAGTAAATATACAATCTTGAATGCAAAGTCTTACAAGTTACTTTAGTAAACAGAGAACAAACATCAAAACTTGCAAGTTTTGTCGTAGGTTGAAAAGATACTTTGCTGAATTTGTTCACTAAGTCACATGAATTAATAATATGATATCATGAAATGTTTCCGAGAAGTGGAGAAAGTATTTTTCACAAGTTATATTAATTGGGGTGTTCTGGGTAATAAGTTCTATATACAGGAGAGAACACAAACACCTGTATAGTTTTGTAGGTTCGGTTTACTGGATAGGTATGTACACAGAGGGGGTAGCGCACTCCTCAGCTAGGCTCCTGGTCAACTGCTATCGACGACGTGGCAAGTGATACATTAGCAGCTTCCATACGTCGCCAGGCTGATAATTAAGCATGTGGGATATGGTAATAACATTGCCACGCTGCTAGCAAACTGAATAAATGGAGCACATACATAATAAACATACATAATACATAATCCAGCATATAATATACATACACCTCCCTCCCCCTATACGCTCATAGCAAAGTCTTGGGCAGACCTTTCTCTTCTGGATCCGTTTCTGGGCGTCGAGGACTTCATCACTGGGAAGGGTATGGGACTCAACACTGGTGGCGGGGCCAGCAGAGAGCGGTATTACCCGGGGCGGAAAAGCGGCGGTTCTCACCACACACGACCACTGGGTAACCGCACCTGGTAGTCCGTGACCTGCCGGGACCCCGCCAGCTACGCCTACTTTGTCCCAACGTAGGGGAGGTCAGGTCCTGAACACGGACTTAGGTGCCGACGCCTCCAGCCTGGGAGAGGAACGGGCGTGGTCGTTTGTAGCCCAGGCGACGACGTCCTGAACACGTTCGGCGGCTCGGCGATCACAATCCTCTGTCAGCCTGCCACTCCTTGGGAAAAGTTGAGGGTGAGCAGGGGACGCTTACAAGAACGAAGGGGCGTCCATACAAAACCTGGGCAGGGAACGTCCGGTGTAGTTAGGTGTGTTGCGGGTTCAAAGACCCCGGTCGAAGGCCTCGCAGTCCAATGATGTTAGAAGGGGCCACCTTAAGGATGAGGTGCTTCAAAGATTTGACAGCAGCCTCAACGTAGCCGTTGGACTGCAGGTAATGGGGCGATGACAACACATGCCGGACTCCCATCGGTCAAGGAGCAGCAAAGTCCCGGCAGCCAGACTGGGCCCTCCGTCGGTTCGTAGGCGTACAGGAACGCCCACGTCACGGAAGTAGTGGCGGAACTTGCTGATGGGTGGCGGCAGAACGTCGTGTCATTACCTTGCCAGTGACAACGGTAACCAGAGAGATGGTCGACGATAACAAAAGGAAGGCTTTCCTGACACACAGAAAAAAGTCGGCCGACACAGACTCAAAGGGGCAGGTGGGGTTGTCGTCACTCATGAGGAGTTCCTGCTGCTGGCTGGGTTTGTAGTACTTGGCAGGGCTCACACGCACGGACAACATTGGAGATGTCGGAGTTGATGCCGGGCCAGAACACGATCTGTCGTGCACGTCGTTTGGTATCAGCTCCTGATGACTATATCGTGAAGGCGAGGCCAAGGCGTGGGGACGTGATGCAGCAGGGACAACTACACGTGCTCCGTACAGAACAAGGTCTCCATCGCAGTAAGTTCATCGCGGAGTTTCAATCACGGGGAGCAGGGTGTTGTGAAGATCGTAGCGGTTGCTAGGAAATCATTCCTCACACCGACAAGTCGGACGTGGAGGAAGGGACATCTCGGGCACGCTGTTCGAAAGGTCCTCATTGCCTTGTCGTCATCTGGTGACGGGTCCGAACGAAGGATTGGACGGCATGGAAGTGACCCACAGTCCTAACGGAAAAATGAGGTCGGCGTCGAGCATGGTCTGGGTAGGGCGGCTGACAGGAGGCGGGATAAGGCATCAGGATGCAGAGCTCCTTACCAGCACGCCATTGCTGTGAAGATATGCGCCGGAAACTACTCTTTCAGACGCTGGAGGCGAGGTTCTCAACGGCGTCTGGCGATGTAGTGGTTGAGGATGTCGGGACAAGCGGGCGATGGTCGGTCACTAGGTGAAAGTGTTGCAGGCCTATGAGGTAAACCACTGCACTTGGACATCGCCCAAACCACAGCCAATAGCTCCAACTCAATAGTGGCGTAAGCCAGCGTCTCCAGTGTCCAGAGAGGCTTGAGCCACACTGAATGGCTTGAACTGCCCTCCACCGCGATCCTGCGGTAGAGTGACGCCCGCCATACAAGCGTGAGGCATCTGTCTGCAGAACTGTCGGCAAGGCTGGGTCAAACGTGGCGAGACGGAGTGGACGAGACGGGGCCTGTTTCACTTGCTGGAAGGCCTTGTCGCTGGTCGGGGGTCCCTGGGAATGTCACTCTTGGGGGCTCATCAGGGGGCGAAGTGGTTGAGCAGCTGCGGAATGTCGACGAAACTCTGCTAACTGGTTGACGAGGACGATGAGAAGGACCTCAAGTCAGTAAGGTTAGCAGGGGTGGGGAAAAATCCGTGATAAGCGGACCTTTTCCGGGTCAGCTGCGATACCATTCCCTGGGGGTGTACTGCCCACAAAAGTCAACTGAAGAGCTAGCCCAGAACAAACTTGTCGGCATTTGGGGTGTGCCGTGCTTCCGGCACCTGTTGAGTGCCTCGTGAATCGGCGGAAATTGATCCATATAATCCTCGTCGTACACACGAGGTATGTCGTCGACCACTTTCCACAGTTGCCAGACCTTGTAGAGCCATGTCACCTCGAAGACAGAAAGCGTCTCCTGTAGCGGCGAATCCATGGGGCCGGCTAATATGTAACGTCCATCGGGGTGATAGAAGTTGTGAGTGGTCAGTCTTCTTGACAGCTCTATCTGCCAGTATCCTGGGGCGTCCATCGTCGTGAAGAAAGCGCCGGGTTTACTGCATTATATGCAAGGGCGTGGGAAGGGGTGCGCGGGACGAGACACCTGGCTGTTGAGCTTGGAGAGGTCGAGGTGGTGATCGAACACCACCTTTGGGATTTTGCGACGACAACCATGAGGGTGACACACCATGGAGACAGGTCATCGCCGGTTGGTGCAATAATTTCTTAGGCGACCATAGGTCCAGCGCTCGTTTTATTACGCCTCGCGGAAGACCAGAACAGTCGAGGTGTAAATGGCCAGAGGCCGGCGTCGTCCGCAGGTGGATCCTCGTAGGGGGACCTGCCATCTTCTTGAGCTTGGATTGGGCGGACTTGGTCACCAGAGCGTCGCTGAATTCCTTCAGGAAGTACTTCCGAACATCCGGGGAAGTGTGTCACTGGCCAGAGGTAGGGGTAGGGCGGCAGCAGGGTAGTTGCTGCTCCCTTCATGCACCCTGTTGGCGTAATTTACCTCGAGAATCGGTGTTGGGGAGTCCTGGGAGATGATGGCCAACTCTTGACAATGTCTGTAGGACAGCAAGGGAGTCGGGACACCATTATGCACGTCAATCCAGGCCTGACACGACCTGTGGCCAAAGGTGACATGTGCATAGAGTGAACCCAGGGCTGGGGCCATCTGTGAACCATCTGCCATGACGCAGAGGTCCTCGGGAGGCGGTCCTAGATCGCTTGGAGAGAGCCCCAAGCATCGCAAATGCTGGGGACCGATGACTGTAGCATCAGCGCCGGTGTCGGGCAACATCTGAAGACGGGATGACACACCGCCGTAGGTCACGATGACGCTGATGTACTGGGGGACTTTGGTCCTGGGATGTGAGGAGTACACCCTCCTAAAATGGGTCGGGCTTTGTCCAGGGTCGTCGTGCCTCTGATTTGGCGACTGTGGGCGGCCCTCACTGGTAGAAGGGCGCCGAAGCTTCCGCCGACGCTGTCCCTTGGGTTTGTTGGAAGGGCAACACTTGTCATAGTGGCCCAGACGACCGCACACATTGCACTGTACGTACTTAGCTGGGCACCGCACTGTGAGCGACCAGTGGCCCTTACGGTCACAACTGTTGCAGGTAGACTGAGCAGCTGGACACACCTGTGTTCCGTGCTGCTTACCACAGTTGTTACAAAAGGAGCCGGGCGTGGACGTGGTGGGCGAAGGCGTAGGAGCAGACTTCTTGTCCTTCTTGTACCGGGACACAGCGCGTACAGCTGTAGGGGGAGCTCGGATGGCAGAGGTGGCACACCTGGCAGCCTCATATGAGCGACATATCGTCAACATATCCCGAAGAGAAGAGGAAGAGTCGAGGGAGGTGAGGCGTTGGACAAGTTCCTCGTCCTTAACACCCATCAAGATCTCCTGCTTCAACTGGGTCTCCTCGCACTGCTGGTGGTGGCCTAGACATATATCTACCTCTTCCGAGGCTCTCTTAAGTCGTACATAAAAGGCGTCAAAAGACTCACCCTCCATCTGTCTGCAGCTAAACAATTCCCTCCTGCGCAGAGCTTCATTCTGCTGTCCTTTGATGTGCCGTTGTAGAACGTCCAGTACCTCCTCTACGGACAGCGAAGAGGTTGGGGGTACCTGCAACGTATGTTCTAAGACACGCTGAACTTCCAAGGACAGGCACATACGCAGCTGGATGAGTTGTTTAGGCTGTGACAAACTCTGGAGATCCACCATTGTAGTATAATCAGTCCACCGCCGCCGCCATTCGCGAAAAGTCTGGAAATTTACATCAGGCTCCAAGATGGGCGGCGTTTGAGCTGCTGCTTTAGGTGGGGCTGGGGGGCGTGAAGGAAGCATGGATGAGGTATCTGAACCATTCAGTACCGAGGTAGTGTTAGAGCCAGGGGCTTGGTTAACAGTGAGGCGAGATATCAAGGCTTCAAACCGTGCACTGTCTTCCATTCTCCGTTGGTGGTCTCGTTCTGCCTCTGCTTGCCTTCTGTGCTCATCCGCCAAACGTCTGTGAGCTTCATCCTCGCGTCTCTCATCTCTCATAAACTTCATTAAGGCAATTATCTCTGGAGATAACGCTGAATGTTGAGGTGAAGGGCTGCGCGATGTTGTGGGAGCTGGGCCGGCCTGGTCATCCATCTCTGGGGTACTATCATCCGCTTGACTCATCCAGGCGCTGGGTCCACGGCTACGTAAGGCATGAGACATAACTACTTTATCTGTGTACTGTGTCTTAAATCAGTGTTGACCGGTCAGCCCGTCGTATCAACAAGATTTCAGACAAAAAAAAAATTAATTAAATACACAGATAAGTAGGTTATATATATAAAATATATATAATGAAGCCGCGCGGTCAGCAAGTGTTAGTGCATGTATGTGTGTGTGTGTGTGTGTGTCGGGCGGGCAAAGCGTCTCGCCCCAGCTGTGAGGGGGGGGTGGAGGCGGCGCTGTGAGGGGGGGTTGGGGAAGTGCGGCGACTCGCAGTCGGTCCAGTTACCCTCAGGACGCGGTTAGAGAAGGGTGCACTGAACTCTACTCCCAACAAATGCCCAGAACATGCCGTATACCTTGGGAATCCGTTCGAACAAGGTCACACATGAATGGCACGAAACACACAATGCACTAAACACTTCACAGAAAATCACTGTCACTGACACTGCTCAAAGCTAAATTCTTCGAGGAGGGATGACGTGGGGGTTGACAAGGCGGGAGTCCATAAGCCGGCTTTCACAAACTTGCACTAATCACTCGTAATTATCCAGTAAGATTACGCACTGCGCCATGTTAGGTGTTCTGGGTAATAGTTCTATATACAGGAGAGAACACAAACACCTGTATAGTTTTGTAGGTTCGGTTTACTGGATAAGAGTATGTACACAGAGGGGGGGGGTAGCACTCCTCAGCTAGGCTCCTGGTCAACTGCTATAGACGACGTATGGCAAGTGATACATTAGCAGCTTCCATACGTCGCCAGGCACATTAATTAAGCATGTGGGATATGGTAATCTGATAACTAATCCGGTTTTGTCTTTAATACCCGACCGAGAGTACCATCAAGTTGGTTCCTTCTTTGCGTCATGCATCATATTCATGATTTATATATATATATATATATATATATATATATATATATATATATATATATATATATATATATATATATATATATATATATATATATATATATATATATATATTAAATGAAAAGTTAGAATGGTAAAATGTTTTGTGTTCAATATTCTTAAAGTGCAGTGACTTGATGTTAGAAAATGGATCAAAGTCTCTATGCAAATGTTGTATAAAAAGTCTCACATGCAAATTTCAGGAAGAATGTTACAAAAACCAATAAAAACAGTCGGAAAAACGGCCAAAAATATATAGCAGGCGAAAGTAAAATAATCAGATTTTGTCGTGATCTTCGCACTCTCTCTCTCTTTCTCTCATAAAAATGCCAGGTTCCTGAGGCTTGGCCAAAAGTCTGTGGTAATTGGATATGGCGTCGTGACCTCTACAGTGTTCAAGGATTCTGCAGGATGCGTAGGAGTTATAGTGAGGAGATCCTTAAGTTTTCTAGACGTTTTGGGGAACGTCTGAGGTTCTTCGGGTATCGAGAGGTAACTGGGGTCTCGAGAGGTTCTTGGGTTTTCCATAAGGCTTTAGGGTCTTCTAAAGATCTTTGGAACCACCAGAGGTCCTTAAGGTGTCTAGAGGCCCTTCTGGCTTTCATTCGTCGTCGGTATCCCTTAAACTATTCTGGTTTCCCCCGGTCTTTAGAGTTTCAAAGCGTCTAGGGGTTCTCCAGAGATTCCAAGGCTCTTCAGAGGTCCTTGGAGTCTCCAGAAGTCGGGGGTATAAAGAGATAAGTGTAAAGTATAAACTGTACAATAAGAAGTACAAAGAATAAAACGCAACAAAAAATATACGTTATATATAAAGGATATGTTATGTGCTTAAACTGGAATATAATTTATATAATATATTGAAGTGTAAAATAAGGTCTAAAATATTCAACGTAAAATTAAAGTATAAAATACAACATACAAAGGAGAAACAGAGGAGACAGAGTACATGCAGTATAGAGACTGTAATAATGGAAAACGTTCATTGCTTGCAATATTTATTATCATGTCTACATCGTTTAATGTCTGTAGCACGTATTTTCTATAGCAATTATACTCTGTAGCGTTCAATTTCTATAGTGATTAACACCTGGAATGTTCACTGTCTACAATAGTCATAACCTACGGTCTCCATTACGTTCACTTTTTGCTGCATTTACTCTCTGCACTGACCACATATCCATGCCCCCCATCCCATCCATCCCTCACAAACAGTCCCATGACTCATCCCACCAAGGGTACAGAATACGCTATTCAGGTCTTTGGCGAATTCCTGTCTTTATCTTCTATACCACTGCTCATGCATATTCAATCCTTTAATAATATCATTTGCAAGTCCAATGGAAGCAATTATCGGTGGTGTTTCCCGAAGCCAGAGTCAAAATAACGCAAAAATGGGAAAATGGTATTTGCCTCATTCTCAGCTCAGCCCGAAATAGGAAGTTCCATGAGGTAGGTGTCCTAGTAAGGCGTCCCTAACCTCTTTAAAACTGATATATAAACTGTCTTAAATGTGTTATCAGCATTAAATATCATATTAAGCTTTATTGTCATACAAAACTTCAATTCCCTGGCAACCTAAAAGGTAATTATCCCCTTCAATCTATTATTATTCAGAAATCTCATACTAATCTAACGAGTAAACATTTTAACTGATTATATATGTAATGATGACGTTTAAAATAGTAAGATGTCCACCTTAAATAGGTTAACTCAAGTAATACCAGTTTATTACCTTTTAAAGTTTAATACTATAAAATTTTGCGTCACTCTTACCTTGATACTTAATTAATACCCTACTTAAGGCTGGTATTACCCACAGTCGATCCTCCGTGAGAGAGTAACGCAGATCAGTACCACAGGTTGAGAAGAATGTCTTATGGGAGTTTAATATTCCTTTTGATTATATGAAAAGGAGTTTTGATTCTGGCTAATCAGGGTCATGTAGTTTTGTAGCACTGTTTTGGCTACGTGGCTGATTGATAATAATGAATAGTGCCACTTGTTACATCCAGTGATTGGTAACACTGCACAGCACCACTTGTTACACCCAGTGATTGGTAACAGTGAATGGTGCCACTTGTTACTTCTAGTGATTAGCAACATTGCATGGTGCCATATCAGGGGGTCGTTAATGTGGTTCATATCAGGGGTTCATATCCGGGGTCATATATGGGGTTCATACCCGGGGACATATCTGGGGTTCAAATCCTGGGTTCACATCTGTGGTAATAAATAGCTTTCATATCCAGGGTTCATATTTGGGGTTCATATCCAAGCATCATATCTGGGGTTCATATCCGGGGTTCATGCCTGTGGTTCATGTCTTTGGTTCATTTCTGGGGTCATATCCGGGGTTCATATCCGAGGGTCATATCCGGGGTTCATATTCGGGGTTCATATTCGGGGTTCATATCCGGGGTTCATGTCTTTGGTTCATGTCTTTGGTTCATTTCTGGGGTCATATCCGAGGGTCATATCCGGGGTTCATATCCGAGGGTCATATCCGGGGTTCATATCCGAGGTCATATCCGGGGTTCATATTCGGGGTTCATATCCGGGGTTCATGTCTGTGGTTCATGTCTTTGGTTCATTTCTGGGGTCATATCCGAGGGTCATATCCGGGGTTCATATCCGAGGGTCATATCCGGGGTTCATATCCGAGGGTCATATTCGGGGTTCATATTCGGGGTTCATATCTGAGGTTCATACCTGGGGTTCATATTTGGGGTTCATATCCGAGGGTCATATTCGGGGGTTATATCTGGGGGTTATATCTGGGGGGTCACACACACACACACACACACACACACACACACACAAGCTTCAAAAAACAGTTGTACTCCAGCTTTGAACACATATTATGACTCCTTGATGTGACCCAGTAGAACAGCCAGATCCCAAATCGCACAGTATGATCAAAGTAGCACTTACAGTCTCGTCCAAGATTCTTCGAACGCTTCTGGAGACAGCTGGCAACTCAAGGCCGTTGGTTTACGATAGTACATTGTATAATATAATACGAAACAACAAAGACCAACCATTAAATTAAGCAACGGGGAAATTAGTACCCAATCACCGATCACTTTTGCATTTATTCATAATTTTTACTACATACTAAGTAAACAAACGGCCTTGAGTTGCCAGCTGTCTCCAGAAGCGTTCGAAGAATCTTGAGCGAGATTACGTTTCCGAGCATTTTGCCAAGAAGTACTGGTGTTTGTTTTGTATTTATTATCAAGGCAGGTGGCTACTTTCTCTTTTACCTGACTGCCTGAAGCATTTTTGCATGTTTAACAAAATATGGAGACCTGATAGCATGCAGTTCCGTGCTTGTGTTTTTACTAATTAACTTTTTTTTAGTTTGTTGCATGGTGTATTTTTAGTATAAATGTGGAGCTGTTTATTCATACTTTCTTCATACAGTATGGCGTGTGTTCGTTTCTGTGTAGACATTTTATTAAAACATGTATCTATTGTTCTTTAGATTTTAGAAACGATGTTTTTTTAATGATTGATGAGATATTAATGTATTTATTTCATCAACTTGTCATGAGATTCTGCTTAATGTGTTTCAATCATTGTTTTTATTCTTGTTAATTGTCCTTTAGCAATGTGTTATGTGTTTGTTTATGTTTTAATGTATGTCACTGGCATGTAGCATCCTTCCATACATCTGATTCTTGCTTGATAAACTAACCAACCTTTTAAAAAATTTAGATTTATGTGGATAAATTATTTAATGGAATTCTATCATTTATTTTAAATGCTTCAAACACTGTCTATGTAGTTTTAAAACAGCAAAAACTGGCTCGCATCATTTCTGTTAGAATTGCCTAAATGCTTTACAAAAAACAAAAAACAATTAATGGGAGAAGCTTGTCAGAATTAATAGCTTAAATTCTTCGGAAGAGAAGCGAAAAATATGCAAGTTTTGTAAATTCAGTTTCGATGATACAGACACAATGGAAAGATATAAAAGAGTTTTCTCTTTTTTTTACATTTCAGCGTAATGTATTACTTTACGTTTTATTTTTTGGGTGTAGATGGATAGGCGTAAAAGGGTTTTTTATTACATTAAGTAGAGAAAAGAATTTCTTTGAAATGTTGTAAAAGAAGTGAAAAACAAATTTAACCATTCATGATAATTTATGATATTCCTCAAGTTCTCAAAAGCCTCGGAACCTACAGTTGTCCTTATTCGAAAAATATTCAAGACTGGCCTATTAGACAATATAACATATTATTTAGAAAGTGATAGTAATAAGGTAACTGTAAACTATTGATATTAACTCAGATTTTTTATTTTCATACAAGTTTTTTTCGTGGTTAGCTTACTTCTAAAACTATTTACAACAAAGCACGAGCCTAAAAAATCACACAATAACACTAATTAGTAATTTAGATGCCAAACTACTTTCACACAGTTAAAGGTACGCTACTTACTAAAGATGGAACTAAATGTGTGGAGGTAAGAGGTGTAGGCAGCTGGGCACCAGTAATATGATCTGGCCACCAGGGCGACGTTCACGCTCAAAGGCTCAATTCCAGTCCTATTGAAGGCATTTTTGAAAGCAATTTTAAGGAGATTGGAAGCTATATTGAGTGGGATCGTACGTACTGTATTGCCGAAATTCATATTTAAAATTCAAAAATATTTTATTTCGGTATTTTGTTGTACTTTACTCTTATGCGAATCACTCTGATACTTATATAAAATTTGCGTTGGTCTGTGTTAATCAGTTTTTTACTTATAATATTTGTGATCTTACTTGATATGAATATTATTATTATCTATTATTTGCATATGAAATTTCTTTATATACAACTTTCATAAGATTTACGTTTTGTAAGGCTTCAAACTGTAAAGCTTCTGAGGAACATAAAAGAATAAGAATACCATAATGTTAATAATAATAATATCAATAATCATTAACATTATGAAGAGAAATAATATCATCATTATTCTTACTACATGAGCATAATTGTCATTAAAATCGTAATTATTTTTATCAAAATTAGGTTATTAATGTTTATATATATATATATATATATATATATATATATATATATATATATATATATATATATATATATATATATATATATATATATATATATATATATATATATATATATACTTAACTTTGACAATTATCATCTGACAAGAACTCATTATAATACTAATTTTAAGTCAATTCACAAAATACATATTATCTGCAGGAATGACTTGGCCAGTTTTTGCTCCGCTGTGAGCCTATAGACAACTCACTAGCTTGTGGGAGATGTTCTATACTATAACTGAAACTCCCTACAGTATAACTTTTATTCGTTGTTTTGCTAACTGTGTATTTCTCTTCTCACACACGCCTCCCACTGCTGGATTCTTGCTAAGTCTATGTTAAATCTTTTCGGGTAAACTCCTTGTTAACGGGGCTCTTCTCTTAGCTCTTAAATAAAGAGAATGGTCGTTATCTGTTAACTTAAACTCCTATTTTGTAAATTAATATAAATTGTATTTCTCTTATCTCGATATATCAGTTAGAGGTTACAAATACTTACATCCATCCACGGTCAAGATATATATTGTGCTTTTTGTCTGTTATGTGAGTACGACAGCCACTGCTTGTATCATAGACCTTGACCACTACAAGAATATAGGGGCACCATGTTTAGATGATTTCAGGTGTGCAAATTTGCTTGTGCTTGTACCTGTAATTTTTCCTGTACCTGTACCTATTCCCATACATAATTGCCCCTGTACAAGAACCCGTATTTGTGTTGTACTTGTACATTTATATGTAACAATAATTACTCTTGACTATACACCTGAACTAGTATATGTATTCGTACTCTGACGTGTACGTGTTCCTATACAGTACTTGTATTTGTTATTGCACTTTTATGTGTACTCCCACTTTTACCAATATTTGTACTCGTAAGTACAAATATTTGTACCTGTATTCTTACATGTACAGTACAAGTACCTTATATCACTTTTACCTTTAAATGTACCTGTACTTACACCTTCACCTTAGACTGTACATGAACCTGGATAGAATGTTCAATTAAGCCATCAACTTATTGAATCTTGAAAACAATTTCATTGGAATTGGTGATACAATACATCTCATTATATATTGATGTCACCTTGAGATATACCGATATCATACGTAAAAAGTTAATTCTAAATAAAGGGACACCTGCTGTACCCAAAAAAGTGTCCTCATCATCCCGGGGTCCGATGGTTTTTAGTTAAGCACCGCACCTCCCGCTGTCTCGATAAGGTTGGCAAGCATGACTGCAAAACGCATTTCTGTAAAATCCTGTTAATTCTTCTGTATGTGCAGTAGCATCAAATCTCGAATTACAACGGCAAATATAATCCAGTAAACATGCTTGAAAACAATATAGTCTGCATAATATATTTGGTTAACGTACAAGGAGGCCTTTATCATTCAACTATGGGGATGAGTTGCCATATTGTAACATGCTTAGATAACTAGAAGCGGGAATAAAACTATGACTACACGCATACTTTATTTTAAAGGTTGCTCCCCAGACATCCTGCACGAAACATAAATAGTATTCTTCCACCCACAAGTTGTAGACCTAAGACATGCTTCGAGACATGTCACACCTGAAACCGTTTGGAACTCTACCTCTGAGACGTGGCAAAGCTCGCCCTTCTGGGGTAATAAGTAAGGCCGAATATTGCTTTACTTCATTGATTTAACTATTATATGCCTTCTGCCTACCAACATTTAAATCGTGTCTGAATTCTCTGTTAACCATGTATACACAAGGATCTCGTCTATACTTTACTCTACTGTAGGTCCTCATGAATTTGTTCCTTACGTAAGTCCCTATTCATGCCTATCCTACGATAACGATAAGATTACATTACAAGGCTGAGATACGCTAATAATAAATATGCTAAGGTTTGAAGCTTTCCAACAACAGAAGCTTCGATCCCAATGTTCTCATATGGACTACATACTGTATATTTAATGTTAAAGTGCTTTACGTTCTCATTTAGTATACACATATAACCAACATAGTATATAAACTGTATTACGAACATTACAGAAATTGTACCCGGTAAATCATGCATTATCATATAAGGAAAGTAGGGCTATTAATATTAGCCAGGACTTGGTTCGTTGTTTCATATTGTTTGACTGCGAAAAGGTGCGGACACTTTTTTTGGTAGGTGTACACTGTATAAATTCCACGTTCAATTTGTTCTGGATTTCCCAGTATCGATACAGATTCAGGTCTGATGACTATAGTGTATGTGTGGGTGTGTGTTATTCATATCAAACATGGTGCCACTATTTTAATTTTCCCAGTTTTATTACGCTTTTGTTTCTTTTATCAACATATATATATATATATATATATATATATATATATATATATATATATATATATATATATATATATATATATATATATATATATATATATATATATATAGTCAGAGGAGTAATTCACATGAAAGGTTATCGAAATACGACTCTAGGATGCCTGGTAAATATAAAGATAATATTCACTGAAAGTAATCATGTTTATTGTCCCAAAATATACATAAAAAGTCAAGTTTCAGAAGGAAGTTTACGATAATAACATGATGAAAACTACCTAAGTTTTACTCCCTAATGAAACTATTTGAAGACCTATTGAGATCATTTGGACAACTGTATATCTAATTTAGTCCTTGATAAATTATTTATAAAGATGTATTGAATATTTGTATTTTCAGTTTACCCAAAAAACAATTTTCTAGAAAAAAATCAGAGTCAAGAAAACTAGTTCCTAAAATTATTCAAATAAAGTTACGAAGAAGTTTAAGGTACATACCGTTAAATTATTTGTCTCGAAAATTATTTTATTGAGGTCACTGAAATGAATTCTCCCTTGAGCTAGAGAGAGCCTTTTGGACAAGCAGTTTACCTGGTGCTCATGAGCTTCCCTCCAGCACCCCTAGAAGGCTACTGGAGGCACATAGGCCGTGTGTGTCTTGTTGTAACTTACTATTTTGTGTTCCGCTGGTGGGTGGAGCCAGGGTGGTGACGTCATTGGAGGGCGGGGCCAACTTTATCACGTCACTGGAGGGAGCGTGTCGCTCATTGGCTCCCGGCTTGCCCCCTGCCATCACACTGTCCTGTGACGACGTATCATGCATGTACGTAAACAAATTTTTCTTGCTCCTGTATGAGTGACTGTGTACTTTTCCAAGCTGTCGTGTGAACCTTAAGTTTTGAGTGTGAAAGTAAGTGGGGTGGTCAGTTAGTCATTTATCTTTATTTATGTCTCAGGAATACACCCCCTGATTTATGAAACGTATTTACGGGACACCCTGTGTATATACCGGTACTTTAAATTCATATTAACTGTGAAGTGTGTACGTTTCTGTCAGGTTGTTTAGGAATCAAACTGGTGCATTGATAGACCCAATTATGTAAATAGTAACAATATAATATAACTGATCATAATTATTAAACTAACTAGCGTAACCATATTTACCATATCTTAACCGAATTTAATTTACCTAAAGTTTGGTTATGTTAATAGGACGGAAGAGGTCAAAGATCTAAAATTACTGAAGTACAGTATATAATAATTTTTATAATAGAAGTCAAACTTATTTAAAGAGTCAAATCTGTTGGAAGACTCAGCCGAACGATCTGCCTTAAAATCACATGACATACACCAAATTATTTTGCTAATGTGAATAATAATAATAATAAAAATAATAATAATAATAATAATAATAATAATAATAATAATAATAATAATAATAATAATAATAATAATAATAATAATAATAATAATAATATTAAACGGTTTATTGGAAAAGTTTTGCTGCCCGAAGGCTGAAAATATACATTGGACATAAATGACTTATTACATACATTGGTGGTTTAACAAAAGCCTTCATTAGAGAAAGGTAAAGGAACATACAGTGAACATACAGATTGTTGTTTACAGCGGAGGTCACACAGGTGTGTGTGTGTGTGTGTGTGTATCTGTTATAGGTGTGTGGTAGAGAGTGTAGATAGACGTTAGAGGTTGAGACATACAGAAGAATCTCCACCACTTCACTGCTGGACTACGATACAACCTTACGTAAGTGTAATCATCATCCTACAGACTTTAATTTTGTACTCTGTGTTGCGATTACAGCACCATGGACTGCTTGAACTGTTGACGATACCCACCTGCTGTTTTCTTTACACTAATAACTATCTTTGTGCAGTATTCCTCTTTTGTGTATTTGACTCACCTCTACGTACTGTACTCACATACATGTACTCTCTATATTTTCTAAGTAGTCTACTGTCTTCACATTCTGTATACTGTACTCAATCTCTATGCATTGTACTTACTTCTACGCCTTACTCTCTGTAATTTATACTTATTGCTTCGCTGCTGTGCAGTGTATTCATGGATATTGGCATTATACGGTAACTAATGGCTGAGCTGTCTTGTCATAATTATACACAATGCATTTTTAAACCATCTCCATCACTCACACACCCGTTTTGGGGATACACCTATTCTCTTGACTGAAGTAATCTACGTTTACGTAAACTTGTTGACTGTTTGTGTTTTTATCTATGTAAATTGTGTTTTTAGTTTTAAAAAAGTGGCACTGGAATCAAAGTCTTGCATATTTCACCATTTTTTACACGATATCAATAAAGGTTTTCAACATAATCATTAAGAAAAGTAGGAATAGGGTGTGTTTTCCTGGAGCTGGAATACGGCATGTAGCTGAGAGGATAGATAGAGTTTTGTCAGGGGAGGGTACCAAGCCAGTAGTGTGTCTTAGTGTAGGAGGTAACGACATAGGAAAGGTTGTTGATGGTTACAAGTGTTTCCCAAAGAATGCAGTGATGGCTAGGGAAACACTGAGTAACACTGAGTCCGTTTATTATGGATGAGAGAAATACAAGTGGTGACTCGCGAGTGCCATGCACGGCTCACACAGTCAGACTGAGGCTGCCTTGCCATATGGCAGCCTCGGGGCAATGTTGCCACGTGATTATATATATAAATGCTACTCGGCACAGTAGCTTATGTACAGGGTTGCTACTCGGCACAGTATCTTATATACAGGGTTGCTACTCGGCACAGTAGCTTAGGTACATAACCTACATCTCCCTCCCCCCTCACTCTCATAGTCTTTGTCTTGAGCGGAATTCTTAGTCCTAAGTCGCTCCGAGCGTCGAGGTGCACTGTGGGGCGGATTCTCGTGAGGTGTAGGTGACTCGTCCTCGGTCAGGGGGCCAGCAGCAGGGGGTGGGACTGGCCGGAGGAAGCGGCGGTTCCTCCACCAGACACGGCCGCTCGGCATCCTGACCTTGTAGTCCCGCGACCGGCCGACGCCCATCACTATGCCCACCTTGTCCCAACGTGTCGTCGTCGGGTCCTGGACGCGGACAAGGGCACCAATCTCCAGTGGCTGAAGAGGGCGGGCACGGTCGTCATACCGAGCCTTGGCGTCCTGGGCACGTGAAGCGGCGCGGCGGTCGCAGCTCTCGGCTCTGGTCTGCCAGTCCTTCGCAAAGGCCTTGGCGTGTGTAGGAACGCAAGAATGGAGAGGGTGACCATACAGGATCTGGGCAGGGGAGCGTCCTGTGTGGGTGGGAATGGACGCGAGTTCTGGGCAGCTCCGTGTGGCAGCGCCAGGCGCTTCGCTCGTCGACTCACGCACCCTGCTGGCGGTGTAACGAGCAGCTGGGATCTGCTCGGGAAAGTCTCTGGGCACCCCGCATAACTCCTTGAGGTGCTCCCACGACAACAAGGGTGTCGCGATAGTAGGCTGCACGTCGATCCAACCGTGACACGACCTGTCGCCGTAAGTGATCTCCGCTTGAAAGGAGCCCACAGCGTCCGGCATCTGGGAACCATCCGCATTGTAGTACAGCAGCTGTGGCGGTGGTCCCAGGTCACATTTGGTGAGGCCCAGTTTCTGGAGGTGCTTCAACCCAATCACCGTAGTATCGGCGCCGGTGTCCGGTATCACCTCGATGTGACCCGACACATCACCGTGTGTGACGGCGACGCGGATGGTAGGGGAAGGGGTAGCCCTGGGGCGTGTGGTCGAGTCCACCCTCCTGATGTGACTCCGCTGCTGCTTGGGGCTGCGTGGGTCATCTGGAGGGGGCTGCGTGCGAACAACCCCGAGGGAAGTGCGCTGCTTTCCTCCTCGTCTCAGACTTTTGGGCTTCGGTTGGCGGCAGCACTTGTCGTAGTGTCCATAGCGACCGCAGGCCTGACACTTGCGGCCTCGTGCAGGGCACCTGTCTGTGTTAGACCAGTGGCCCTTACGATCACATCCACGACACAGTGCGTCGGCGGCCGGGCATGTCTTGGGGCTGTGCTGCTTTCCACAGCTGCCACAGGAAGCACTAGGCGGAGGCGTGGAAGAACGTGTGGCAGCCTTCGCGTTGTTGGCCGCCTTCTTACCCTTCTTGTACTGAGAGATTGCTCTCACAGCAGGTGGGGCCCGAAAGGCAGAGGTGGCGGACTTGGTGGCCTCATACGACCGACATTCAGTCACTACCACCTGGAGTGTGGAGGAAGCGTCCAGGGGGATGAGTCGCTGCATCAACTCTTCGTGCCTGACACCTGTCAAGATCCCGTGCTTGATCCAGGCTTCCTCACATTCCCGGCTGTGCGCCTTGCAGACGTCGATCTCCTCTGACAAACTCTTCAAGCGTACAAAAAAGTCGTCAAGGATTCGTTCTCCGCCTGCTTGCAGCTGGTGAAGGCACGGCGACGCAAAGCCTCGTTGTTCCGACCCTTAACATGCTCCTGTAAAAGGTCGAGCACATCCGTCACTGAAGAGGTAGAATCGGGAGGCACTTGCAACGTGTGCTCCAAAACTCTCTGGGTCTCCAGCGACAAACACATCCGCAGTTGGATGAGCTGTTTGTTTGGAGGCATGCTGTCCAGGTCCACCATCGTGGAGTAATCTGTCCAACGCCGCCTCCACTCACGAAAAAGCTGAAACGTGACGTCTGGTGAGAGGGCGGGTGGGGGTTGAACAGATGCCTTGGGAGCTGTTTGTTTGGAGGCAAGCGTACCTGGAGGACGCTGGTGTGGTGGAGGAGGGAGTGTACTGGCGCCTTGAAGCGCGCTACCTGCGAGTGAGGGAGGGTGGGTTAGCACCAGGGTCGCCAATAGTGCCTCAAAACGCAACTTTTCCTCCTCTCTTCGTGTCTCCTCCCTCTGAAGTTCCATCTCTCTGCGTCTCTCGTCCCGGTCGTCCATCCACCTCAGAATTGTGGCAATGTCCGTCACAGGAGGTGGAGGATGAGAGTTTGCGCCCGGTGGAGGGGAAGGTGGTGGGTAGTCGTGTCTCCCATCTTGACGTTGTCCCTTCTTACCTCCCATCTTTGTGTGTGCGTGGACTGCACTGTTTAGTATATAAAGTGGCGCCTCAACAGCTCGAACCACATATATATGACAAACAGCGCAGAAATACGCATATGGTCCACTGTTCTGTCCGTGAGTGAGTGAGTGCGTGCGTGCGTGCGTGTGTGTGTGTCTGAGAGATCGCTTCGTGGTGGCCCTAATGCCGGTGGCTGGAGACACGGCGGGAGTGAGACCGTCAGTATCACCTGGGATGTCACACGAGAAGGGTGTACGCCTGCGTGCTCTGTGGGTACCACAAAAAACAGGCCAATGCTCAACTCTCAGCTCTAGACACACAGTAATACACTAACACTGCCACCGTCACTAAAACGCACTGTGACGGCCCAACACTGCACATCGCGGCGAAACACAGCGCAACACAACACACTATGAGTCGACGCATCACCGGCAGACGTAACTGTCTCGGCACCGTTCACACACTTTGTAAGTCCACAGATCCTCATCACTGCACCATGATGGTTACAAGTGTTCCCCAAAGAATGCAGTGATGGGTAGGGAATCACTGAGTAACACTGAGTCCGTTTATTATGGATGAGAGAAATACAAGTGGTGACTTGCGAGTGCCATGCACGGCTCACACAGTCAAACTGAGGCTGCCTTGCCATATGGCAGCCTCGGGGCAATATTGCCACATAACACGTGCAGTGTTGCCACGTGATTATATATATAAATGCTACTCGGCACAGTAGCTTATGTACAGGGTTACTACTCGGCACAGTAGCTTATATACAGGGTTGCTCCTCGGCAGAGTAGCTTAGGTACATAACCTACAGTTGTGAGTGAGGAACTTTTCAAGAAGTATACGGAGGCACTAGGGAAGGTTAGAGATAGGGGAGGGATCCCGATAGTATGTGGTGTCTTGCCTAGAAGGTGAATTGGTGGTGAATGGCTGTCCAGGGCAATTGCTATAAATTGCCCACTGAAAAAACATTGTGCAAGCAATAGTTGGGCGGTTATTGATAACTGGCAACGATTCTATGGCAACGACTCCCTGTACAGTCGTGATGGAGTACACCTGTCTCGCGCGGAGGTAAAGACGTTGTCTGCATCCCTGGACCGTGAAATTGTCATTCCAAAGGGGGGTTTCGCCAGTTGAGAGAAATCAGTGTAAGTGGGAGTCAAAGAACAAGCAGGTCCTGGAGATTAAAATTGGTTACTCGGGATAATGGATAAAACAGGACCAGGGAGGGGTAGATTTAAATGTATACTATACAAACAGTAGGAGCGTTAGAAATAAAATAGACTCGCTGAGAGCGGTAGTATGTGCCGAGAACGTAGACGTCATAGCAATCACCGAAACTTGGATGAATCTGGGGAGCAAGAACTTTTTATAATAGTACCACATAGAAAGGTACAACCTTTTTCACAAAGACAGGGAAGGTAGGAAGGGGGGAGGGGTCGTACTCATCGTCAGGGATACATTAAAATGTTGTATTAATAATTCAACTAAGGGTGAAATAGGAAGCGAATCTGTATGGGTAGAAATTGCGGAAGGAAGAGACAAACTAATTATGGGAGTGAGTTACAGGCCCCCCAAGTCTTGGGAAAGAAGCAGCTCAACCCATATGGCAGGAAATCAGTAGGGAAGCAAAATACAACAACCTGTGCATTATGGGGAATTTCAACTTCAGATATATTTACTGGGACAACATTGTAGGTGACTATGAATCTGAAGACTTCCTAGATGCAGTGCAGGACACTTTTTTAAAACAACAAATTACAGAACCAACTACACGTGACGATATATTAGACCTAATATTAACAAATAAAGACATTATAATCAGAGATATCACAGTAGGGGAAGAACTAGGGAACAGTGATCACAGAGAAATCAGGTTCACCCTAAATTGGGAAACGAAAAACAAAGACAATATGGTCAGAGTCCAAGACTTTCGATCGGCAGATTATGAGGGGTTAAGAAAGTACCTTGGTGAGGTCGCTTGGGAACAGTCAGGTCAGTCTCGGTAGGAACGGGCGACACAACAATTGATCATGACTATAATATATTCACTAGTATACTACGTAAAGCACAAGAACAAATTATACCAGACAGAAAAATAAGGTCAAATTAGAAGAAGCCAAGGTGGATGACCAAAAAACTTAAACATGGCATAGGATTAAAGAAAGGAATTTATAAGAAATTAAAGAGAGGGGAGGAGCATCACAGAAATAGGTATAATGAACCATCTAGGAATGTTAAGAAAAATGTAAGGAAGGCAAAGAGAGACTACGAAATCAGGATAGCAAGAGAATCCAAGGCGAATCCCAAGGGATTTTTCCAGGTATATAGGACAAAGGTCAAGGGCAAAGTGGGACAGTTAAAGTCAGAGAGAGGGGAAATGATTGATGATAGTGAGAAAATAAGCAAAGCATTAAACAGCTACTTCTTATCAGTTTTTACAGAAGAAATTGATGAGGAAATGCCAGAGGTGGAAGTGATATTTAGGGGAAATGAAGAAGAGAAATTAAAGAATATCACTATCAGAAAAGAGGATGTTCTTAAGAAGTTAAATAAATTAAAGAAGACACAATCCCCAGGGCCGGATGAAATTTTACCTCGAATTTTGAAAGAGTATATGGAACAGATTAGCAGAGCCCTCGTAAATATATATACAAAATCATGCCAGACATGTGGAAACAGGCAAATGTAGTACCCATATTCAAAAAGGGAGACAGAGCATCAGCGTCAAATTACCGGCCGATTAGTTTAACGTCAGTAGTAGGGAAATTTCTTGAATCACTTATAGCAAATAGCATCCGATCGCATTTAGAGAAAAACAAATTAATCTACGACTCTCAACATGGGCTTACAAAGGGAAAATCTTGTCTAACAAATCTGCTGACGTTTTTAAGGAAAGTCTTCGAGGTAGTAGATAATGACAAAAATTACGATGTTATTTACTTAGACTTTAGCAAAGTGTTTGACAGAGGCTTCTGAGAAAAGTTAAGGCTCATGGTATTGAGGGGAAAGAACACAGAGGGTCAGCGTAGATGATGTTAAATCTCAGTGGGGCTGTGTAACCAGTGGGGTTTCCCAGGGGTCAGTACTGGGCCCACTCTTGTTCATAATCTATATAAACGATCTAGATACTGGGATCAGCAGTGACATAAGCAAGTTTGCGAATGACGCCAAAATAGGGCGGCAGATTAATTCATGGCAGGTTGCAAATGCAATGCAGGAGGATTTAAATAAACTGCAGGGGTGGTCAGAATAATGGCAAATGAAATTCAACACCAGCAAGTGCAGCGTACTGAATATTGGAAGAACACATATTGTCAATGTACACAGCCTTAACAACATCAGCCTAGATATGTCGACTTGTGAAAGAGACTTATGGGTACTTGTAAGCCCGGACCTACGGCCTAGAAAACAGTGCGTTAATGTTCGAAATAAGGCAAACAGAGTATTAGGTTTTATATCTAGAAGTGTAAGTAATAAGAGTGCAGAGGTCTTATTGCAACTATATCTTGGGCTAGTCAGGCCGCACCTCGAATATGCTGTTCAGTTTTGGTTGCCCTTATTTTCGAATGGATATCAATTCACTGGAGTCGGTGCAGCGATGAATAACGAAAATTATTCCGGGACATAGAAACCTTCCATATCAAGATAGATTAAAGAAACTAAACTTGCATTCCCTAGAAAGACGAAGAGTTCGTTGAGATGTGATAGAAGTATTTAAGTGGGTGAAACGAATCAATAAAGGAGATATAGATAAAGTTCTTATAATATCCGAGCAGGATAGAACTAGTAGCAACGGATTTAATTTGGATAAGTTTAGGTTTAGGAGAGAGATAGGAAGACGAGTGGCAAAAGCTTAGCAACTTAGCAGCTTAGCAACTTTGTAGTAAGTGCTGGAATGCTGGAAAGTTTTAAAAGGAGGCTAGATAAATTCATGGATGACAGAGAGTGGTAATAACTCGCGACAGAAGCTGCCATGCACAGGCCAACTGGCCGATTGCAGACTCCTTATTTTCTTATGTTCTTATGTTCTTATGTAACTGCTGGAGCTTGCACTGGAGTGGTGGCGGTGTTGATGTGCATGACTATGGTTTTAGTGTGATTGATGGTGACCTTGTTCTCCGTAGTCAATGCCTGTAGCCTGTCCACGGTGCCTTGTAGCGATGAGTAGTCCGGTGAGGTGTTGTCCACTGTAACCCTCACACTGCAGTCATTCACGTACTTCCACCTGTGAGGAGTGTCCGATAGAGCGTCGTTAATCAGGATTAGGAAGCACAGTGGTCCCATCTTGGTCCCCTGGAGAACACCACAGGTGAGGTGTTGGAATGTGGTAGACAGAACCCTGGTACCTCACTGCCTGACGACGCTCACTCAGGAAATCAGTGAACCATGAGACCAGGTTGGTGGGCGGCTTTAGTGCAATGGCCTTGTTGATAACAGTGCAGTGATCACAAGGTCAAAAGCCTTCCTGAACTCAACAAGGGCAACGGCCAGTGATGTCTTTCGTTTCTACAGGTTTTTGTGCAGAAAATCCAGGAAACTAACTAGGCAGTTTGATGTGGATCAATTGACTGATAAATACTAGTAAATCCCCATTCAAAAACAAAGTTTTCACAGAGTAGACTGGGTATCGGGTGATGGCAACTGGCCTTTCTCACTAGGGGAGTGTGGGGTGGGGACCTTGGTGATAGGGGTGACAAATGCGGTTTTCTGTATGTTATATATCTAAGCTTCTGTGCCAAGTAGCATCTATGTATGTAATTACGTGGAAACAATGCACGTGTTATGTGGCAACATCGCCCCGAGGCTGCCATATGGCAATGCAGCCTCAGTCTGACTCCGTGGGTCGTGCATGGCACTTCATACGCACACTGCTAACTACTTGTATCTCTCCTATCCGTTAATAAATGGACTTCAGTGTTACCCGGTGTTTCCCTACCCATCACTGCCTTCTTCAGGGAACACTTGGAACCTTCATTTTCCATTCATTAGTGCATTTGCTTTCTCTGACGGATGCATTAATAATGGAACAGAGGGGGGTGACAAGTTCGACTGCAAACTCCTTGTAGAGCGTTTGGATTTAAATTTCTGGAGTTTGTTGGCAATTTCAATGGTTGAACAGTGGGAGGGGGAGAGGGAGAAGGTAAGTAGGACGGGAGGAAAGTGAGGTCAAGGCTGGATAGGATATGACATATGGTAATATGAGATATAAAAAGAAATGTGGAAGACTGATGGTTGAGACCTTAGAGTACCACTGACCGTTGCCAACCTCCTTGAGGCCGTGCACTTTCCTGGGATAATAAGACTTCTTGGCTGACTTGGTGTCCCTGATGACTTACTTACATAGACTTCTGTACAGGCGGTTGTTGGTGTAGTATGCCTTGTTGCGCTGCTCAATTAGTCCTTTGATACGGGGTGTAATCCCTGGGACATCATCGGGGTGGATCCTCAGTGTCTTGGCTGGAAAGAAGTGGTGGTAGGTTTTGGTGATAGTGTCCAGGTAATTATCCCACTTGTTCTGCTCATCGTCTACCATGATCACTTCAATCTAAGGATACCGGGTCACCCATTGTCCGAAAAGCCGCATGGCAGAGTCAGGGGTAGGTCGGTAAGTCCTGGTGACAACTGGCGGTCGTGAGATGGTTGGTGTAGGGGACCAGGGTGAAGGTGGAGGTGTTGGGTGATAATGCTGATGTCTAACTCATTAAAGTCACCGAATATCACTAGCTTTTCACATGTAAATCTGGATCTCAGGGAGTCAGCAGTGTCTGTTATATGAGTAACCAGTACATTGGCGGGAGGTGATCGGGGGGGTGTGATAAGCCACACAAACAATGAGGAAGGCAAGCTGGCTGGGGTGGGAGGTGGGAGTGACCTTAACCCATAAAGCTTCTACATCCTCAGGTACATTAACACCTAGGTGTGATGGTTTAAGGTTACTGTAATAGTACGGCACTACACCACCTCTCCCATCCTTTTTAAGGTGGTGAAATAACTCATTGTTTTCTATGGCACAGCTCTCAGGAACAATTTGCCACGCCACGGTAATCGCCACAATACCTGCACCAACTGACTTCACTGTAACACTGACCTCCTCCACCTTGTTGCATAAAGATGTAACATTGGACAGCAATAGGGATGGTAGGCTGTACTATTAGTCGCGGCATTTCATAGCGAGCACGCTGTCTTTCTGGCACTGGCTGGACTTTCTTATGCTTGCTCTGCATGATGATAGGGATTCGTCTGGGAATACGGCGACCCCGTCTGCAGCCGCGGTTGTGAAGGATTCTCAACGCCTTTAGTAGAGTGATGGTGTGGGGTGGAGGATAGCCAGCACCAGACTTCAGCCGGAACAGGTCGATGCGACGGTATCGTGACACTGGAACGCACAAATTCACAAGTCTAGTACTCACAGTCACTGACACCTTGAAAACACGCACTGTCTTTCCGTAAAAGTACTGAATTGCCTTAAATTAGCTATAGGTCGACGTGATGACCTTGGCTGCCTCGGAGCGCCAGGGGACACGTTCTCACTCAGTAAGGTCGCCACACTGTGTGTGTGTGTATGTGTGTGTGGCAACCTGTGGTCTGATGGTTAGCATGCTCGCCTCGCAAGCGAACGGACCCGGGCCCGTTTCCCGGGCAGGGTGAAACTATGGGTAAGTTTCTTTATGCCATTTCCCTCTGTCTACCCAACAGTAATTGGGAATCTGGATGTTAATTGATTTGAGGATCGTTTTCCTGGGTAAAGGTTAACCAGTGCAGTTGGCCAGTTGGCCGTTGTTCTTGTACTATTCTTTGACACTGAGTCATGCAACTCGTTAGCTTTGGGTGCGGTTGTTGTGTTGGTGACAGCATCTACACCTTCAACAAATTCACGCCTAGGTGGCCCTTGGGCCGTCCATCCTCGTTGCACCATTATTGATTGTGTGTGTGTGTGAGTGTGTGTGTGTTTGTTTGTGTGTGTCACAAGTCATGGTCAACCGCACCTAGTTCGTTCTCCCTAATACAACAAGTCAAAGCAATAAATAATTATGCAACCTATTATGGTCGCAGCATGGAATGTCAGGACCCTTCTGGATACTGGCACAAATGAGCGTCCTGAAAAAAGAACCGCCCTTCTGCCAAAAGATCTGTCTTGGTATAACATCGACATAGCAGTCATTGGTGAGTTCCGGCTCTCAGACGAAGGTAGACTCACTGAACGGGGGTCCGGCAATACCTTCTCATGACGTCCTGAGTCCTTTATCAGCGCATACACCCAACACTGAGGATGACACCAAGGAGGCTTTTTAAGCCGACCTCGACAGAGTGCTAACCTCTATCCACAGAGAAGATAGGGTTTGTGTTCCTAGGCGACTTTAATACCAGAGTTGGCGTAGCTGCTGACATAGGGAACCATTGGGAACCATAGGAGGAAACGGAGTGAGCAAGTGTAATCCCAACGACTTGCTCCTCCTCAGCAAGTGTGCTGAACACAACTTCACTACCACCAACACCTTTTTTAGGCAGGCAGACAAGTTCAATGGTTCTTGGCAACACCCACAATTCAAACATTGGCATCTCATTGACTACATCAATGTCAGAGAAATAGATCGCCGAGATGTCCTCATCACTAGAGCCATGCGAGGCTCAGACCACTGTGACGTAGATCATCGGCTCGTCACAGCAAAACCCTCCTTTCACGTCGCCTCAAAAGGGCGTAAGCAACAAGCCTCCAGAAGCAATTTCAACACCAAAGTGACTGGAGGATTAAGCGATGGAAACTGCCTTCAGAGAGCTGCTCGACGATGGGCTGCTAAGCAACCCAACAACAAACAAACTGAATCCGAATTCCGAATGAGGTACCCTCAAAGCTGTCATCACAAAAACCTGCAGAGAGAACCTTGGCCAGATTGAAAGAAAACACCAGGATTGGTTTGATGAAAATAGCCAGGAAATCAACCTACTCTTCTCTGATAAATATGCTGCCTTCACTTACTGGCAGAAAAACCCTCAGTCTCGGCCCAAAGCTGATACTTTCCGCCAAAAGAGAGCAATGGACGAATGGTGGACTTAAAAAGCTTGTGAAAGGCAACAAATTATGGATCAACACCTGATGCCTGAATTTTTCAATTCCACTAAAGCAATCTATGACCCAACTATGCATGGCTCGGCCCCCTTCCGCTCGGCTGGGCCCCCCTCCGCTCATCCGATGGTAACTCCCAAATTAAAGACGGAGAAATCATCCATCAGCACTCGTGATAAAGTAGCTACTGCTATCAAATAGATGAAAAATAACAAAGCCCCAGGGCCTGATGGAATCCCAACAGAGAATAGGAGGAAAACCACCCAGATCATAAGAACATGTGAGGTCAGACTGTGTAGTCCTGGCTCCACACTATACCCCGGCAAAATAGTTTTATGTAGATGGAATTTAACTTATTGTGAAGATTGCATGACTAATTCAGACAAAAAAAAATGGGTAGACACTTCATTTCAAGGGTTTTAATTCAGCAGCCGCCATTTTCCAAAATGGCCGATGTTTTTGCTGTATATGCGTCATTGTGGTGACGAAATATATTTTGGGAGTCACGAAACTTAAATATAACCTTATCTTTTTTATTTAACCACCAGTGTAGGTATTACAGAAATGGTAAATATATGTATTACAAAATACAAACATTATCAACTAAATTTGGACTCTCATATCGTAATCACACATGACGTTAATGAAACTGACACTAATACAAGTCCTGTATTTCTTAGGCCAGAATATAATAAACAGCATACAGCGTAATTATGGTCAAAATATTAGTTTTAGTACCTAATTTCATTACAAGCGAAGTTTGCTTCCTTAAAAAGAAATCATTATAAACTGTAAACAGTATTTTCTTCAAGGTAGATTTTCAAGCAATATTTCCATATTTTCTTTTGCACTTGTACAATATTGAACACAACACCAGCAACGAAATTGGACACTGACAATAAAATCACACAGAACATGAATTAAACTAACTAATACTGCAATCATATTCTTTAGTTCAGTACGTAATAAACAATATGTGTGGTATGCTCAAAATATTAGATTTTTACTGGTATATTTTTCCGTGAAGAATGACTTTTGCTTAATGTGTTAACACGGTACTTTGTTTAAGGTAGCATTTCAAGCAACATTTCCACATTTTCTTAAGCATTTGCAAAATATAGAACATAACACTCCTGAACGTCGTCATTTGCATCTCATGGTTTGACAAATGTCACATCCACATATTCACACAATATATGTTTGCAACATTTAGATGGTAGTAATAGTCAATCTATTTCCTTCCATCCGTAGTCCAAGGGTTTAAGTTTGATATTGTTATTTAAGAGAGTAAGAACATTTCTGATGACAAAGAATGAAGTCGAATATGTCCTACGATTGAGCTGGACACTGGTGAGAGCTCACCAAGAGATTTATTTTGCATCCTGTAGTGAAAAAATCGCAGCTTATTGAAAGTGTAACTTTTGCATTTAATGACCAAACTCTAACAAGATACTTTTCAGCATCATCGATATCTTGCTGCTGAAGGGTTCCTGTCTCTACAAAATCAGTAAGGAAGTTTGCAGGTTCTACTTTCAATGCTGCATGTTTAGTCCCAATTTTGCTTAAAGCATAATCATCTGACAGTGTGTGAACCTTCACCAAGACATTGTAGAGGGCTGGCCCAATGATTTTTTAGTAGAATGTGCAGTGGAATTAATCGACATTTGTTTCCAGTACCATATTGAATCCACAGCTCTTTTAAGCATTTAGCTTTGAAGATAGATGTATATCATAGCATTAGAATTACAACATTTGTATCATTTGATAAAATAACAGCCCTTTTAGTACCCTGCTCAAAGGCTCAGTTAACATGGGGTACTAGCCTCTGGTCAGATTCCTCAATTGTGCTTGTGAGCTGTTTAATTACTCTTTACTCATTATTTGAGTGTAGCTCTGCAGGACTTACATTCTCATTAACAACCATTCTACTTTCTATCACTTGAATATTTAATTGAACAGATTGTAAAGATGCAAATTTGTGGGCAAGTAGCTGTAAGTTGACTTTATTTGAAGATGATATCCAGAATGTGTCCATCTGGAACCGGAGTAGGTATGTTGAAATCAATGCGTGTTAATTCGACACTTCCAGTGTAGGAAGCTCTGTGAACCCATTCATATTCTTTAACAGAAAATACCATGCAGCTATCAAAGACTACATGCAACTCATGCATATTACAAACCCCTCGGCCATTATGTAGATCATTTGAAATTACTTTGCCAAAAGTCCCTTGAGATTTCTTATGCTGCATTCGAATTGTTACATGAGATCAATTAATACTGTTGTTTACAACTGTGAAACTGACTCAAATACTCATTTTTCCGCAGTGAGTTTTGTCTCAAGTTCAGCAATAAGTGAATGCTTAGCTGATTTTATTGCAGCATTGCCGTTGAACAATCGATTTACGGGCAGAAAAATCATTAACATCCATGACTTTTTGTGCATAGTCAATATGCTTTGGGGTTGTGACTTTAGTAGCTGTCACTGTTTTAGCTTTACATAGTGTAGGTAATCAAAGCATGGTAATTTCATTTTTAAATCTTTCAGAGAGCTTTTCTTCTTCAACTTGAATCTCCCCTCATGATTTTTTTTTTTTTGTGTGTGTGTGCACCTGCTCCATGCTCATGGACATTTAAGTGGCTGACTTTTACAGGTTCGTTTACAGACTGCGTTGTAATAACATTGTGCCGAGGGACATGTTCAATAACTAGGTAAGGATTTCCCTCCCCTCTGTGAACTGGGGATGTTTTGTAACATTAGAACTGAGCTGAGTTTCTTTCCTTTGAGTCCTGCCAGTTCGTGTTGAGATGTCTTCCGGTGATCCATCATTTTCGCATTAGTGATATCTCGAAACACAGTGTTGATAGTAAGAACTTCATGATAAGCAAATTCCCATTCAGCCACATGCTCACTCTTTCTTGTTTGACCAATGATATCTTTTGAACTTTTTTGAGACCTTTGTATTGACTGTTCCAGCATCATGTCAGGGCCAACAGCACTGAATTCCTCTTCTCGGTTTCGTACAACAAACTGGCCTTGGATGAATTTCTGATAAAGGAAAGGATTTTCAACTTGGAATACCTTTATTCTCTCAATATATCACGAATCGCACCTCAAGTAGTTAACACAGTCAAATCCTCGGAATATGCTTATCAGTGACTCAATAGTTTACACATGAAGTTCCCAATTTCCTTCGCGGTCAAATGATATGAAATATTTTTTTTAGAAGACGTACAGTACTAGCAGTAAAAATAATGAATAAATGTAAAAGTGATCGGTGACAGGTTACTTAGTTCCCCGTAGCCTAATTTAATGGTTGGTCTTTGTTGTTTCGTATTATATTATACTACGTACTATCGTAAACAAACAGCCTTGAGTTGCCAGCTGTCTCCAGCAGTGTTCGAAGAATCTTGAACGAAATTGTACATGGCCTTCATTGACATTTCAACTCAGCCAACAGGTAAGCCCTTTGGCGAACCCTCAGTCATTTTGGCTGCCCACCAAATTTCATCTCTATTGTGAGGCAACTCCACGATGGCTTGAACAGCAGTGTCCTGCTTAATGGCATCCAGTTCTAGTTCTTCCCCATCCAAACAGGTATAAAACAAGGATGTGTACTGACACCAACTCTCTTTTCCATTTTCTCGGCTACCTTCCTTACTGATGCCAGTGCCAATATAGCCGGTTGGGTGGACATCCATTACCGCATGAAGGGACTTTTCAACATCAGACGACTCCAGGCAGGAACAATGGTGTCGGCCGCTTCCATCACTGAACTTCAGTATGCAGACGACTTCACCTTCGTTGCTCACACTGAACGCGACTTACAGGTGATCCTGAACACCTACGCAGATACGTATGTACACTTCGGCCTGAGGTGAATGTACGTAAGACTCAAATTCTCTTACAGCCTGCCCTAGGTTCACCCACACCTTCACCATCCATACAGCTTAACGGTACTTCCCTCTCCAATGTTAAGCACTTCCAGTACTTTTGCTAACCACCTGTCCATCACGGCGGACATTGATGAAATTCAACATCGGATCAAATGTGCCTTCCAAGCCTTTGACAGACTCCATACCCGTCTCTTCTTTTCTAAGGAGCTGAAAGTATCTACAAATTTGCAAGTATATCGATCAGTGGTCCTCCCTACCTAGTTGTATGGCAGCGAGACATGGGTCACATACTGGGGGCACCTGAAGGCAATTAAGAACTATCACCAATGAAGTCCATGTTCAATCCTCTGAGTTCTCTGATGACAAAAGAACAAATGCCACATGGACGTCAGTAGACTGCCAAAGCAGCTATTCTACTGTCTCAAGACAGACCTGAAAAAGTGCCCTATTGACCCCATCACCTGGGAGACGATCACTCCACACCGTAACGCTTGGAGGAGCACCAGACGAGAAAGTCTTAATAATTTTGAGTTAGCCCGATTGCATACCTAGGCAGACAAGCGCCATCGCCAGAAAGACGCTGCTGCCGCCCCTCCCACACTAGATGTAGCCCTCCACACGTGCAACATTTAAGGACGACTCTCTCGATCCCATATCGGCCTCTCAAGTCACTTCAGAGTTCACCAACGAAGGTGACATCCTTATTAACTTATATCATTATATCATAGCTTGATAATCGTCATGCTCGATTCCGAGTGACATCAAACTAGTAGTAGAAGTAGTAGTTATGTTACAGTCGACTGTCCTTCTCTCTCCTTAGGTCGGCTTTGCTCAGCCTCAGGGGAACGAGAGCATCGGCCCCAAAGCCGACAACAGTTGCAGATTTTGACTATGAGGCAACAGTCACTGAATGCCGCATACATCTGCGACACAACTAACTCAACACAGCTAGGATAGCTACTTAGGTATTAGGATATTTAATTTTAAGGTAATAAAATGGCGGCGAAGGTGTGGCTATTATAACTAATATTACATCAGTGCGACCATAGAAATAGTGTTTATTTCTGCCAAGGATATATAAACAAGTGTTAGGTGTGACAATTCTTGCTCCCAGTGCATCACTCTGATGTGTGGATTGTCGCCCACAGGGGGGTGGCCTACACACCCACGCGCGCACGTATGCCCCTACTACCCGGACACAGCAGTACAGCCTGTCACCTCTCTGCCCTTTACTCATAAGAACTAGCTTCTTCTTCTGTATGGGATAAAAGCAGATGTTGTAGGCGGTCGTAACTGTCGCCCAAAGTGCGGAACGCTATGCCGGGTAACAGACACTGCTGCGTCTGTGCTAGCCAGTATCAAAATTGCACTCGTTGTGAATCTGCGAGAAACAACCGAACATGTGTGGTTTGCAGAAAGGGAAACAATTGTCGGAACCCACAAGGCAAAAAGCCGACACAGGAGGCCACAGTGGATATCGCCGGGACCCAACCGCCTGATGATATCCTAAATGATAGCAGTGAGTCTACTCAACCTGAAAATGTAGAACTAATAAACGCTGTTCCAATAGTAGCAGATGTCCACGAGGTTAATGAGAGACAGCCACTACAGTGGAATGGCATGTCGATTGAAAATGCTGACATATGGGTTAGAGAAACTTACTCAGAAATGGACAGGTGGTCGCCAGCTAACCTGTCTGAACCACCCAAATGCGCTGCCACCAAAGAAATGATTCGGGAGATGATTCGCCTCATAACTGCTTCCTTGCCCCTTTAGCTCTTCAAATACTGGCAATAATACCACATCTATTCTTTCAGAGAACACACACAAAGACTAAGCACAAAGAAAATGCGGCAGCAATGAAGAGAAGATTGACAACGTGGCAGAATGGGGCCCTTGATCTTCTATGTGAAGCAAGAACACTGCAGGAGAGACTAAAATTTATAGGAGACGGAAAGCAAAACACCGATATCGTTGCGAGAAAGTTTGGAAACAAAATGCGTGTGGGAAAAGTGTCTTTGGCGGTAAGATCTCTCACAGAGGAATCCTTCTGTGGGGTTCTGCCAATAAACAGAGAGACATTAAAACAACTGAAAGAAAAACATCCCCCTGCAAGTGAAGACGAAGGCATCAGGTTCCAGGGTGACATATCCCACCAAATGCTGTCCTGTTCGAGAAAATAACAAGAGGGATGGTGAGGAAAAAGGCACTGAAGGCTCAGGAAGATGCCGGCCCTTCAGGTCTGGATGCAAACGGTTGGAGAGTCATCCTCAGCACTAACAAGTTTTGCAGCGTAGCAAGTGATCTCTGCACTGCCATTAGCGTCCTTGCAAGAAAGCTGGCATCCTCTTGCTGCCAACACCTCCATGCTCTGATGGCATGCCGCCTCATTCCCCTGGATAATAATCCAGGATCTAGGCCTACAGAGTGATATAGGGGTGGGGGAAGTGCTGAGGCGGATCATCGGAAAATGCATAATTGAGGTGGTAAAGGATGATGTCAGGGCAGCAGCAGGGAACCTCCAAGTTTGTGCTGGCCACCAGGCTGGAGGGGAAGCTGCCATTCACGCCATGAGAACAATATTTGAGCAGCGCGATTGTGAGGCCGTTCTCCTGGTGGACGCTTCAAACGCATTCAACATACTTAACCGCAAGGCCGCACTGCACAACATCAAGATCAAGTGTCTAAGCTTTGCAATGTATGTTGAAAACTCCAATAGTAATCCATCAGACCTTTATACAGTAAACAATAAGGCTCTAAGAGGTGATACCATCATACAGTCAACCGAGGGAACAACGCAGGGGAACCCTGTTGCAATGGCAATGAACGCAATAGGCCTATCCGTGCTCCAACACACAATACAATTTGAAACAACTGAGGTCAAGCAAGTGGCATACGTTGATGACTTTACAGGAGCAAGAAAAGTGGAGGACATCAAAAAGTGGTGGGACCTCGTAACATCACGAGGCCCACAAATAGGGTACCACCCAAACGCCAGCAAGTCCTTCCTCATTGTGAAGCCAGAACATTATGAACGGGCAATGGAGGTGTTAGGTGGAAGTGAGGTCAAAATAACAAAGGATGGCCAAAGACACCTAGGAGCAGTAATCTGCCCGACGGACTTCAAGACCGAGTACTTAACGGGAATGGTGAATGAGTGGGTCAGGGAAATCCAAGCGCCGTCTGAGATTGCTAACACAGAGCCAGATTCGGCTTTCGCGGCATTCACCCATGGAGTCAAGCATTGCTGGAACTACCTGATGCGCACTATCCCTCATATCGGACCCCTCCTCCACCCTCTGGAAGAAGCTATCCACGTCAATTTCATTCCCAAATTAGTGAAACAACCTCACTTAACCCCAGCAGAAAGATCACTCCTTGCACTACCACCGAGACTAGGAGGAATGGGATTGACAAATCCAGAGGAGATTGCTGCCACCGAACATCAAAACTCAGTTAAGCTCACGGTAGCTTTCACGGATCACATAATAGCTCAGAACGCAACAGGGGAGGTGGATACCAGTGAGGTAAACAAGATTCGAAGGTCCATTACGACAGAACGACAGCATGGCCAAAATGATAAGTTGCTGCAACTGTTGCTGTAAGTACCAGAGAATTTGAAGAAAAAAATTGCTATAGCGCAGGAGGTGGGCGCCTCGAAGTGGTTAACTACGTTACCATTAAGGGCAAATGGTTTCAGTCTCAATAAACAAGAATTTACAGATGCCAATGGTCTAAGGTACGGTAGGCCAGTAGAAGGTTTGCCCTCCCAAAGCGTGTGTGGCTCTTCCTATGACGTCGATCACGCCATGGTGTGCAAGAAAGGGGGCTTCATATGCATGAGGCATGACGAAGTAAGGGATCTCACAGCAAAATTGTTGAAGGAAATCTGCCGTGATGTCAGGGTAGAACCGACCCTCCTTCCATTGGACGGTGAGAATTCCCAACATAGGACTTCAAACACATCCAACGAAGCCCGTGTTGATGTCAGTGCTCGAGGATTCTGGATGCAGGGACAGCGAGCTTTCTTCGACATCAGGAATTTTTATCCCATGGGCGCATGTTACCGTAACTTAGCTTTCGATGCTGCACAGAGGAGGAACAAGAACGACAAGATAAGGGCATACGGGGAGAGAATTCAGAAATTTGATCAAGGCAGCTTCACTCCTTTAGTGTCCACAACTTCTGGTGGGATGGGACCAAGTGCAAGATGCTTCTACGCCATCTCGCGGAGGTGCTAGCCGAACTGAAGCAGCAGCCAAGAAGTTATGTTACAGCCTGGATGAGATGTCGACTGTCCTTCTCTCTCCTTAGGTCGGCTTTGCTGTGCCTCAGGGGAACGAAAGCATCGGCCCCAAAGCCGACAACAGTTGCAGATATTGACTATGAGGCAACAGTCACTGAATGCCGCATAGATCTGCGGCTCAACTAACTCAACACAGCTAGGATAGCTTCTTATGTATTAGGATATTTAATTTTAAGGTAATAAAATGGCGGCGAAGGTGTGGCTATAGGTGGAGGATGGAGGCCATATAAAGGAAAAAAAAGTAGTAGTAGTAGTAGTGTGTGTGTGTGTGTGTGTGTGTGTGTAAAGAAGGCATTTACCCTGTGTAACATGCCAACAGTTCCTCCGTCACGTGAACTCAGAAGTGAAGTGACTTGAAAGTAATGTTTGTTTGCTTTTCATGTCGAAAGAAATGGAGTTGTATAAATGATACAAGATTTGGCTAGAGAAATGCAACAAGGTCTCCTAGATTCGTGTACTACCTGTATAGAGGTGTTACTTCAATAGACAGACACTTATAGTCGGGACATAAAAAAATTATCTAGAGAAACACAAGTACTCCGAAAAAGTGTAAGAACTCTAGATAGTGTTAGTAGTTTAGAAAAGCGTAAGTACTTTAGAAAACGGTAAGCACTTTAGAAAACCGTAAGGACTTTTGAAAAGTATAAGTACCTTAGAACAGCGGAAGTACTTTAAAAAAGCGTATGTACTTTAGAAAACCGTAAGTTATTTTGAAAATCGTAATTACTTTAGAAAAGTGTAAGTAGTTTAGAAAAGCTGAAGTGCTTTAGAAAAGCGTATGTGCTTTAGAAAAGCGTAGGTGCTTTAGAAAACCGTAAGTACTTTATAATGCCGTACTTTAGAAAACCGTAAGTACTTTAGAAAAGTGCAAGTACTTTAGAACAGCAGAAGTACTTTAGAAAAGCGTAAGTACTTTAGAAAGCATAAGTAAGAACTAAAGAAAAGTGAACAAAATATAGAGAAATGTAACTACTGAGTAAAAGTATAGAAATTTTAAACAAAGTACAAACGTGTAAATGGAGAAGAGGAAGAATACGCGGGTATAGAAGGAGGAAGAAGAGCACAGAGAAGAAAAAGATGGAGATATAGGAAAGGGAATTACAGGTAGGAGGAGAAGGAGGAGGACGGGAAGGGTAAATGGAAGAGGAGGAGGAACAAAGGAAGACGGGGATGCAGGAGATGGAGGGAAAGAAGAAATTTAGGATGTAGGAGAAAGAGGATAGGAGGGATAGAAGAAGATGGTGATATAGGAGAAGAGGAAGAAGAGGGGGGGGGGTGAGGGTATTAGATGAGGGAGAAGTTGTTCTTACTTAAAATTAATTGAATATGTTAACAGGTTAATTACGTACTCCCCCTGTTTGTTTATCCCAGTCAACACCTGTGCGAGGCTAATGGATGTGTAAATGAGAGACACGACGCATAACGTGCAGGTATGGAGAGTCAATTAATAATGTATCTGACGTTAAGGAAACTGTCTATCTATCTATCTATCTATCTATCTATCTATCTATCTATTTGTCTGTCTGTCTGTCTGTCTGGTCTGTCTGTCTGTCTGTCTACCAAACACAAACATAGCACCCTCTTTCCTCCCCCCCCCCACACACACACTCAAACATAACAACCTCCTCCTCCCCAAACACACACTCAAACACAACCTCCTTCCTCACACACACACACACTCAAGCACAACAACCTCCTCCTTCCTCACACACACACACACTCAAACATAACAACCTCCTCCTCCCTCACACACACACTCAAACACAACAACCTCCCCCCCACACACAAACAGCAACCTCTTCCTCCCTCACACACACACACACACACACACATAAACACAACAACCTCCTCTTCCCCTCGCCCCCACACACAAACACAGCAACCTCTTCCTCCCTCACACACACAAACACAACAACCTCCTCTTCCCCTCCCCACACACACAAACACAGCAACCTCTTCCTCCCTCACACACACACACACAAACCCCCTCTTCCCTCCCCCACACACACAAACACAGCAACCTCTTCCTCCCACACAAACACACAAACACAACAACCTCCTCTTCCCTCCCCCACACACACACAAACACAGCAACCTCTTCCTCCCTCACACACACACATACAACACAACAACCTCCTCTTCCCCCCACACACAAACACAGCATCCTCCTCCTCGGTACACACATATAAGCTGTTACCCATCAACCCTCAACTAACATACATCAGTGTAATCATAACAAACTTCAGAAGGTATTCCATCTCTATACTAAATAATCCTTCAACATTTGGATATAGACTGAATAAAACAAATACCCAACATAACAACTGTGGCAAAGAGAGTTTGTTATCAGCTTTAGTGGCCATAGTTTAGTGTAGAAAACAGTCTTGAATCTGGAAATTTCAGTGGGAATGAAAAGTGAATTAGACTTTTAATAGAAATGAGCTGTTGAGATGAAAATGAAGGCGCTTGTAAATTCCTTGATGGAATATGCGAGTGTATGTATATATATATATATATATATATATATATATATATATATATATATATATATATATATATATATATATATATATATATATATATATATATATATATATATATATATTGTATTTACACATCACTGATTACACCTTAACCACGATCTCGCTCAAGCGAGAAGCCATTAACATCATTAAAGTTTAGTGAGAGTCCAGTGAGAGTGTGAAACTTCAGTGAGTGTCCAGTGAGAGTGTGAAACTTCAGTGAGTGTCCAGCGAGAGTGTGAAACTTCAGTGAGTGTCCAGTGAGAGTGTGAAACTTCAGTGAGTGTCCAGTGAGAGTGTGAAACTTCAGTGAGTGTCCAGTGAGAGTATGAAACTTCAGTGAGAGTCCAGTGAGAGTGTGAAACTTCAGTGAGGGTCCAATTAGAGTGTGAAACTTCAGTGAGAGTCCAGTGAGAGTATGAAACTTCAGTGAGAGTCTAGCGAGAGCGTAAAACTTCAGTCCAGAGAGAGAGAGAGAGAGAGAGACTGCACAGTATACCTGGGTTCCGGGGCCGTGTAAACGTTAAAGAAGATCAGACATGTGAAGCTGTAGTCTTGCATCATACAGAGGGTGAGCCACGTCCCTCCCTCAACCCTCGGAAAATAACTCCTAAAATATTTCACGGTAAATGGGGAGGTGAGAACGAATCTGAATGGCTGCTTACACACCGGAGTAAAGGCACGACAATAAAGGACAAAATAGTGTCAGTATTGCATAGACAGATAGATAGATAGATAGATAGATAGATAGATAGACAGTTTGTGTAAAATGTTCAAAAAAGTAAAGTTGAGGAGACAGAGAATCTAGACACTGTTAGGTACCTCTCAATCTCTCTCTCTCTCTCTCTCTCTCTCTCTCTAACGAACAACTACTGTGATTTGTCTCTCTTTTACCATTTAAAATCAATAAAACCAGTCCGTGTGTGACCCGACTCTGTTACGGTGACTTCATCAAATCCAGCCACTTGACCCAGCCCAGATAGAGCTAAGAGAGGAATTAAATGCAGTAAATTAATCACTGAGCTTCTTGGTGGTAATAGTAGTTATCCCTGAGTCCTGACGAGAATCACAAGGACCTCCATAATGTTCGATTCTTAGGTGGGGGATTAAGGTGGGGGAAATGAGAGGGGTAGTGGATAGGAAAAAGAGCGAAAGGGGATAAAAGAGAGAAAGGAAAATAAGAGGGTGAGAGGGAGGGAAATGGGAAGAGGAGGAAGTGGGAGGAAAGGAGAGGACGGCAAGGGAGGCACAGAGGATAAAGAGAGAGAAGGGAAGAGGGAAAAGGGGAAGAAAAAGGAGGAAAGGGAAAGTGGGATGGAGAGGAGGAGGAAGGGAGAGGAGGAGAGAGAGGAGAAGGAAGTGAGCAAGGAATGGGGGAGGGAAGGGAGGAAGGGAGAGGGGATGTGGTCACAGTGAACACAGATTTCACACCAACCACGAGGTCCTGAACTCCTGGTGGGTGTTCCCAGCTGACACAGGGTGTTAGAGACCATTTTTGTTTCTGGCTTGGTGTTGTTGGGAGTCCTTTCTATCCACCTGGTTTAGATGGGGCATGGGGGTCTTGATTTCGCCTCTGGTGTTGGTGATAAAGGGGCCTTCGGTTCTGAGAACTGGCTGGTCGTGTCCAACACCTGCTTTCATTCATTTCGAGTAAGAATTATTAATTTTGCATAACACTTGCGGGTTAATCGTCAATCTTTGCACTGAATTATTGTGGGAGGATGTTCATATATCCTGGTCGGAGGGAGTGGATGGAAGGGCGGGGAAGAAGGTCGACGGGCTGACCCGGGCGGCCGTAGCAGCAACGCCAAATACGTCATCACTCCATGAGGATTGGCTTCCAAATTCAGTGTGTCGACAACTTAGAAGCCGTGAACTGTGTGTCTTAAACCTGTATATATATATATATATATATATATATATATATATATATATATATATATATATATATATATATATATATATATATATATATATATATATATATATATATGCCTGTATGACTGAAGGTAATTGGTAATTCACATCAGTCGTTAGTGAGTTACTGAAGGATTCATTTGCCTGACGGGTTTATTAAGGTTACTATTGTCATTTTTGTAGGTAAAGGGGGGGGGTAAGAGTGTTAATTTATGTAGATTGGTTAATTAACTGTAACAATCCTATTCAACCCAGTGTAAATTACGTCTAATTGGACAGCAATTTCACTGTTAAATATTAATAAAATGTTATATAAAAAGCCTAGGTTAACGAAGTGCTTCGGGTAGATTAAGTTACTATTGATTTGGTTAGGTTAGGTTAGGTTAAGTTAGGTTAGGTTATGCTAGGTTAGGTTAGGTTAAGTTACGCTAGGTTAGGTTAGGGTAGGTTAACTTAGTCTAGGTGAGGTTAGGTTACCCATTTTGATAATTCTTAGGCAACTAGTCTTCATAAGCGCCCACCCCCTATGTTTAACGTTTTTAGTTGAAGTTAGTTAACGACCCCGGGTTAACAAGTCATGGACTAGCGAGCTGGCTAGTGAGTCCAAGGTATTAAGCTATGATCAACCAAACAGGATTAACGAGCCTCGGTTAATAATTAATCCTTGTTCAACGAGGTTGATTTAACGTCCCCAGGTTAACTATATATGAAGTCGAAAAGCTGCGAATTTAATGTAACAATGATTAACGACATGGACCTTCGGTGACCGTGACAAGAGGCGGACCACTGCTGATAATAGAGAAAGAAAGAAAGATAAAGAGAGAGAAAAATTTGACAGAAACACAAGGGAGAAAAAGAATGAGAGACAGACAGGCACACAGGAAAAGAGATAAAAATAGAGGAAGACAGAGAAAACGGAGAGAGAGAGAGAGAGAGCGAGAGAGAGAGAGAGAGAGAGAGAGAGAGAGAGAGAGAGAGACTAAATAAATTCATAAATATAGTGGGAGAAAAAGGGACAAACATAGAAACCAGCTATCTACCAAGATGGACATACGGTCGGAAGTTTATAATGCTTAAATGTGGATGATAGTCTTATTGGCCCCTGAGGGTTAGCACTGTCATGGCTCAGTTCCTCTAACGACGTGGGTTATTTGCATATATATTCATTTTATAATAATTTACATATTTTTTTTACCAAGCATGAATTTCCTGTTTTTTTTTTTTATGATTCCAGATTTCCGAAAAATCTTTATAAAAACTATTGCGCTTTTAATTTATTTATTTTTATTAATTTACTCTATTTAATTTATTGATCCACATCTATATATAACTTGTATTTTCGTCAGTCATGTTGTGTATTGTGTGTATTATTTCTTCTGTAAAAAGGCTGTTTTAATTGATTTTTTCTTCATATATTGAATATATTTTGCCTTATCAAATTAAAGCTTAAGTAATTATATAATAATAATAATAATAATAATAATAATAATAATAATAATAATATATATATATATATATATATAATTATTGATATTATTAATTCCAACAACAGTAATTTATAAAACAGATTATAACTGATATATATGTATTATACGTACCATCATTTAGTTGAACAAAACATTGCAGGAAACAACAGCATTATGCATGACTCGCTGGTGTTAATGCTCATTCAATTACACATTATTTCCGCATTAAAATAAAACTCTCCCTAAATAATTTGTTCTCTGACCATATACAAAATAGGAACATTTATTGTGCTAGCAAAGTGAGTTTTACAGAATGTTGACAATTTACGAGAGAGAGAGAGAGAGAGAGAGAGAGAGAGAGAGAGAGAGAGAGAGAGAGAGAGAGAGATCTGACAATAAAGACATCAACAGTAACAGGAGATAAGAGATAAAGACAAACACAGAAACAATTCATTATACAAGAATCCTACTCTTATTTCATCGTAAAGACGCACAATGTCGCTCTCTTCCTAAACAATGAAAACAAATTACAAAAGGACAAAACAAAAAAGTATCCAAACAGTGGGTCATTAGGATCCAGGGTGTTTATTCTCCAAAGCTCTTATGATGTATGTTTCTTGCATGTGATGATGTAGGCATGACTCTAGAACTAGAGGTTCGATTTAAACATAAAACAAAAGAAAAATATAAATCCCAAAAATACGAGTAACATTATTATTAAACTCTACCTCAGCCACACATGTTTAATTGGCAATAGGAGAAAAAATAGATGACAATTAATTTTTCTTTGTTACATTAATTTTGTCACCTATCTAGTACTAAAGTTAACCTAGCCTTTGTTATGTGAGCCAGTTTGATATAACAGAATTATCTCAGACGGATACAAATATTTTTACATATATATTTGTTACATTTCCTCAATGATAGGTCTAGGGTACACAATATCCTTTAATATTACAGACACCAAGAACGCAAACAAAAACATTGATATTTCGACTGGTAAGTCTTACGATAAGTTTAAAGGCTGGATATCTCCCCCCCCTCGGACACTTAACCATTGGACGACTACCTCCCTCGGACACACCCATTGGACGATTCCCTCCCTCGGATACTTTCCCATTGGACGACTACCTCCCTTGGGCACCTACCCATTGGACGACTTCCTCCATTGGTCACCTACCCATTGGACGAATCTCTCCCTTGGGCACCTACCCAGTGGACGTCTTCCTCATTTGACCACCTACCCATTTGACGACTCCCTCTTTTGGGTACCTAGCCATTGGACAATTTACCACTGGACGTCTACCGGTGATGTCATTCTCAGCTGTATGAGTCCTGAGTAGGAATTAATGTGAGACGTCGTAATTAAGAATGGAAGTAGGGATTATTTTTGTATAATCTGTGCTTGAGGGTGGGTGTTGTGTGTGTGTGTGTGTGTGTGTGTAATAATAATAATAATAATAATAATAATAATAATAATAATAATAATAATAATAATAATAATAATAATAATAATAATAATAATAATAATAATAATAATAATAATAATAATAATAATCATAATCATAATAAAAATAATAATAATAATAATAATAATAATAATAATAATAAATGTTTTATTAATAGCGTTGCAGCCGGTGGCTGAAAATATACAAACTTACATGTGATTTAGACATAATAATATACATTCAATACATTTACAGGGCTGTAAAGTACATAAATCAGGAACTGTTTATTATTTTAACAATAGATGGGATGGTGCTGTTCTTATGTCTATCAGTGAGGGCTCTTATGGACTGAATTTTGTTGTAGTGGCCGACTGCGCGAGGTGGGTGGGGGATTGCCGGTGGCAGTAGGTGGCGATGACGAGGATGGTGCAGTAGTCCACTGCCAAATCCTGCGAGTGCGTGGTGGTGGAGGTCACTAAGGGATGGCATTTCCAGGGTGGAGAGAGCGTTGTTGTAGCCAGAGTAGTCTGCGCCGAGCATGATTCTGCAGGCCGTCTTCTGTACCGTCTCTAGCTGACGTTGTTGGGTTGAGTTGAGAAAAGACGACCAGGCTGGTGACACTTACATTAATTTTGGGAGAATAAATGCGTTGTAGATAGTCCTCAGCTCTGGCGTGGGTGTCCCAAATGACCTGAGTCGTTGTAGCATGTAGAGTCGGAACGAGGCTGCCTTGATTGTGTTGTTTACATGGGCCTTCCAGTCCAGTTTGTGGTCTATAGTTACCCCCAGGAGTTTGTCAGACTGCACTAACTGGAGAGGATGTGTGTGTGTGTGTGTGTGTGTGTGTGTGTGTGTGTTTGCGTGTGTGTGTTGCAACGCTGTTCGGTTTCTCAATTCCATCCTGTCTATTTTGGTGGGATTCTGTTTCCCCTAATCCATTTCAAAGAGGAAAAGACGATTGCGATAAGAACAAACGACGTAATTGATAAACATGGCAACTCATGTTACGTGCGAATAGTAATGTAATTGCAATATAAAATACATACATATATGTATTAACACACATGTATGTAAACAATGTAACCAGTATAAAAGATTCATCGCGATAATACACACCTGTAACATTTATTTACCTCAAGTATATTATTATGTCGTTAAGCCAAAGATATAACTAAAAATTCCCCCCCCAAAAAACAATAATATATATATATATATATATATATATATATATATATATATATATATATTTATATATATATATATATATATATATATATATATATATATATATATATATATATATATTTATTTAATCAACAACCTCACCAGACAGGACTCGAACCCTCGACATACTGCTCTTGTGGCATGGTCGGTAACGTTCCCTGGTCCCACGCAGTAGGTAGTTGATTATGTGTTCAAAATCCGCGTGCTATATGGACTAAAAATGAAATATATATATATATATATATATATATATATATATATATATGTAATCAACACCTCACTCCGCCAGGATTCGAACTCACGATCTTATGATTGTGACTGGGGAATGTTACCTCTGGGCCACCAGGACACTAAAAGCTGTCCTAGACTCTGTTATATTTCACACAAAGCCTGTTCAACGAGCTTATGGCGGGGTGAGGTGTTGATTGTATGTAGAAGTTCGCGTGCTTTATTGGGCTAATGAAATATATATGGATCCTCGTGTTTCGAAACCGGATTTGGGAAAACGTTACTCTGATCACCTAAGGGGCCCGGGTAGTCCCCATTAGAGGTTCACGGCGCCATAAGCTCGTTGAACAGAGGACACACGAACGGACAGACACACGAACAAAACACACACAAACGAACGGACAAACGAACAGAGAAAGCCCGAAAGGATGGATACACGAACAGAAGACGCACAAGCGGAAGGAAAATGACCGAACTAAAAACACAATGCCCGGGCCATAATGAACTGCCATTCGTTTAAAAAAATATATTGCCATGCCCAGATTAAGATTGATTGACAACATAGCGGAAAGGACTTACACGAGTGATATATCCAACACAAAGAGTACAGCTTGTGTTGGCTCTTGGCTTATGTCACCCTGTGCCTTAGTAGGGGAACGGCGTCTCCGAGCTAAAATTACTATTATTAAAAAAACTCTTCAATGGTTTACTAAGTCCATCATCAGAGCGAAAGTCCTTTAATTTATCCCTACAGCACCAAAATCCAAAACAAAATTCTCATGATCCAGGATGCACCTTTTTCCCTAACTATGACAAAGTGTCAACAATATTTGGAGTCAGGAGGAGTGACGGGTGTGTGTGACCCGTATCAGCTTGTGCATTTCACCAAATATATACTTTTGATATTTAAATTTGCCACACGAAAGATGAATAACGCCAGACGGTGTCATATTTGTAATGCAAGTTTTGTGCTGCTCTGTGAGGTTCTGACAATATTCACCCGATATCTACTTTTTTATTCATTGCCAAGCTGTTTGATGATGGTGTATAAAGTAAAAAATTTGCCTTTTACTATATACATATATGTGTGTGTGTGTGTATGTGTGTGTGTGTGTGTGTGTGTGTGTGTGTGTGTGTGTGTGTGTGTGTTGTGTGTGTGTGTGTGTGTTTTGTGTGTGTGTGTGTGTGTGTGTGTGTGTGTGTAGTGTGTGTGTGTGTGTGTGTGTGTGTGTGTGTGTGTGTGTATGTGTGTGTGTGTGTGTGTGTGTGTGTGTGTGTGTGTGTGTGTGTGTGTATGTGTGTATGTGTGTGTTATATACTGACTATTAATGTTTTCTTTGAAATTTCATGTGAATAATTAACAATTGTTCATAGACAATAAAAAACACTATAATGATTTTCTTAATCCTTATTAATGGACCATAGTACATTAATAATCACCATAACTCTGGGCACACACATTATATAGGATTATCTGTACATGCCTGCAGTATAAGATACATGGCTTATCAATGTGTAATGTGTGTCAAGAACTAAACTTAATAATTTGTAATAATTTTATATTAGTCATTAGTCGCAGCTCAACCAACCAAACCCCCGACTAGTGAGGTATTGTTTGTATGTATATATATATATATATATATATATATATATATATATATATATATATATATATATATATATATATATATATATATATATATATATATATATATATATATATACAGTATATATATATAACACCTTTTGTAGCAAAAACTGTAAAATAAAACTCATCACAGTGTAGGAATTCAATTATGTCCAGAAAATTATTTAAATACTAAACAGTGCGTGGCATCAGTAGCTCCCCCCAAAATAATGCTACAGAAAAAAAATTCCAAACATGAAATAATTACTCACTATGCTCAAGACCTACTGTAGTAAAACTAAAGAAAACTTAATTCACTAACACAAAAAATTTAATGATGTTTCATTAATCATAAAGGAGGGGCAATATTTGATGAGACCACCGTACGAGCCCAGGGCAGACCCAGATATATGATGCAATTATCCTGAGAACAACACGAAGAAGTCTTTGGACTGTCTAATCCTTTTATCCATCTAGTTTTTCTTATATTACTTGTTTTATCCAGTCTTTATTGCATGTGTGTTTGTGTGTGTGTGTTGGGAACACAGGGTGGTGAATTGCGTCTAGAGTGGCAGCACTATGTTAGTGTTAAGGTGCAAGCACTGCTTGCTCCCTCTCGCTTTCAGCTGCTGCCACTGGCTAGCCCTCGTGACGAACAGGGAAGCAACTTGCATAAGTATTCCTCATACAGTACACAGCCTCTTCACCATCAAGACTCCTACTGTGCTTCCTCATGGCAACACATGGTAACTGGATGCCTCATGAGCCTAGGTTAGACCAGCAGGGGATCTCCGAGTAGCAGTGGGTCCCAGAGGGACCATAGGCCCACCGGCATGCGGACACGTTCTGGCGCCTACCAGCCATTGCGACACTACCTTGCGGATTAACCTTGGTAGGTATAAGGCTACGGGAGTAAAAACCGAACGAAAAATCTGGGTTGAAGCCCCGCATCAGGCAGACATGCTTACAGAGCTCCAACAAGACCCCAACGGCGGTATAGGCAGAAGAGGTGACCACCATGGGAAACCAACGACTACACCGGTGGGCGAAGGCAATGCCTGATGGACAGGCTACTTAGGCGAAATCCAACAAACTGGACAATCGGCAGTCCATTGCAACTCTCCCTCTCCCCAGTCGTTGCAACATTGGATCAGGAAAAGGGAGAGCCAAGATGTGTGGCTGCAGCCTGCGCTCCTGCCTCACCATATAAATAAACTCACGCGCAGCCAGTTCATCAGACCTCTCATCACCATCAAAACCCCTTTACCCCAAAAGTCCTATGGTGACTGACGAGTGGCGACGGAGACAGGCAGCGATGACAGACGGGAGTATCTAGTCACAACTCTAAAAAACCAACCTGACTGGACAACTACATCCAGTAAGGTCATCCGTATACGGTCGAAAACACAGTCAAAATCACAGATCCAAACAAAAACAAACCATACAATCTCTTATGGTCGCTGCAAGGAATGTGAGGACCCTTCTGGATACTAGCACAAATGGGTGTCCTGAAAGAAGAACTGCTTTTGTGGCAAAAGAGCTGGCTAAGTATAACATCGACATAGTAGCCATCAGTGAGTCCCGGCTCCCAGCTGAGCGCCAGCTCACAGAACGGGGTCTGGCTATACCTTCCTCTGAAAGGGTAAGCCTGCTGCAGAGAGAAACCCCATTTATGAAGTTGGCCTTGCCATATGCCACCGCATGCTACACAGGCGAACTGAAATACCTATTGGGATCAACGAGCGCCTTATGACGCTTCGAGTCCCACTGAATCACTCATGTCATGCCTTTTTCATTAGTGCATACGCCCGAACACTAGATGCAGAGGATGACATCAAGGAGGCCTTTTACGCGGACCTTGACAGAGAGCTAACCTCTATCCCCAGAGAAGACAGGGTTGTGCTCCTTGGCGACATCAATGCCAGAGTTGGCAGAGATGCTAGCATTTGGCAGGGAACCATAGGGAGAAATAGACTAGGAACGTGTAATGGCAGCGGCCTACATCCTCTCAGCAACTGTGCTGCGCACAGCCTCACTATCACCAATTCCTTTTTTCGGCAGGCCGACACATTCAAGCGTTCGTGGCACCACCCACGATCCAAACACTGGCATCTCATTGACTACATCATTGTCAGAGAAAGAGATCGCCGAGATGTCCTCATCACCCACGCGTGGCTCAGACCACTGTGACACTGATCATCGACTTGTTAGAACCAAGCTCTCACTTCACGTCGCCCCAAAGCAGCAAAGGCAGCAAGCATACAAAAGAGGTTTTAATACTAAGCGTCTGGAGGAGGACCCAGCAGTAGCACATGCTTTCAGAGAGCAGCTCGAACATGGGCTTATAAACAATCCAACAGCAAACAACGCGAATCCCAGTACCGAATGGAATACTTTCAACACTGTTTTGACTAAAACCTGCAAAAGAATACACCAGGACTGGTTTGATGAAAATGACACGGCAATCATAGTATTCATCGATGATGAATGTGCATCTTTTACTGACTGGCAGAAAAACCCTCAGTCTCGGACCAAAGTTGATACCATCTGCAAGAAGAAAGCGGCAGCTCAGCGAGAACTTCGCATTCTAAAGAATAACTGGCTTAAAAATAAAGCATTTGAAATACTAAAACATGCAGATCAGCACAAGATGCGCGATTTTTTCAATTCCATTAAAACTTTTTATGAGCAAACCACTCGTGGCGCAGCCCTCCCTCCGCTCATCTGATGGTAACTTCATAATTAAAGACAATGAAGGCCTCCTTGAGCCCTGGAAAGAGCACTACCATTCATTGCTCAAACGAAACACCGATGTGGATGTGCTGACTACCCAGCAGGTCCCTCAGCATCCAGAGCTGACCCACCTCAGCTATCCTCCATCCCTGGATGAGGTAGTTACTGCCATCAAACCGATGAAAAATAACAAAACCTCAGGGCTTGATGGAATCCCAGCCGAGGTGGATAAGGCAGGGGGACCTCTGCTTATCAGCCGTCTCCACTCTCTACTAGAGAATATATGGGAAAAGGAGGAAATCCCCCAAACTCTTAATGATGGACCCATTGTTAATAGTTATAAGAACAAGTGAGACCGGTCAGACTGTGGCAATTACCGCGGGATCTCGCTGCTCTCCGTAGCTGGCAAGATTATCGCCCGAGTCCTCCTAAATAGACTCCTCCCTGAGGCGAAAAACTTCCTCCCAGAATCTAAATGTGGTTTTAGACCATCATGTGGCACCACTTACATGATCTTTACTGACCGCCAGATACAGGAAAATTCCAGAGTACAGCGTCGTGACCTGTACTTGCCTTTCATCGACCTAACCAAGGCCTTCGACTCGGTCAACAGGGAAGCGCTCTGTTGGACCCTCAGTCCTGCACAACGGCACCCAGTCTGAGTTCTTTCCCATCCAAACAGGGGTTAAAGAAGGATGTGTGCTGGCACCAGCTCTCTTTTTCATTTTCTTGGTTGCCTTCCTTACTCGTGCCAGTGCCAATTTAGCCGACTGGGTGGACATCGAGTACCGGGTGAAGGGGAGTCTTTTCAACATAAGACGAGTCAAGGCAAAAACAAAGGTGTCGGCAGCTTCCCTTACTGAACTTCAATATGCGCACGACCTCACCCTTGTTGCTCACACTGAACACGACCTATAGGAGATCCTAAACATCTACGCAGATGCGCATGCGCACTTTGGCCTTGAGGTGAATGTACGTAAGACTTAGATTCTCTTTCAACCTGTCCCCTGGCTCAGCCACACCTCCACCATCCATCCAGCTTAACGGTACTATCCTCTCTATTGTACCCACTCTCGGTATCTCGGCTCCCACCTGTCCACCACCGCAGACATCGATGAAGAGATTCAGCACCGGATCAGATGTGCGTCTCAAGCCTTTGGTGGACTCCGAAACCGTGTCTTCAGCTGTAGGGAGCTGAAATTATCTACAAATGTGCATGTATATGGAGAAGTGGTCCTCCCCACCCTGCTATATGGCAGTGAGACATGGGTCACATACAGGAAGCACCTCAAGGCACTTGGAAACTTTCACCAACGTAGTCTACGTTCCATCTTCCGAGTTTGCTGGGAAGACAAGAGAACAAATGCCAGTATTATTGCTGATACCAACTGTAAGAGCATCGGGGCTACCAATATCCGTGAACAACTACGCTGGACTGGCCATGTTACCCGCAAGGACGACAGTAGACTGCCAAAGCAGCTGCTTTACAATCACCTAACGAATATTAAACGTAACGCCGGCGAGGAATTGAAAAGGTATGAGGATAGTCTTAAGACAAACCTGAGAAAGTGCCAAATCGACCCCTTCACCTGGGAGTCGATCACTTCACACCGTAACGCTTGAGGGAGCACCACAGCCAAAATCAAGATGCAAGAACATTCTGGAGAAGAATTCTCACTATCGAGCGGCGTGCCTCAGGGCTCTTGTCTCTCACCAACCCTTTACACACTCTACACGGCTGACCTGCCACCCCCAATCGTCGGCAGCGAGTACGTCATGTTTGCCGACGATGTAACACAGATCGTCACCTGCCCAGGAAGGTCCACAGCAAGGATGGCGCGACTCACTGCTCGGGCAATAGAGGAGATCTCGGAGTATGAAAATAAATGGAAAATAAAAACAAACAAAACGAAATTTGAGGTCATACCCATAGCCAAATTCAAGCCGGCCCCATTGATGATCGACGACGAAGAGATTGAGTACTCTAAACAAGGCAGGTTGCTCGGCCTCATCATTTCTCGGACGGGCATCATTCCCCACGTGAAGGACAGACTAAATAAAGCCAAAGTCGCCGCAGCCAAATTAAAACGTTTTAAATTGATGCCTGAGAAGATACAAGTTCACCTGTACAAGGCGCTGGTGAGGCCTGTGTTGGAGTACCCATCTATACCACTCGTCACACTCGGGAAGACCAGACTACAACAACTACAGAGCTTCCAAAACAAGTGTTTGAGGTCAGCCAGTGGCCAAGCGCCACCCTACCAGGAGACAGTGGAAACCATCCACCTAAGAAATAAAACAGAAGCCCTCAACTTCAGGTTCTATCGCCTAGGGAAGAAGGTTTGGGACAAGCTCCTGGACGACCCTCACAGCCCAGACCACCTACGCGGGGAAGACATCAACGGAGGGAGACCCCACGCCTGGTGGCCCCGGAGTCTGCCCGCACTACAACAACCCAGCCCGCGACCCATCTATGTTCGTCACAGTGATCCACCTTAGATTAAAACTTAGGTGATATAAATTCACATTTAACAAGTCACAATCAAGTGAGTCCATAACGTAATACAGTATAAGATGTTAATAAACTTGTAATTGTAAAATCAATCTAGTCATTGACTACTAAAATAAACATTGTGCAACCTCATTCTAAATCCTAGGTTAGCTTAGTTAGCCAACAAACTCTGTAATATGTAAAACAAGGGGTGTCGTCCCCCTCTGTTTAACTCATTAAACTTCTTTTCCAACCTTTCCCCCACGACTATATGTTGTGACTTCTCTATCCCTCATGTCTGGCTGTGCCTTGAGCCCCAGCATGCCTTCCATCCTTTCCCCACCTTAACCTAAAAAAAACAAAAACAAAAACGAGGTGTCAATACTTTCGAGTTCGCCCGACTGCAATCCGAGGCAGACAAGCGCCAACGCCGGAAAGACGCTGCCACCACCCCTTCCGCACTAGATGCAACCGTCCACATGTGCAACGAATGTGGACCACCTTGTTGGTCCTGTATCGGCCTCTTTAGTAACCTCAAAATTCACCAACCTAGGTGACATCCCTAATAACTCATATTATCATAGCTGGATGAACTTCATACTCGATTGTTAGTGACACCAAAGTAGTAGTAGAAGTAGTGTGTGTGTGTGTGTATGTATGCATCCTTTTTCATTCATTCCCTCTCTCCCACTCCTCCACTACCTTTACCACAATCTCTTTCCCCTCCCCACAACCTCTCTATTTCCCTTTCCACATTCCTCAGTTCTCCTTCTTCAACCCAGCTTAACTTCCATCCCCTCTTCATTATACTTATTCCCACACGTCTTCCTCAACCCTAATCACCACATTGCTCCCTACCCAATGTCACAATCTCCTAATCCCCCCCTAATCCTCTCCCCACCTCCACAGTTTAACCCAATAATCCATCTCCCCAACCCCTAAATTTCCCCACAATCCCCAACCCAAGCTCAACCAAAATACCCTTTCCTAATCCCACACAGCCCCATTAGTATTAGTTGTGAGCTCCTATTAACGAAACAGAACCTCCATCATAAAGCAATTTGCAATAAAACTCTGTTTAATGATCATCATCGCTGGAGGACGAACCAAAACTGCTAATATCCGTGGTGGCCTTGACAGTGCCTGGCATGTATACTATACCTCCTCTCCTGTCAAGCACTCCTACTACTCATTTCTGTTAGGTATCCTAGAATAAATGTCCTGTCAAGTCGCTGCGATATAGTGTGTCATATGTTACTTGGGGCCAATTATGTCACGTATTCTGGATTATTTCGTGTCATTCCTGATACTCGGTGATACTGATTCGCTAATTGGCAGTTAACACAATATCATAAGTTCTTAGTATGTCTGGTCTGCATTACGTCACAGCTGTATCAAATGTCAGAAAAAGATGGTCCTTTAGATATAATGACTGTCGGTTCATTTCTGCATTGTTGTGTCACTGTTGAGTTATATGACACCTGGTACACTATTGACTGTTGTGACACCTCGCTCAATGTTGAGTCATATGACATCTGTTTACAGTTAAGTAATGTATCACACGTGGCGCACTGTTAAATTATATGCTACCTTCCACACTGTTGCCATGACACGTAGAACACTGTTGAGTCATATGACACATGATAACTGTATTCACATGTAATCAAGGTTTTTGTAGTAATCGTGCATTAGGTCGTTGTTCCCCTAAATATATCTTTAAAACGCCATTAAGATTTTTAAGTCCAAAGTCCTAGGTGTCGTGCTAATCTTACGTTAGTATTGCACCAAACAGGTCCAAGGATTAGTCAGTCCTCCACTCTCTAATGGATACCTGTAAATCTTCCGCTAGTGGTAAGAACATGTCTCTCTCTCTCTCTCTCTCTCCTCAAGTGTCACTCACCTTTATTTTCAGACTCCATATCTTCCATTTATCCTCCTGATTAACTTCTCACCCTCCTCACTTACTCATGTTTCCCCATCCTACTTCCCTGACACTCGATAAACACACCATTAACCTGCCTCTATCCTCCCCCCTCTAGTTATCTAACCTCGTTTCCAAGAAATACAATCCTCTTTGCTTCCTACATCACAGAACCCCACTAAATTCCCCCATCTCTTTTCTTCCCATCAGCACTGATGGATGCGCCTGGTCACATCCCTGCTCGCTGGCCACGTCGGCAGCATCGTCGGCGGCGTCGTCCCAGGCGTCGTCGGCCTCGGAAATGGTGACGCCGTACCGGGTGGTGATGCTGGGTGCACCGGGTGTGGGCAAAACGGCCCTGGTGCACCAGTTCATGACTTCAGAGCACATCAATGCTTACGATAACTCCCTCGGTGAGTCACTTTCCCATTCCTTTCTGCCTAGTCCCATTTGTATCATGTAAGGAAATATTTGTCTGCCTCCCAATAAATATTTCAGGACTATATTGTGCGAGCTCTAACTCAAGGCTATAATAGAACAAATCATCACACACGACATCTTCGTCGGTAAACTTTGATTTGTTCTTAGCCAATCATTGGTTCTAATTGTGTACAGAGTATTCCACAAGTGCTACTTTACAAAGTCTCTTCCTTCTAATGTCATCAATCCCAACAAGAAAAAAAAAAACTTTTCATATTCTTAATCTGGTGGCCTTTAGAATCGGACGCATCAACTCTTATGAAACCTTCAGTGAGTCGCACTGCTTCTCAACCTTCAGATTCCTCCAGGTCTTTCCCCTATAAAAAGAATATTGCGGTAGCTTAGCTCAGGTGTCTTATTTCATATGAATTATCTCTACGTGAGACTTCTACCACGCTGAGAATTGAGTTATTAATGAATGTCTCTGAAAATCGTCCCTCACGATTATTGGCAGAATCTAGGTGTCTCTCTCTCTCACTTTTCTCTCTTTCTCCTTTATATATATATATATATATATATATATATATATATATATATATATATATATATATATATATATATATATATATATATATATATATATATATATATATATATATATATATATATATATATATATATATATATATATATATATATATATATATCAGAAAGTACGGAAATGAGTAAATGTGATTCTTCTGTTTTCTGTTACGAGAATTGTTTATCTTTCAATATCTCTAGCATATTTATTGTTTATCTAAGGGTTTATATTATTTTTGACGTGGTAATTCATTATTATATCATGAAAGTCTATTTTACTGTAACAGTCATACATTAATATACAGTATTTACCCAATTCTTTGAATAAACATAGCAGTAGTAGTAGTAGTAGTAGTAGTGTCCAAAGAGGTGATATCATCATAAAGTCAACTGAGGGAACAACGCAGGGGACCTGTCGCCATGGTACTGTACGCACTAGGCCTATCCGTGCTACAACGCACAATAAACTATGAACTAATTAATTTCAAGCAAGTAGCATGCGTTGATGTGGTTACACGATCAGGAAAAGTGGAGGACATCAAAAAGTGTTGGGACCTAGTAGCATCATGCGGTCCACAAATAGGGTACTACCCAAATGTCAGCAAGTGCCTCCTCATTGTGAAGCCAGAACACCATCAACAGGCAATACAGGTGTTCAATGGAAGTGAGGTCAACAACAAAGTAGCTGTAGCGCAGGAGGTGGGCGCCTTAAACTGGCTAACAACGTTGCCGATAAGAGCAAAGGGCTTCAGCTTTAACAAACAAGAATTTACAGACGTCATTACTCTAAGGTATGGTTAGCCAGTAGATGGTATGCCCACCCAATGCGTCTGTGGCTCATCCTACGACATCAATCACGTGCAAGAGGTGTGGTTTCGTATGTATGAGGCATGACGAAGTAAGGATCTCACAACGAATATGCTGAAGGAATTTTGCTACGACGTCACGGTAAAACAGACCCTCCTTCCACTGGACGGTGAGAATCTTCATCACAGGACTTCCAACACATCCAATGAAGCCCGTGTGGACGTCAATGCTTGATGATTCTGGATACGGGGACAAGGAGCATTCTTTGATATCAGGATAATCGATCCCATGGCCGCCTGTCACAGTAACCTGTCTTTCGAAGCTGCACACAGGAAGAACGAGAGTGATAAGGTAGCTTCACTCCTCTGGTGTTCGCAACATTTGGTGGCATGGGACCAATTGCAGGATGATTCTAAGCCAGACTAACCGAGGAGTTATCTGAACAGAAGCAGCAGCCCAGAAGCTACAGTGCAGCCTGGCTGAGATGTCGCCTCTGCTTCACATTATTCAGGTCTGTATTGCTTTGCCTCAGGGGAACAAGATCATCGGCCCCTAAACCAACAACAGTAGGAGACAAAGCTGCATATATATATATATATATATATATATATATATATATATATATATATATATATATATATATATATATATATATATATATATATATATATATATATATATATATATATATATATATATATATTCGTATAGTTAAGTAATAAAATGTGTGGAGAAGATATGGGTATAAAGGGAGGTTAAAGGCCACTAACAAAGAAAAAGTATTAGCCTCGGTACCTTTGGTTTCAGAGGACCGTCAGAGAGAACGCGCATGCGTGCGTAGTGTCAACAAAGGCTGTAAGAGACTGCTCCTTAAAATTCGTATTTCTGACGAATTCAGCGAGTCTACCAATCCCAGCCTGTGCAGACAACTATAGTAAGACCCAGTTATCAGCACAGAGGCATATATTTTTTTTTTACTTTTGGACTGTCATTTTTGGGTGATAAAACATCTGGTCCTACCACCCGATCCCTCTGAGCAAAGTTTTTCAAGTTTGCGCATGCGCAATGTGAGAGTGTGACGTAGCAGTGTCGTCATTACCACTCCACCTGACTGCAGTGTTGCCAACGTGCCCTATGCCCGCCGTTAAACTCTCCCGTTCGTTGGAAACGGTGGCAGTAGGTGACAGTGATGCTGACGATTTTCTTCTTGAAGATAAGTCAAAGAAGAAGCAGAAATCTCAGAAGTCAGGGTCTCCAGCAGGGGCCACGGCTCCCCCTTGCACCCCTTCTGGGGCTGTAGAGGGTGGTGGACTCCTCCTGTCATCGGGGTCCCCAAGTGAGCTTACATGTGGCTCAATGACCGACCCTCTGCCGACGATGGACATAGGGGATTCCCTTTGTCTCCCTGCCCCGTCGCGCCTTCGTCGTCTCGCCTTTCCTCGGGACTTGCCTCTGAGCACACGGACGACCTGGTTCTTCCGTCACTGCTCTCCACTTCAGGACTCAACACTTCGCCTCCGCCGAGGTCCCACAGCCGTGATAGTCACCACACAAATGGACGAGACGGTACGCCTGCTCACTCAGGTGGGCTTTCCTGCTCCCCAGGGGGAGGTGATGCTGAAGTTCACCATCATCACCCCAGAAACTCGTCGTACCAAGGTAATGGTTCGCCACGTACCCTGGGAGATCCCTATCGACGATCTTCGCCCTCTTCTCCCACAACTACTGGACATGGAACGCCGCATCAACCCGGTCTCCAAACGTCCATCCAACGAACTCATCGGCTGGTGGGTGGGCCCCCTCCCTTCGAAGGTGAATGTAGGACCAATTCACAACTGTCCTCTCGACCGATTTATCGGAACCCCGAAAATCTGTGGTCGTTGCCAATCGTGGAAACACCGCACCTGGGAGTGCACGAGGATGGTCGCCTGCGGTTTCTGCGCAGGTGGAATGCAAATCGAAAATTCAGAACAAAATCCCAGTTATTCCATGGTGTGTCAATTGCCATGGCAGTCACCACGCCTGGAATGCCAATTGCCCACAGCGTCCTGGCACTCGCCCGGGGAAAACTTACCTTGTACCACCGCCCTCGTCTCTGACGAAGCCCCTGTCAACCAAACCTCACTCCCATCCACCACCGCCTCTTCCATCCACCAAGGATTTCCCATTGATCTCCTCTCCTCTACCACCCCCTCCTATCACCCCTACCACCCATCCTTTCTCCCCTCCCTCCCTCTCCCTACCGTTCTTGGAACAAGGTCGTTGCCGGCCCTGCCACACAGTCACCACCATCTCCTGCCCACCCGGACCCCCGCTGTCTCTCACCAGCACCACCACCTCTTACTCAACTGAACCCTCACCGTCCCTCTCCGTCGCTACCACCACCACATGCCCAGTCGGGCCCTCGGCAATCCTCGCCGCCACCTCCAGCTCCTGTACAGGTACACCAAGTTGGTTCTATGGAAACAATTACTCTCCGTCTGGATCGCCACTCCAAGCAAATCAACCTTCTCTCTGCCCAACTCGACTTGTTTGTGAAAACAATTGCGACATTGCACAGGCAACAACAACTCATTCTGGACACCCTGACCCAACAGGGGCGCACTTTGCAAGCCCTGATGACCCGCCTCCTTCCATCTCCCGAGATGGAGGATCCATCCCTCGCTATCCCACTCCTCCCTCTCCATTTTTCTCAACAGAATTTGGTACCTCCTCTGGAGCCCTGTCTAGCCCCTCCGACTCATCTCACACCGGAGGCCGTTCCCTCCTCTTCTTACAATGGAACATCCAGGGACTTAGACCTCGCGGGACAGACTTCGCCCAGTTTGTGCTCTCCCATCAAGTAGATGTTGCTCTACTTCAGGAAACCATCACAGACGATGTTACTCCACTCCGCCTCTCTGGCTATACTGTTTACACCCTGCCTCGGTACCGCGGGCAGGCTCGTGGCCTCCTCACCCTTGTGCGTAACACCATTCCATCTGTTCGTCTCCCTTCACCTGACTCACATGGACCCCAGTCTGAATTACTTTCTGTCTCCCTTACTCTTGGTGACCGGACCCTTCGTGTAGTCAATGTTCATTTCAAGAGTGATTCTCTGGACCCCCAGGTTCTTCACGACCTCCATGATGGGATTCCCACTATTGTTCTTGGCGACTTTAATGCCCGCCATCCCACTCTTACTCCGGATCATCCCACGCCATGTACCCTTAACGGATCACATCTCTCACAGTTTCTTAATGGGGATGATGATGTTCGCTTTCTTTGTCCTGACGATCCTACTCGCCTCCCCCATAGTTTCCTTGATGTTGGCTTACTATTGAACGGTCATACCTCCTTTCATCCTACCGTCTGCACCGAGCCTGCTCTGTATAGTGACCATCTTGCCGTTACTACCCATCTCAGGCTCTCCTTCTCTGCCCCGACATCAGCTCCTTATCGATCCCCTCGCCTTCGTCTCACACAAGATGCTGTTCCTTCCTTTACCCAATACCTTTCTACCTGGGCGGATTCCTATGTTGTCCCCCAATCCCTTGACTCTTACAGCGCTGATTTTGTTGATGCCGTGTATGACTGTCATCGCGCTACCCCTCCACGCCCTCCCCGTCACCCCAGAAGTGCCACCAACTACTGGTATCGTATCCCTGCCATGAGACATCTCCGGCAGGTAACCCGTGATCTCCACTCTGCCATACGGAGGTCTCGGTCTCCGGAGGACTGGAAAAACTTCAAAAATTGGTGCTCCTTTGCAACTCAGGAGCGCCGTCGGATACGTGAGGCGGACTGGCTATCCTTCACGGGGTCTCTATCGTTCCAGTCGTCACCCTCTTATGTATGGAATCGGATTAATGCTATACGCGGTACTCGACGGAGGCCTCTTCCCCACCCTGACCCCGCCTCCCTTGCCTGCTCTTTAATGGAGGACTGGGCACGAGCTTCCTCCCCTGAGGCACTTCCAGATCCAATGCAGGAGGCAGTGCAGGCTCGCATTGATGCGTCTGAGCCTGTTGTTCGTGCTGCTCTTACCTCCCCTGCCCCCACTGATCATCCCATCACACAGTTCGAGCTTGACAGTGCTCGTCGCTCTAGAAAAGACACCTCTCCTGGGGATGATCAGATAACCTACTCCGTCCTCAACGCCTGTACTAATATTCCTAACGGCCCCTTGCTTGCTCTCTACAATATGTCTTATGAACATGTGGTTCTCCTGTCCAACTGGAAAAATGCCACTGTTATCCCCATCCCTAAGCCGGGAGATCCTGGGAAATATCGACCCATTAGTCTTACCTCCTGTGTTTGCAAGATGATGGAGAGGATACTCCATCGTCGCCTTCTTCACACCATAGGCGGCTTCCACAACTCCCTCAATGGTTTCATTCAACATCGCAGCACAGCACACTCCATTGCTTCCTTTTATTGCAATCAGACTGCCCGCATCTCCGTCTTCTTTGATATCAAGGGAGCCTTTGATACGGCTCAGCCTGCCCTCATTTTAGCTAAACTTGCGCGGTTAGGGGTTAAAGGTGGAGTCCTGAGTCCCACCTTGTTTAACACTCTCATGCACTCCATTGCATCTCTCCCGTGGCCGACAGAAGTTGTCCACTCAGGATATGCCGACGATGTCCTCCTCCAAGCCCCTGACTACCTCAGCATGCAGGAAGCCCTTGAGCTGGTCTCCAGAGTGTGATTCACTTGGTTTCCTTCTTTCAACTGCGAAAACAAAAGCCATGTGGCACGGTCGTGTTGTACCTCCACCCCTTCTCTTATCAGGAACGCCCTTGGACTGGGTTAATGAGACAAAATACCTGGGTGTGTATGTAACTCGCACACGTTGTCAGATCCCTGAAGTCCGCTATCTTCGAGACATATGCTTTCGGCGTCTCGCTCCCCTCTCTACCATGTGCAGGGGTTCCCTTGGTGCCACCATCCCTGTACTTCTCACCATGTACAAGTCCTTTGTCCGTTCCTGTGTCGACTACGCCGCCCCTGCCCTCGTCAACATTAGTCGGACTGCTGTCAACCGTCTCGAAGTTATCCAGAGGAAAGCTGCTCGTATCATCATTGGGGCTCCTCAGTGGACACGCTCTACTTCTCTATATACCGAACTTGGTCTTTCCCCCTTACAGGATCGTGTCCAGGAGTTTTACCTAAAAACTGCCGTTTCCATTCTACGGGATCCTCGGGGCAACTATGTCCAAACCAACTTGACTCCTGCTGTCCGAGACCGACCTCCATCTAGAAGACAGTGGCGAGGGTCACTCATCCGAGCCCTTCAGGAACACGACCTCCTGCCTGATATTGTTGTCAACCCTGCTGTTGGTTCGTCTCCTTCTCCCTGGCTGGATTTTCAACCTGAAGTGATTGCCCTCGGTGGACCGCTCCCGAAATCCCAGGTGAACCCTGTTATTCTCTGCAAATACCACCTCTCCAGGATCGCCCACTGGTCCCCAGGTAGGGTCGTCCTCTACACTGATGGTTCTGTTGACCCCGCTACAGGTAGGGCCGGGGCTGGTGTCTACATCTCCCGTCCTGATGCCCCTGAGCCTATCAAACTGTCTCTCAGAGTTTCTGACGGGGCATCCTCCACTCAGGCTGAACTAATAGCCCTCCTTGCTGCCCTTCTCACTGAGGAAGAAGCAGATGGTTTCTGCCCCTTGCTTGTCTGCTGCGATTCCAGGTCTGCTCTCGACGGGATCGCATTTGGATCAGGGGAAAATAAGGACCTCATCCTCCGAATACGAGGGTTAACATCCACACTTCAGGATGCAGGCCGTCCTGTGACATTCCTATGGATACCCAGTCATGTCGGTATCTTGGGGAATGAGGCAGCAGATGGCCTTGCCAAGACTGGCTGCAACAAGGCCACACCTGACTACGTTGTTCCTCGAACACTCTTACAGATTAGGACCCAAATTCGCCGCAAACAGAGAGAAGCTCGGGAAGCAGCCATCCCCCTGGACTCCCCGCCCACCTGGTACGATGTCCTCCGTAAACTTCCTGACCTCTCGTACGTCTACGGGAAAGGGTCGCGGAAAGGGGACGTGATTGCTGCCCGTATCATCATTGGGTATGACTTTGCTTGGGAGATTGGTATCCCCGCATCCCCTGAGCAACGCTCTTGTGCATTATGCAGAAGACCCGACAGCAGCACCCTTATCCACTACCTCCTAAGATGTCCCCACACACAACGCTTCCGTGACGCCTGCTGGACCACCACTCAACGACCCCCTGACGGAGACACGATGATCCTCCCCATACTGGCCAGATATTTTGTAAATAATATTGATTATGTGTTAAAGGAATATCCTTCCTTCCTTAGGCTTTAGTAAGCTCCTTTATAATATTTATACTGTATATACTTGTCACACTTGCCAGATGCTTCTGGTGTCATTGTACAGGGTTACCTAGTGACAGCACTATGATCCCGCTTCCTCTATCAAGGAATAAACAATTGAAATTGAAAATTAAATTGAGGACCGTCAAATAAAATGTTGATATTCAGACGACAGTTCGGAAAATGTACCCAGACATAAGGTCGTAAGAGATTGAACGGAAAATTTTATATCTGTATTTCTTATTTGATTAAACAGGAATAATCTATCGAATTTCACCTTTAAGTTGAAATTAATATAGACACCACTGTATATTATTTTCCATTAAAATAAATAAATCTGGTAAAGAAGCTTTAAATAGAAATGTAATATGTGTTTACGTATTGCAACAAATATTGAAAAACGTACAGTCTATTTGACAAACTTAATCAGTTTCAGATTTCTACGCACAGGATCATAATCTGAAGTCACCTACTGTATAAGGAATTCTATGGATTTGCACACCCAAATTTCAATATCAAATCTTAGTAACCCACATTACATAACAATACTTTATGAAGTTAATTTATATTTTAAGAACTATTTTTCTAGTTTCTCTGTGTTACATTAAGGTAAAAGTGTGTGTTCAAAATTTATACTCCTACGAGGTCTTGAAACAAAGCATGAAATGTTATACTAAAACCTCGTGTTTGGTTGCGTTAGATTAGGATATGTTAATGTTGATCAGGTTCAGTTAGGGCAGGATAGGGGTCAGTCAGGTTATGTTACAGGATAGTTATATTAAGTTATGCCATGCTAAGGATTGGTTATGCAATTTTAGAGGCTTTTTAGGTTAAGTTACATCATGCTAAGATTTAGCAATATGGAGCTAAGTCGTTATAGGTGTTGATTAGTTCAGTTCAGGTAACGTTACAGATTGGCTAGGTTAGATCAGGTTAGGTTAGGTTAGGTTAGGTTAGGTTAGGTTAGGTTAGGTTAGGTTAGGTTAGGTTAGTACGTAATAAAATAATCATTGGCTTATGTCAAATAATGGGTGTGGTAGGTTGGGTCTAGCAAGGTTAAGTTAGATTAAATTTGCGGAAACAGTGAGTCTCTTAGTATGCTTTGAGGACACAGGTCTTTGTGTAGCTTTGTTACCTATAGTGGCATTGACACTCGCCAGTGTGTTTTTGGGAAAAGGAGAATAAGTGACGTTCAGTAATTACGAAGTACCTTAGAATCAAAAGGCCGCAAGCGCTATTTTTAAAAAGTGAGAAACAAGCCATTAAATTTTTTGTTTGTTACTCCACAACCACAGACCAAAGGATATCAGTACTATTTTCCGATCATGTGAGAGTAACACAGGGGAAGCAAATCCAAGCTCCACATGACAGAACTCAATTTAGAAAATACATTGGTACCAATAGCTCCATTTCCCCCGCGGTAACGCTTGCCGACTTGTGCTCCTGATCCCTTTACTCTATGCCGCATAGAGTAAAGGGATCAGAGTAACAGCTTCGAGTAATAAGTTTAAAATAAGTGGCGTAGAGGAAAAGATTTTCACGGAAATTTATGACCAATATATTGACTTAATTTATTCAGATATTGATAAACATAATATTATTTTCCTTTAGGTAATAAATCATCTAACCATCCCACCACCTTACCACATTACCACCCTACCATCCCACCACCCTACCACACAACCACTTTATCACACTACCACCCTAACACCCCACCACCTTACCACATTTCCACCCTACCATCCCACCACCTTACCACACAACCACTTTCCACACAACCACTTTATCACACGACCACCCTAACCATCCCACCACCTTACCACATTACCACCCTACCATCCCACCACCCTACCACACAACCACTTTATCACACTACCACCCTAACACCCCACCACCTTACCACATTTCCACCCTACCATCCCACCACCTTACCACACAACCACTTTATCACACTACCACCCTACCATCCCACCACCATACCACACACTACCAATCTCTATCATCCTGCACCAATCTTTTACCTTTCATTACTAAATCCACTTTATCGCCACCACTAATCTCTAACACCCCACCACCTTACCACACTACCACCCTATCATCCCACCACCTTACCACACAACCACTTTATCACACTACCACCCTACCATCCCACCACCTTACCACACTACCATACTACCACACAACTACCCAACCACCCCACCATACTACCACCCTACCACCTTACCACACTTGCATCCTACCACATTACCGCCCTACCACACTACCGCCCTACCACACTACCGCCCTACCACACTACTACCCTGCCACACTACAACCCTACCACCCAACCACACTACCACACTTCCATCCTACTACCCCACACACACCACCACCCCACCACCCCACCACACACTACCACACCTCCATCCCAACACACCACCAACCCCACACCACCAATCCCACACCACCACACACCCCACCACACTACCACACCTAGGCACACAACCACACCTCCAACCCACTGCACTACTACTAGCCACACCAAAACCCCACCACCCAACCACACCACCACACCTCCATCCTACCACACCACTACCCCACACACTCACCACCCCACCATCCCACCACACTACCACACCTCCATCCCCACCACACCACAAACCCGCCACACAACCCCACCACCCCACACACCACACCTCCATCCCACCACACCACTACCCCTGGCCACACCACCACCCCACCACATCCCACCACACACCCCACACACTCCATCCCAACACACCACTACCCCACACCACAACCCCACCACCCAACCACACCACCATACCTCCATCCCATCACACACCACTACCCTGCCACACCACCACCTTACAACCCCACTGCACTACCACACCTCCATCCCCACCACACCACTACTCCCCACACTGGCTCCACCACACCCACCCCACCACCCCCACCACAATAATACCCCACCACCCTACCACCATCAACCACCGCTTCTACTTTTTACCACTAATTTCTATCACTGTCAACCAATCACTCCTACCTCTTCAACAATTCCTCACTACCATATTTCTTATTTATGCCTCTGCCCCCCCCAAAGCCTCTATGATTAACTAATTAGGGCAGGTGACTGTAACTCTGTGGTTATGTTTTGCCGAAAATAAGTTAAACTGAGGTACCGATGTGGTGAAAGAGAGAGAGGATATTGTAGACCAATACACCGATAGACAGGCAGAGAGAGAGAGAGAGAGAGAGAGAGAGAGAGAGGCGGGATGAAGGAAAGGGTAAACGGAGAAAAAAGATAAACAGGGTATGAAATAGAGAGATAACAGGGAAGAGAGAGAGAGACAGAATATAATAAGCAAAGAAAATAAGCACTCCTAGAAACCTAGCAAGAATGACAACGAAAGAAATAATACAAAAAAATTAAAAGAAAGAATGAATGAATGCCAAGTCAGAGGAAATTAGAAATTGATGGCCAAAACACCGTAATTTCGCGGTGCCTTTTATCCAGATTTTCTCACTATTTGGCAACTTTTTTATGGGGTTGAGTTTCCAGTGGTATATTATTACTAATATTGACGCACGTGAGAGTCTATAAGGAGATCATTCAGGTTCCCAAAGCCTCTTCCAGACTCAACTCCTTTTCCCATTCTCTCTTTCTCTCTCTCTGTGTGGCTCAATTCCAGCCCTGTCAGATCCATCTTCTGCTCTCAGATCATATCCTCCTGGGTTATAAGGCTATACTATAATTTACTGTTTTCTATGGGTATTTTGAGTACTTAAGATCTATTTATAAGGATTTGCTACAATGTACAGCATTTGTTTGGTATATATAGTAATTTAAAGCTTTTTACGGGTATATACAGATTTTATTTTTATTTATTACAGGTATTCACAACAATTTATTGATAGTTAAATCTTATGTATTGTTAATACATTTATTACAGCTTAAGTATTATACATCCATCCACAATATTTATACAATGTTTTAATGATGTGTAGTGGTATTCAAAAGCCATTACACAAGGATATGATACTATTTTCTGCTATATACAGTTACCATACAATATACGGTCATACAGTGTACCAATATTCGGAACCCGTAGCATTTCAGGGTTAACTTCTGTTTATATTGTGTCACAGCACTTGTCTTTGTGTATTTGATGTGTAGGCGAATTGGACATGTTTTCTATGAGTTAGGTTGTTGAGTAGGTTCTCTGTGGTAGAGTAATTGGGGGGAGGAAGGAAGGAATAAGCGGAATTTCAATGGATTCTGTATGTATCAGCTAACACCTGTACCATCAAGAACACCAACACCTGTACCATCACAGGCACCAACACCTGTAACATCACAGGCACCAACACCTGTACCATCACAGGCACCAACACCTGTACTTGTACCATCACGAGCACCAACGCCTGTACCATCACGAGCACCAACACCTGTACTTGTACCATCACAAACACCAACACCTGTACCTGTATCATCACGAAAACCAACTCCTTTACCTGTACCACCAAGAAATCCAACACCTGTATCTATACCATCAAATGCACCAACAATTGTACCAACAAACATCTATACCACCACGAACACCGTCAAATGTACCATCACGAACATCAACACCTGTAACTTCACAAACACCAACACCTGTACCTGTACTATCACGAACACCAACACCTGTACCATCACGAACACCAACACCTGTACCATCACGAGCACCAACACTTGTACCTGCACCAACACGAACACCAACACCTGTACCATCACGAGCACCAACAACCGTACCATCACGAGCACCAACACATGTACCTGTACCATCACGAGCACCAACACCTGTACCATCACAAGCACCAACACCTGTACCATCACGAGCACCAACACCTTTACCATCACGAGCACCAACACTGTACCTGAACCATCACGAGCACCCAACGCCTGTACCATCACGAGCACCAACACTTGTACCTGTACCATCGAACACCGCCAACACCAGCACCAAAAATTCATCACGAGCACCAACACCTGTACCTGCACCATCACTAGGCACCAACACCTGTACCATCACGAGCACCAACACCCGTACCTGTACCATCACAAGCACCAACACCTGTACCTGCATCATCACGAGCACCAACACCTGCACCTGTACCACTCACGAGCACCAACACCTGTATCATCACGACCACCAACACCTGTACCATCACGAGCACCAACACCTGTACCATCACGAGTACCAACACATGTACCTGTACCATCACGAGCACCAACACCTGTACCATCACGAGCACCAAAACATGTACCTGTACCATCACGAGCACCAACACCTGTACCATCACGAGCACCAACACCTGTACCTGTACCATCACGAGAACCAACACCTGTACCATCACGAGCACCAACACCTGTTCCAACACGAGCACCAATACCTGTACCATCACGAGCACCAACACCTGTACCATCACGAGCACCTCTTTCTGGGCGACAGTATCGATCGGACTAATCCCGGAAGTTAACTAAATAGGGAGGTACCCGGGAACCTTTATATGTCCGGTGAGGGGGAAGATAGTGCTAGGATGGTGAGGGAGAGAGTGGAAGGGAAAAAGTTTGGGCAAAGAGGAAAAAGAATGAAGAGGAAGTGGAGGAGAAGGAAGGGTTGAAAGGAAGGTAGAAAATTAGACGAGCGAGAAATTGAGAATCATTATAATTATTGTTGTTCCTTTTTAGGGAGAGAGAGAGAGAGAGAGAGAGAGAGAGAGAGAGAGAGAGAATCATTGTAAAATTTGTTGTTCTTCACAGAGAGCAAGACAGAGAGAGAATCATTGTAAGCTTTGTTGTTCTTCACAGAGAGCAAGACAGAGAGAGAATCATTGTAAACTTTGTTGTTCTTCACAGACAGCAAGAGAGAGAGAGAGAGAGAGAGAGAGATTACGAAAAATGAAAGCAACAGAAAAAAAGACTACAAATTGATAGTCAGACTGACAGACAAACACGAGAACTAAACGGAGAATTAAATTTTGTATCGTTGAGGTCGGGGTGGGTAGTTAGGGACTTCTGGCTCCTGCTATTTTCGTATATATTTTACCTATAATTTGGAAAAATGTGTTTTGTGTGTGTGTGTGTGTGTGTGTGTGTGTTTAGTCTACTATCAATTAACAATGCAGAAATCATATAATTTCTTCAGTAAGTAAATGTTTACTTTTTTTCACTGTCGATGGACGTCATCCGAGTTGAAAATTTTAATCACTCGAAGCATTGCGTCGTTCTCATTTATTAAGTTTTTTTTATTCCAACCACGATCACCCACGAATAACTGAATAAACGGAATTAATGGCCATAATATCTGTGGATTTCGTCATCCACTATATTTCAAACTCAATGCCATTTAGGTCAAATACTGCAATTCAATTAAATATTACACCATCTACAGTATTCATTAACGCTAGTGCCTTTGAACTGCAACGCAATATTTTTATTTGACGCTTCATCACCTATGAATCAAAATGAATCCTTTTGCCTCTAATTAACAACTTTTCCGATAATATAATGCCATTACCAAACCTCAAAAAACATTGCCTTAAAATTATGCTAAATGATATACGGAAAATTTAGCAAACAAAATAGCATATTAGCTGAACCGAAATTTTCGTCTATTGATGTTATTATATGCCATTAAAACTATAAACTGGTAATCTATCCTTGTCCATAAGGCTGAAGTTCCCTATTGATTGTAATGTGGTATTTGATCGTCCGGCACACACACACACACACACACTGGACCAGGTAATATCCGGTCGGGCAGTACTAGGCAATCCTATACGCTTTAGGTACACTGGGCGAGGAGATATTATATACACGTAGGACATCTTTTATTCATGCATCGAATTCGCAACATACACACAGGACTGGCATATTGCAAAAGAGAGGATGATGAATTGTTGAGTAAACGGAAGATTGTTGAAAGAATTGTTATGTTTGGTTAGATATACTGTAGTAATTGTGATAAAAGACGGAGATGGATAGCTTCGGATAGATAGATAGAATCGTAGGTATATAGATAGATACAGTGTTTATGTATTAAGATATAAGAGGGCTCAACAAATTTATAGGTGAATAGATAGAGATGGAAGGATAGAGATCGCTAGATTTATTAAGATAAAATGGTACGGGGGCAGATAGACAGATAGGGAGATAACAGGAGAGACTGGTTTAGAGGGAGAAAAGAGAGAGAAAGATGTTGAGAGACAGATATAATAAGAACGAGTGAGGGAGATGAAATAGAAGAAACTTAAAGGAACAAGACAGAGAGAGATACACAATAAACGTGAGTGAGAGACAGAGATAGATAGGAAGAGATAGAAAGGTGGAAAAAATAGAGGCAGATAAGGATAAGGGATAAAAAATCAGCTCCTTCACCATTATCACTCTCACACCACAAATGGAGACTTGTTACAAACGTAAGCCAAATTACATTAGGTTAACAAATGATTTGCTATATTAAAATCTACGTAAGCTCATCATTAGAATAGAACCACAATAATTACTGAAGTAACACAACACTGGCTCACAAACATTAACTTTCCCATTTACAGTGCTACAGTTACGGTACCACAGTTACAGTGCCACACAGAATACCACAGTTAGAGTACCAGTTATAGTATCATAGTTCCATAGGTCCTCAGGAGTTCATTACCGGAGACACGGTAACTAGTCTAATGGCTGTTATGCAGACACTAGCTAATTAGAATAAATCAATTAAGTAAATGCATTTTACATATCATATTACTACAAAATGGTCCAAATAAATTGATTAATATATAACATATACAATACACCTGGATTTATATGAGCTTCAATGAAATTACTAATACCTGATTCACTGGAACTCTCCGTAATCCCAAATAATATCTACTAAGGATTCATGAGAACATTTACAGTGCCACAGTTACAGTACCGGAGTTATAATGCCATTGTCACAGTGCCACAGTTAGAGTGCCACAGATATAGTGCTACAGTTATAGTGCCACAGTTACAGTATCACCGTTATAGTGCAACAATTATAGTGCCACAGTTAGAGTGCCACAGACATAGTGCTGCAGTTATAGTGTCACTATTACGGTACCAGTTATATTGCCACAGTTACAGTACCGGAGTTATAGGGCCACAGATATAGTGCTACAGTTATAATGCTATAGTTACAGTATCACAGTTAGAGTGCCACGGTTATAGTGCAACAGTTACAGTTCCACCGTTACAGTATCAAAGTTAGAGTGCTACAGGTAGAGTGCCACAGTTATAGTGCCACAGGTAGTGTTGTCCCAGTTATAGTGCCACAGTTATAGTTTCACAATTATATTGCCACAGTTATAGTGTCACAGTTAGAGGACCACAGTTATAGTGCTGCAGTTATATTTTCACAAATATAGTGCCACAGTTAGAGTACCATAGTTATAGTGCCATAGTTAGAATACCACAGTTATAATGTCACAGTTATAGTGCAACAGTTAGAATGTCACAGTAAGAGGACCACAGATATAATGGCACGGTTAGGGTGCCACAGTTATAGTGCCAAAGCTATAGTACTACAGTTATAGTGGCACGTTATAGTGCCACGGGTAGAGTGCCACAGTTATAGCGCAACAGTTATAGTGCTACAGTTATAGTGCTAGAGGGAGAGTGTTAGTTACAGTGCCACAGTTGCAGTACTACAGCTATAATGCCACAGTTAGAGAGTTACAGTTTTAGGACCAAAGTTATAGTGCCGTAGTTTGGGTGCAACAGTTATAGTGCCAAAGCTATAGTGCCAAATTACGACTGCCAGAGTTATAGTACCACAGTCAGAGTACCACAGTTTTAGCGATACAGAGTATCACAGCTAGAGTGCCACAGGAAATGTGCCACTGTTGTAGTGCCACAGTTACAGCATCACAGTTAGAGTGCCACAGTTATAGTGTCACAGTTATAGCGCCACAGTTATAGTGTCACAGTTATAGTGCCATAGTTAGAGTGTCACAGTTAAAGGACAACAGTTATAGTGCCGCAGTTACAGGACCACAGTTATAGTGCCGCAGTTAAGGTTTCCACAGTTACAGTACCAAAGTTATAGTACTAGTTATAGTGGCACAATTATAGTACAACAGCTATAGTGCCACAGTTGTAGTACTACAGTTATAGTGCCACAGTTATAGTGCCACAGTTATAGTGCCACAGTTATAGGCGCCACAGTTTTAGCGCCACTCTTATAGTGCCACAGTTATAATGTCACAGGGAGAGCGCTACAGTTATAGTACCACAGTTATAGCGCCACTCTTATAGTGCCACAGTCATAATGCCACAGGTACAGTGTGCCATAAGTAGAGTGCCACAGTTAAAGTGATACATTTATAATGCCACAGTTATAGTGCCACAGTTATCGTGCCACAGTTATAGTGTCACAGTTATTGTGCCACAGTTACTGTAAAATGCCACAGTTACACTGTCACAGTTACAGTGCCACAGCTATAGTGCTACAGTTACAGTGCCACAGTTATAGAGCCACAGATAGCGTACAACAGTTATAGCGCCACAGTTACAGTACAACAGTTACGGTATCACAGTTACAGTGCCACAGTTAGAGTGCCACAGTTACAGTCCCACAGTTATAGTGCCACAGTTACAGTACAACAGATACAATAACACAGTTACAGTATCACAATTATAGTATCATTGAGTCCCACAGTTACAGTGTCATAGCTACAATAAAACAGTTACAGTGCCACAGGTAGAGAGCCAAAGATACAGTATCATTGATACAGTACAAGAGTTATAGTGCCGCAAGAAGAATGCCAGAGTTACCGTGCTACAGTTACAGTATCACAGATGCAGTGCCATAGTTGCAGTACAACAGTTACAGTGCCATAGTTACAGTACAAGGTAGAGAGCCAAAGATACAGTAGTCAGTTAAGAGTTACAGTACAAGAGTTATAGTGCCGCAAGAAGAATGCCAGAGTTACAGTGCTACAGTTACAGTATCACAGATGCAGTGCCATAGTTGCAGTACAACAGTTATAGTGCCATAGTTACAGTACAAAAGTTATAGTGCCGCAGGTACAGTGTCAGAGTTACAGTGCTACAGTTACATTATCGCAGTTATAGTGCCATAGTTACAGTACAACGGTTACAGTGCCACAGTTATAGTATCTCAGTTATAGTATCACAGTTACAGAGCCATAGTTACAGTACCACAGTTACAGTGCCATATGTAGAGTGGCACAGTTACAGTGTTACAGCCTTCACACCCTCTTCTAGGACTCACCAGAGGATGTATAATCAGCCCATAGGTCCATTATATCAGAGGAGACTGAAATAACAGCTTCTGTTAACAGAGAGATTAAATGTTAAACACAGACCCTTACCTTATTTCTGGCTAACAATCTCCTGACAGCTGACGGGTGTTTATTTTAATACCACTGTTTCCAATAAAACTGGTTTAATTATAACACAGCTTTAAACAATACAACAAAATATATTTAACAACAAAATAAAATGAACATGTGCTCTCCAATTCACTCAAAATACCTGTAATGTTATCTCCACCAAATACAATGCTCTTCTTTCGACTATAATGAACATATTACACATTAGTTAACACCATAACTATCCATGATTACCCAGATAATAATAGATAAATATGCACCATACAAACTTGACCCTCCTATTCCCTTCAACCTAGCTAGAGAGAGAGCGTCGCCAAAAATTTTTTTTCCAATATTTTCTTGTTTCATAAACATATAATTTCTAATTCTTTTTATACTTCACACCTGCTTCTTGCAGTCTGTCATAACTGTACAAAAAATAAAAATACATTCCACAAAGTTTACATAATGAAACATATACTAGTATACATACACAATAGAAACTAATCACAATAGGTAACTGAAACAAATACAGAGGGAAAGGGGAGATGGCCGTAACATCCCCTCCCAAAAGAGGAACGAGTTAGCCGCAGGATGACTCATGACTAACTGGAATACGGGACAGTGCAACAGCCACGACATTCAACTTTCATTTAACATGTTTAATAATCAAATCATATTCATTTAACAATAGATTCCACCTTGTCAAACGTTGGTTTACATTTTTAACCTTGTGCAAAAATACCAGGGGATTGTGATACGTAAAAACTTGGATCGGTATGCCTGACCCCCTCAAATAAACATCAAAATGGTTCAAACTTAAAATCAATGCCAATGTTTCTTTCTCAATTGTGCTATAGTTTTTCTGATACAAAAGAAACTTCTTTGAAAAATAATAAATAGGATACTCAGCATCATCTTTCTCTTGCATTAAAACTCCACCAAGTCCATAATCACTAGCATCTACATACAATTTAAATGGTTTGTCATAATTTGGAGTAGAAAGTATGGGTGCACTTATAAGTATCTGTTTCAATTTTTTAAGAGCTTCGTCACAATACTTTCCACCTTAGCATTAATTACTTTGACACTTCCTTGACCAACATAACCTAGATATTCTACAGTTGCTTGAGCAAATTCACTCTTCACAAGGTTTACAGTTAAGTTTGCTTGATTCAATTTGTTAAGTAATTCTCTGATTATATACAAATATTCTTCCCAAGTTTTTGAATACAGTACAATATCACCTATATACACAGAACAACCTTTAACATCATACAATACTTGTTTAACTAATCTTTGGAAAGTACTACCGCTGTTTTTCATACCAAAAGGTGACACTATATACCGATATAAACCATCCATAGTCACAAATGCAGAAATTTCTTTCGTTCTTTCAGTCAGTGGTACTTCCCAATATCCTTTCAACAAATCCATCTTAGTTACAAATTTAGCATCTCCTATCTGCTCAATACAATCATCCACTTTTGGAATAGGATATGAGTCAGCTTTGGTTACATTGTTTACTTTTCTGTAATCAGTACAAAATCTATATGAAATACCATCAGGTTTAGTCACCAATACACACGGTGAACTCCAAGGACTGTTACTTCTTTCAATCATATCATTATCAAGCATATACAGTGCTGTACTTCTTTTCTCATTATATCTCTCATCTTAGGATTCACTCTATATGGGTGTTGCTTAATGGGTGTTGTATTTTCAACCTCAACATCATGCTGTAATACCTCAGTTCTCCTAGGAACATCAGAAAACAAAGGCCTAAACTCATGTACCATTTGTATGATTTAATTTCTCTTCTCAGTTCATAAGCGATCAAGTTTCTTTTCTAAATTATTCAACATACCTGAATTATTTAACAGTTTATTTTCACATCACCCCAACTTAATATCTTCACTTTCATCTATCATCTTTTCAGCATAAGGCCTGACACATAAACAATTCACCTTGTTATTCACATCATTTTCTGTAGAGTTTCTATCATAATATGGTTTTATCATGTTTACATGACTTGCATCTTACTGCAGTATTTACAATATAGTTAAATTCTCCCACTCTTTTTTCAATCACTCAGGGACCACAAAATTTGGTTTTCAATGGATTTCCTGTTTGTGGCAACAATACCAACACTTGGTCACCAGGTTTGAACTCTCTACTCCTTGACTTCTTGTCATACCACCTTTTCATATCTTCCTGATTCTCTTTAAAAATTTTCTGCAGTAATCTCTCCAGCCCAAAACAATCAGTTTTTGAAATCTAATACATACTTCAATAACCCATGAGAATCAATTTTCCCAATCCACTTCTCCTTCAGCATATTTAATGGGCCTGTCACTTCATGTCCACATACCAAATCAAATGGGCTAAAACCTGTAGACTCCTGTACAGCATCTCTAATGGCAAACAACGCTAAAGGCACGCCTTCATCCCAATCTACAGACAATTCCTCACAATACATTCTTAAAGTATTTTTTTTAAGTCTGGTGGAACCTTTCCACAACTCCTTGGGTTTGCGGGTGATAAGCACTTGACAAAGTTTGCATTATATGTAATCCCTTTAATATACTTTTAAACATTCCTGAAGAGAAATTACAGTACTTCCCTGGTCTGACTGAATAATTTCAGACAGGCCTACCTAGGAGAAATATCTCACTAACACTCTTACAATATTTTTAGAATGTATGATACATAATGGTACAGCTTCTGGAAATCTGGTAGACACACACATTATTGTCAACAGATAATTATTTCCCTTCTGTGATTTAGGCAAAGGACCTACACAATCATTTACAATTCTGCTAAAAGGCTTACAAAATGCAGGAATTGGCTTCAGTGGTGTCGGCTGTATAATCTGGTTAGGCTGACTTTCTGACATATCTCACAAGTTTTACAGTACTCAGATACATTTTCTTTATATTAAACCAATAAAAATGAGTTAGTAGCCTGTCAGTTGTCTTCCTGACTTCCAAATGTCCAGACAAACAAGAATCATGGGATAAAGCAATAACATGTTCCTTATATTCCTTTGGAATAACAATCTGCTTCCTAGCCTCCCAATGATCCGCTGCTGGAACATCAACAGGCCTCCACTTTCTCAATAACACACCACTTTGTACACAAAATCCAATTGATACATCACTCTCACCCCCATTTCTCTTAGCTTCACTCCAACATTCCCTTAAACTCTCGTCACTGTTCTGTAACCTTACTAATTCCTCCTTGTCCACAACAAAATCTGGTAGTACATAAATTTTTGCTTCCTCAGTACACTCCTTAATATTTTCCAACTCTCCTTTATTATCTGTGGTCATAACATCCTCTTTACTAAATATATCACCTATTCCCAAATCATCATCAAACTCTTCTCTTCTCTTTGACATATTGCCCCGGCCACAACACAAGCTGGGTACACAGTTTCAATACACTGTATTTCAACATCAGGTTTACACTTCTTCGAATCATCCAACACATCTTCATTTTTCACAACATGGTCCACCTCTATAGTAGCCTCTTCATCAAATGGATTTTCACACATAATAGGCTCTGGGACCACCTTGTCGCCAGCAAAATCATTACCCAATAACATCTGTACTCCAGGTACGGGAAGTTCAACACTTACCCCAACTTTTACAATGCCACTCACAAATCCACTCTCAAGATTTACATTATGTAATGGGACAGTCATCCCTGAACCTAATCCTCTTAAATTCACTTCTTCACCAGAGTAAGACTCATCTGTCCACTCTAATACATTTTTCAAAATCACACTCTGATTTGCTCCAGTATCTCTCAATATTATTATTTTTTTCTCAGGACTACCTTTAATCCCAACCTTTCCTTCATTAATAAATGGCTCAAAAATCACAGATTTTGGCTTACTCACACTGTACTCGTTACCTCTTACATTACAAATATTCCGCGGCCTTCCCGCAATAGTTAATGCCGCAGACTTTGGGCCACTCTGACACTGATATTTAGCATGGCCAATTTCTCCAGAAACAAAACATTTTATTGGTGGTCTCTCCTGTCTACTAACATAAGGGTTATAATTGGACTGAGGTCTTGGATGTTTATATTGTGTTTGTCCTTGTGATCTATTCCCAACAGTATTTTGTGACACCTGGGGTGGACCTCCTTTAGAATAATTTGGACTAGGCTGCTTAACATTTAAATAGTTATGATACTGTCATAATTCTGGCTTCTATTATGCCTTACTCCACCTTGTTTATGTGATACCTCTTCCATATACATTTTGTGTACCACTGCTAACTGGTCAGCCAACCTAGCCGCATCCATCAAATTCTTCACTCTATTCTTACTTATTTCAAACTTAATTTCAGGGTGCACAAAACTTTTAAAATGCTCCAGCAGGACTAACTGTCTTGTGTCATCCACAGTCTTTACTTCCTCAGACTTACACCATCTATCAAATCTCATCCCACTTTCTCTAGCCACTTCAAGATGAGTTTGTCCACTCACTTTCTTAATGTCCCTAAACCTTCTCCTGTACATTTCTGGATCAATTTCCACCGTCTTCAACAGTGCTTCTTTAACGCCTCATAATCCACAGACTCTGACATACTCAGACACGCATACGCCTTTCTGGCCTTACCCTTAAATTTACTCTTCACCAATATTGCCCAGTCACTTTTGTCCCATTCTTTAATAGTTGCAACTTTTTCAAACTGAGTAAATAAGTCCTCAGCATCTTCTTCCAAAAACTCAGGTGAATGACATACTCTATTATCTTTATCTCCATTTCCTCTCCTTATACCTGCCCTCTCCTCTACTTCTAATTTCCCAGTTCTACATCTTTATCTGCCTGTATCTTCTCCTTTTCTCTTTCTACCTCTAAATGCATTTTCTAAAATTCGAATTCCTAATTTTAACTTCTCCATTGCCACTTGTTCACTTAACTGTTTATAACCACCACTAAAATTACCAACGCCTTCAACTTCCTCCAATATTGACAAAGACACCACTTCATCAATTAACTTTCTCTGCATATCACTTTTGATATATGACCTCAGAGAAATTTCATACCTAGATGCCACCTCAATTAGTTCCTCCTTATTACACTGGTACAAAAAGTGAACATCATTGGTTCCTGAAATTTATCAATATTTCCTGCCATGTTTCTAATTTTTCACAGTAATCACCTAACCGCACAATTTTTATACAAGTATTAACACTTACTTGTTTACACTTCGGTACAGTTTGGTTACACTGGGACAATCAGTATACTTGACTCAATCCCTCTCGGACACAGGCCCCCATGTTACAACCTTCACACCCTCTTCTAGGACTCACCAGAGGATGTATAATCAGCCCATAGGCCCATTATATCAGAGGAGACTCTGAAATAACAGCTTCTGTTAACAGAGAGATTAAATGTTAAACACAGACCCTTACCTTATTTTTGGCTAACAATCTCCTGACAGCTGACGGGTGTTTATTTTAAAACCACTGTTCCCATTATAACTGGTTTAATCAAAACACATCTTTAAACGAAACAACAAAATATATTTAACAACAAAATATAATGAATATTTGTTCTCCATCCATGCACATACAAAAAGGCAACATATCAATTCACTCAAAATAATGTTATCTCCACCAAATACAATGCTCTCTCACTACTGTAATATTCTTTAGACTATAATGAACATATTACACTTTAGTTAACACCATTATTATCCATGATTGCCCAGATAATAATAGATAAATGTGCACCACACAAACTTGACCCTCCTATCCTCCTCAACCTAGCTACAGAGAGAGCGTCGCCAAAACAAAAATGTTCCAATACTTTCTTGTTTCATCACCATATAATTTCTAATTCTTCTTATACTTCACACCTGCTTCTTACAGTCTTTCATAATTGTACCAAGAATAAAAATACATTCTACAAAATTTACATAATGAAATAAATACTAGTATACAGTACATACTTATATAAAAATAATCAAGACATTTTTAAGTCTTTACCATAAGCTTGTGATTTCGATTCTAAAGAAAAACGGGACACAATAAAACTAAATACAATGGGTAACTGAAACAAATACAGAGGGAAAGGGGAGATGACCGTAACAAGTGTCACAGTTACAGTATCACAGTTACAGTACAACAGTTGCAGTATCACAGTTACAGTGCAACAGTTACAGTGCCATATGTAAAGTACCACAGTTATAGTGCCACAGTTTTCTTGCCACAGATATTGTACCACAGTTACAGTGCCTCAGAGTACCGAAGTTGCAGAGCTACAGTTACTGTGCTACAGTTAGAGGATCACTGTTAGAGTGCTACAGTCCACAGTGCCATTGTCTACTTCTTTATTAATTCCGTTTATCTCTTAGTTAGGTAATCCACCAGTGTGCCAATTTTGTTTGCTCCATACCTGAATATTTAGCATGATTCTGTCTATCCATGTTTTCCTTTCTGTCTGTTCACTTGTCTATCCGTCAGTCACTATAACTATCTAATTAATATTCTTTCTTTCCATACATTTATTCTTTATCAACTAATTCATCTATTTTCAGTCTATGTTAATGAAATAATTAGTATAATTAACTTACGCAAACCAAGTTAATTATTCCATCGACAAAATAATGTTAGATGTTAATTATATTACACTGATAGAAGGTTAATGAGAATGAGTCATTTTAACATTATATTTGGATCAATTAATTAAGAAAAGTGAGTTAGGTTATAATAGGTTGAATAGAGCACTAACATCCATAAATTAGTTTTCTATTAGGTTAGGTTAGGTTAGGTTAGGTCCTTTTCCTTTTGTAAAATAGACAAAATAACGAAAGAGATCAAATAAGATTGGTGTTATCGATTTCTTAATATCGAGAAATATTAGGCTGTAGGCAAAGTATACAGTTTAGGTGATTTCAATATTTCTAATGTTATGAAAACATTAGTTCAAGAATTTTGCAAGTACCAACGCTCTGCATATTAATAAAAAGGTTGTAGATGAGTTACGAGGTTCCGTCATGTTGTGATGGTAGGCGGAGGAAATGAGTGAATCCTGTCAAAAGACTTGAGTATAGATGATCCTTCTTATAAGGAAGGGGAGAATTACAGTTCCTTATGAGGTATATTGGATCCTAGGGGCCGTCGCTGGAATTCCCTGCTCAGTGCGAATTACTTTTATTTAGAGGTAGAGGAAAAATAAAATATAAATAAAATATATATATATATATATATATATATATATATATATATATATATATATATATATATATATATATATATATATATAGTTATATATAGATAGATAAGTAGATTGGTAGATTAACAGATATAAGAATAGATGGTTTACCTAATTAATTAGTGAGAGATTTGTCGTCTTTTGTCTCTGATTCACTTAATTAGTTCGCCATTTTGTGTCTCCTCTTTTGAAGTAGTTTCCAATCAGCAACTTAAACTTAAAGTTAACATTAAGTACTGGGCAATTTCCCAGAAGTTTTGTCCATTAGCTGGAGAGAAAGAGTGAGGGAATCATTTGGCAACCAATTGGTGTTTGACTTATTAGATCACTCTGAATAAAATGTCTGCTTACCTGTAGTGCACTAATAATAATAATAATAATAATAATAATAATATTATTATTATTATTATTGTTATTATTATTGTTATTATTATTATTATTATCATTATTATTATTATTATTATCATCATTATCATTATTGTTATTATTATTAATGATAAGAAAAATAATGCTGTAAATTATAATAGTATGAAAAAAATAATAATAATACAAATTCATTTAACCGAATAAATTGGTGATCAATCATCGAAAAACTTCTAATATATATTTTTTTCTGTCACTCGTGTATTTACAGTTTTATGGATTTATTAACACGACTTTTAATATACCAACCAAAAATGGACCAACGAAGAATAAATTAACTGAATGACAATTAGAGAAGAAAGGAAGAGATGAACTGCATTATAACCTACGTTAAATTTTTTTATGCTCTTTTATTGTACATTTATACAGTAAAAATAAAAGAGAATATACAGGTCGTACACAGCGCCACTAACGTCGGCACCACTCCAGTACACCACAAACTTATTCTCTACCTTAAGTCATTCTTCCAATCACAACTGCTTTTCTCTCCTCTTAAATTTGGATGGTACTTAATATGTGATTCAAAAGTTATCCTTGCGTCTCTGAAGCTTGCATCATTACCTCAGGAGAGAAAGATCCACTCATCACAAGCCTTGGCTCCCTGACTAACCTATCGGTGTCTGGATGTGCACTTTAGGAAACGAGGAAGCATTTGAGAAAAAAACGAATGACATCTAAATCCATTTATTGGAGACTTTAATTAGTGGGTAGTATGGGTAAGGTAGATCTTACTGTAACAATACTAGTAACAAGGGCACACCCACACCCACACACACACACATATATATATATATATATATATATATATATATATATATATATATATATATATATATATATATATATATATATATAATTATGGGTGAATAATAATGAATGTATGAACACACATTAGTAGGTTTCTATAAATGAACTTAAAGGTGGTATACCTATTCTGTGTAAGTATTTATAGAAAACATAGACAGTCAATATTTTTAACATGTTTTACGACAATTTTGTTACTGAGATAATATATATATATACATATATATATATATATATATATATATATATATATATATATATATATATATATATATATATATATATATATATATATATATATATATATATATATATATATATATATATATATATATATATATATATATATATATATATATATATATATATATATATATATATATACATATTTATTTATATATATGAACGACATTTTCTCTCATGACTCCTTTAACAAGATGTTAAGAACTCTGCATTAGTCTTGGTGAGACGTAAGTCCCTGACTAAGTCGTCTATTTCATGTTGATGAAGGAAATGTAGATATTTGCTTAAGCCTGCTTCATTACAGTCACCATCGTCTCTTTCTTCAGAAGATGATAATTCCACATTTGAAGTCGGTTCTATAGAAGGTGGACTAGGAATTGGTAGATATTCACTGTGTAACAAGGGCGTAATAGAAGATAGTATGCTCGGATACACAATATTTCTTCTATCTTTTCCCTACTTGTACTTAAATAAATCCACCAAACAAAAGTATCAGTCATCATGGTTAGTTGGCTCTCTCCATAGTAGAGGAATGGCAAACGGCATTCACTTCCGAGTACCACGTAACCATCATTCTGATATTGATCGGCAGCTTCCACAGCTGAAGTGAGGTGATCATGATTCGTCTTGGTCACCCATAGTCATGATAAAATTAGCATGATAACCAGTGCAGAACTTAGTGCCAGGTACAATCTTATGATTGACCTGACTATGACCGATGTAATATTCACAAACATAGAAGAACAATTCTGGGGATAGGTGACACGCCTTACTGGTAGCTGTGACGCAATTGTTCCACTGATAGTTCAAGCAACACTGATCGATGAGTGAAATTGTACGCCTCCCAAAGTCCAAGTATTTCCCCACGCAGCATTGCTTGATATATCCTGAAGTTTTCGTTAGAATATTAATATATAATGTTTCTGCAATTTCTAGTAAATTGTCTTTAGTAATGAGGGCATGGTGATTACGGACCTGGCAATGGTTTTGTCATACACGCGTTGGGTTTTGAGAAATTAGTGACATTGTGTTATTTTTCTAATTTTCACTATTTTTAGGCATTTTTACAAATATTTATATCTAGTAATTTTGGTTATAACAAATACTTATATATATTTGTTAAAATTTATCAAAATCCACGATATTTTATACAAAAAACTAAATGTTTTGCACAATATTATCAATCCTGAAATAAACACCCCACGGGTGTTGTTATCCAGGTGTCTTTTTGATGTGTTTGTGTGTGTGTGTGTGTGTAATAAAAAAAAAAATAATAATAATTAACGGTTTATTGAAAAAGTTCTGCAGCCCGAAGGCTGAAAATATACATTGGACATAAATGAATTATTACATACATTGGTGGTTTAACAAAAACCTTCATTAGAGAAAGGTAAAGAAACATACAGTGAACATACAGATTAATGTAGGTGTTGAACAGCAAACACGTAGTGCAGTAACTCTCTCCCAGATAGTGTTAGGAGGGACCTCACGTGGTGTAGTAGTTCTCTCAGATGGTGTTATGAGGGACCTGACGTGGTGTAGTAATTCCCTCACAGATGGTGTTTGAGGGACCACGTGGTGTATTAATTCCCTCACAGATGGTGTTATGAGGGGCCTCACGTGGTGTAGTAATTCCCTCATCGATGGTGTGTGTGTGTGTGTGTGTGTGTGTGTTATAAAATATTGATATATTTTAACACTATTATAGAAATCCTAAGCTGTACAAATATACAATATCTGCATCATCTTCTAGATGCAGGATGTGTCCTAGTGGTCTAGAGGTGACGTTCCTCTTTTACTCCAAAGTGCGCTGGCTTTCCAAGGGCAATGTTGTGAATCAAGTGTTTGAACTTCGGGGAGAGCTTAAGTTGTTCCTGGAAATGCAAGGGAAAGATGATCTATTAAGTCACTTCAATGAGGTGTTGTGGGAGCCACGTCTTGCATATTTAGCAGATATATTTGAGCAGCTAAGCAGGCTGAATCTCAAGCTGCAGGGCAAGGACAGAAATGTGTTTCACCTCATGGATTGTCTTCATGCATTTCTTGCCAAGCTCCAGAATTGGCAAAGGAAAGTCAGTGCAGGAAATGTTGCCATGTTTGAGAATCTTTCATCTGTTCTTGATGAGAATGAAGATCATTTGCTTGACCCATCACTCAAAACTGAAATCACTCAGCACCTGAAATCCTTGGAAAGTGAGCTCAAAAAGTATTTCCCAGAATTCGAGGAGGATGATGGGAAATTGGTGAGGAATCCTTTCTCTGGCATTCTTGATATTGCTACCATTCTCAATGATGTTCAGGACGAATTTCTTGATCTCAAGAATGATTCTGCTGCCAAAGATCTCTATGAAAAAAGATATCTGACTGTATTCTGGTGCTCAATGTATCAGTCATATCCAAAAGTTAGCGAGATTGCACTTCGAGTCCTCTTGCCTTTTTCAACTACCTATTTATGCGAATTTGGATTCTCCACCCTTCTACATATAAAGAGTAAAAGCCGGAACCGACTGGATGTGGACCCGGACATGAGATGTGCATTGTCAGTGACACAACCTCGGATCAGTCACCTGACTGAAAGGAAATAATGTCAGCCTTCCCATTGAGCTGTGACAAAATATGCAGAGGTCATATGATCTTTTCCCAACCAAATTCAAGTTTGCTGTGAGGCTTGTCTAGTAGTCACTCTAGTCTAGTGACGTCATTTATGTAAATCTTGTAAGTCTATCAAAATATTACATAATGATGATTGTCAAATTGAAATAAAATAAGGGTATTCTCTTCATCTGCATTTTATTTTTCAACATTATTTGTGGGGAGTGGGGGAGGGGGGTGGGAGAAAAATGAAGGAGGCTACGAGGATGTTGAAAATTCCTCAAGGGGGGAATGGAGTGAAAAAGGTTGAGAACCACTGGGCTAGCCCATGTGCCTGTGATTACTAAATTGCTTTTACAATGATACTGGCAACAAAATTATAAAAGTATGAATAATAATAAGGAGAGGAAGGAGGGGATTGTTAATAATATTTATAATAAATTTTAATCATAAGAATAGGAATACCATAAAATTAATGCTTACATTAGAAGTTCAAGTGGCTAACTGAAAGATAGTGTGCTAGGGGTTGAGAAAATCAGAAAATATGGCAGGAATTTCTTCTAATACAGTGGGATGCTCACACCCATGATAATATACGAGTCCTCCCTTATTACCTTTTTCTTCGACTAAGGCCAATGGCATTACAAAATTTGCTCCACCTCCTGCACATGGGTTGACTTGGTATAACACTGGTCTACAAACAAATATTTTTTTTTCTGGCATGAAACCTTTTAACTGTTTTTTACTAACTTTAAGGTGCTGAATCCAAATCTGATCTCAGATTTGCTCCATCACGTAACGTGCCAGAATTTACTGAGCTACCAGAGATTGAGGATATAGACCGGAATTCACCTGTTTCTACTGATGAAGATTGAGACTGATGAAGATGAAGAGACTGATCTTTCCAAGCCATCTGGTGAAGATTGTGAAAAGCCAACGTTGTTTACTCAGTCAGAATTGAATGATCTGGTCAGAGATCTAAATTTGCCAAAACAGTCTGCTGAATTGTTAGCTTCCAGGCTTCAAGAGAAACGACTCTTAAAACCTGGCACGAGTGTCTCCTTTTATCGCAACAGAGAAGAGCAACTGCGGAAGAATTTTCATTCATATGACCAGCTTGTTTTTGTAATGATGTAGAAGGACTTCTTTCTGCATGGGACTACCAGCATATGATAGTAAGGATTGGAGACTTTTATTGACAGTTCTAAAGGAGCTTGTAATGTGTTCTTCTTCATACAGGAAACAAGTATGGTTCAATTCCAATCGGACATTCTGTACAAATTAAAAGAGTATGAAAACATTAAGACTGTTCTAGAGGTTGCAATACCATGATGATGAATGGTTAATTTTTGTGGACTTGAAAATGGTAAACTTTCTATTGGGCCAGCAAGGAGGGTACACAAAATACCCCTGTTTTCTGTGCTACTGGGACAGCAGGGCTACAGCAGACCATTGGGTGAAAAAGAATTGGCCACCAAGACATAGTTTGACGCCTGGTGACAAGAATATCATTAACGATCCTCTGGTTGACAGGAAAACATTGTCCTTCCTCCTCTGCATAAAACTTGGTATCATGAAGCAATTCGTCAAGGCTCTTGATCATAGTGGAGAGTGTTTCAGATATATATGCTCAACCTTTCCAAGTCTTAGCGAGGAGAAGAAAAAGGCAGGGATTTTTGATGGACCTCAAATAAGAACACTACTCAGAGATCCACACTTCCTTGCAACAATGACTGAGGCACAGACAAGAACTTGGAATGCTTTCTCTAATGTGGTGCGGAACTCTTAGAAGGGAACAAAGCGGACAACTATCAAGAAATTGTGGAAGAGCTGCTCTTGAGTTTACAAGCACTTGGATGCAGAATGAGTATCAAGGTTCACTACTTACACAGTCACTTAGACGAATTTCCAGAAAATCTGGGAGAAGTGAGCGAGGAGCAAAGGGAGCGCTTTCATCAAGACATTAAAGTAATGGAAGAACGTCACCAAGGTCGATGGGACTCGAACATGATGGCGGACTACTGCTGGAGTTTGATGAGAGACATTCCAGAAGCTGTACATAAGAGATCGGCCAAAAAGAAGAAGTTTATGTAACTGTAACTTGATCTTAATACTTGCACTATTTCTACCGTACATTAATTGTTTTCACCCTTCAATGTTACATTTAAATATTATATGTGCATTAACTTTCCAATTTGATATTAAAATTTTTGGTTATAGAAAACATAAATTATAATGCTGAAAAATTTATGTATACATGTTTAAACCGTCAATTTTGATCCAAAAGTTTACGTTTCCCAGCAAAAGTGCAATATGGTATATCTCAAAAACCTGATGTGATAGACAAAAACCAAAATCATATTTGGATTCTGCACCCCAAATTTACTTAAAATCCGTTTAAAAACCATGTGCCAGAAAAATTGTGTTGACCGGTGTAATTAGACTTTGGCTACTACGACCACATATTTGGCACAGGCAACCCCAGATGGAGGTTCACGTTGCATAAGAATAAGACAAATGAACAGGCTTTATATGAGATACAACAAAGCCTAGGATTGTTTTGTTTTTTGTCCTTGTGGCGTGGTGGTAGTGATCCCTGTTCACATGTAGAGGTCCAGGGTTCGATTACCGACTAGTGAGGCATTGTTTGTGTATGGAATATATATATATATATATATATATATATATATATATATATATATATATATATATATATATATATATAATATATATATATATATATATATATATATAAATGAATGATAAGATAAATCTTATAAAATCAGGAAAAGAAACAACCGTCTTTATTCAAGACTCTTGAAAAAAAATATATATATATAAAAAATATATATATATATATATATATATATATATATTTCATGTAAATCCACAATGAGAACGTGGATAAGATAAATCTTGATAAATCACACGGAAAAGGAAACAACGGGCACCTTAGCTTTCGTCTTTATTCAAGACATCTTCAGAGGCAACAGTTGCCTCTGAAGATGTCTTAACAAGAATCTCCCTTTTATATTTATCAATATATATATATATATATATATATATATATATATATATATATATATATATATATATATATATATATATATATATATATATATATATATATATATATAATTTATGAGATTTTGTCTACCTTTTCCATTCCAGTGATAGAGATAGAGAATAAATGAATAGATGCAAATTTTGACAAACATAAAATACAGAGAGAATTATGTATCAGTTGAAAAGATTATTTGTGTAATCGTTTCAGTACTCGACCTCAACACAGTGCAAGAAGGCCGGTGCAGACACATCAGTGCTGAGTAAAACAGACAAACTAAATCTGAGTTGTGAGAGTGAGAGGGTGTGCCGCTCTCAAGTGATTGCTTACTCGATGGGCGGAGCCATGGGTGTCTCTATTACTGAGCAATTAGGGTTTTGTTTTCAGTTTCAGGGACTTGGTTTCATAGATTGCAATATTAGATAGATAGATAGATAGATAGATAGATAGATAGATAGATAGATAGATAGATAGATAGATAGATAGATAGATAGATAGATAGATAGATGGATGGATGGATGGATGGATGGATGGATGGATGGATGGATGGATGGATGGATGGATGGATGGATGGATGGATGGATGGATGGATGGATAGATAGATAGATAGATAGATAGATAGATAGAGTTCTTGACAGGTGAATTAATTGTCTTAATGCTGTTATGAGATTTGGTTCATGCTCGGGAGTGATGTTCAGAGACAAACTATGATCTTACAAGTAAACATCATTTAATACAGTGTTCTGTAAGGATAAAAAAATACCTAAATGATCAAAATAGACGTAAAATAACAAAATGTTACAAGAATTCAAACCAGTAATAGTGAAAGAGAACCACCCTCAGGGTCACTCCCGAGAACTGTCTTTGACAACTAAACTATAAACGAGTCGAGCAGGAAGCCAACATGCACCTCACACACCAAAACCAGGCAACACCAGGGTCCAACGTGTGTGCCAGTGGACAGGAGGGCGAGATCAAAGTTGAATACTCCTTCATTCGAAACTCATGTGTGTGTGTGTGTGTGTGTGTGTGTGTGTGTGTGTGTGTATCGAATTGCACATCACACTTCCTCACGTCATCTAGAATACTCAATACCGACTGGTTGGTGGTGAATCTGTGACGTGTGGAGCTACTGTACAAGGATCTGTTGCTTGGTGAACTGGGTAGTGGGAATATTCATGAATGAATAGGGGGAACATCACCTGCCAGTCTGGTCTAGTGCAGGAAGTAGGAGGTATGCCGGAACTATCAAATAATAAACACCATCTCTTGTACATCTTTTCCTTTAGTCTCTCTCTCTCTCTCTCTCTCTCCTCATTCCTTGCATTTTACCTCTCCTCCTCCCTCCCATCATGGTAAGTAGAAACCCATAAATCTCAGCTATCCCATTCAGCCATCGCCCGTTAGATAACACACACCACACACACACACACACACACACACACACACACACACACACACACACACACACACGTTAAATATCACCTGTCCCGGAAATTGGGTAGAGGTCAGAGGTCAAACGATATGACCCTAAAGACGTACTTAGCGCTATGAGAAAAATGTCATTATCGACCTCGTGACTTTTAAAACTTTTAATGACATCGAGATGGTTAGGTCAGATTACATGGTGTCATTAGGTGCGACAGTGGAATGGAGGTGTTGCTTAAACTAGAGAAGTTTGGGTGAGAGTTGGAGGAAGTTGAGATGGACATTTGCTTGAGAATAGGGAAATTGTTCGCGTATGGAGGATATATATATAGTAAGGCAGGTTTGTAGTTATTGATTTCCTATACCTTAATATTCAACAGCATCCGATAGTAAAATTATTTATTACTGAGTGTACAAGAGCCAGTGTTCAAGTTCCGTTGAACAAAAACCATTGTACAAGAGCCACTATACAAGAACCATTGTTCCTGAGCCATTGTACATGAGCAGTGTTCAAGAACCAGTATGTAAGAGCCATTGTACCAAAGTCAATGCTCAAGAACCAGTATGCAAGAGCCATTGTACATGAGCCATTGTACAAGAGGCAGTACACATGAGCCACTGCACAAGAGCCATTGCACAATGGCCATTATACAAGAGCCATTGTACATGAGACACTTTACAAGAGCCATTGTACAAGGACCATTGTTCAAGAACCATTGTACAAGAGTCATTGTACAAGAGGCAGAACACAAGAGTCAATGTACAAGAGCCAGTGTACAAAAGCCATTACTCAAGAGCCATTGTACAGAGACCATTATACAGGAGCCATTATATAAGAGCCATTGTACAAAAGGCAGTACACAAGAGCCATTATACAAAGACCATTATTATGGAGCCGTTATAAAAGAACCATTGTACAAGACGCAGTACACAAGAGTCATTGTACAAGAGCCAGTGTACAAAATTTATTGCACAAGAGCCATTGCACAAAAGGCAGTATATAAGAGCCATTGAATCAAAGCCATTGTACAAGAGCCATTTTACAAGAGCCATAACACTAGAGCCGTTGTACAAGAACCAGTATACAAAAGCCATTGTACAAGAACCATTTTACAAGAGCCATTGTACAAGTCATTGTACAAGAGACATTCTCCAATGACTATTGTACAATACCTCTTCTACATTGATCATTGTAAAAGAGCCAATGTACAATTGCCATTGTACAAGAGCATTGTACAATAGCCAGTGTACAAGAGCCATTGTACAAGAGGCAGTACATAAGAACCATTGTATAAGAGCCATTGTACAATTGTACAGGAGCCATTGAATAAGAGGCAGTACATAAGAACTATTGTATAAGAACCATTGTACAATAACCATTGTACAGGAGCCAGTGTACAAGATCCAGTGTACAAAAACCATTGTATAAGAGCAGTATACCACAGCCATTGTATAACACTCACTATACAAGACAATTGTACAAGTGCCACTATACAAAAGCCATTGTACACGAGGCAGAACACAAAAGCCATTGTACAAGTGCCATTGTACAGGAGCCATTGTGCAAGATCCAGTGTACAAAAGCCATTGTATAAGAGCCATTGAACAAGAGGCAGTACACAAGACCCATTGTATAAGAGCCATTGTACAAGAGCCATTGTACACAAGAGCCATTGTACAAGAGGCATTATACCAGAGCCAATGTACAAGAACCCACTATGCAAGAGCAATTGTACAAGAGCAACTATACAAGAGCCTTTGTACAAGAGCCATATTACAAGAGACAATGTACAAGAGCCACTGTACTAGATCGAGAGTACAAGAGCCATTGTACAAGAGCAATAAAATTGTATCAAAGTCAGTGTACAATAACCACTGAATTAGATCTAGTGTACAAGAGCCAATGTGCAAGATCATAAGAACTTAAGAACATAAGAATAGAGGAAACTACAGTGGGCCTATTGGCTCATACTAAGTAGGGACTGTTTACACCCAACCCTATCGCTCATATATCCACTGATCCACGACTCTATCGCCAAATCAGTGTTTATCTATTTCGCGCTAAAATGTAAATTTGTCTAATTTAAAAACATTGCTATGAGTTCGTCCTGGTTGGATAATTTAAGTATCTTTGTTACATCACCTTTGTTTAACCCTGACTTCCGTTTATACATCTAACTCATAGACCCTCATCCTACGTCACTCGAGGGAGTGCAAATTCAGATGCTTTAATCTATCTCTATATTCAAGGTTCCCAGTTTCCAGGGTTAGTATTTCTTCCTCCCCTGTATGCTTTCTAGGGATTCGATATCCATTCTGTTGTACGGTGACTAAAACTGAACCGCATAATCCAAGTGAGGTTTCGTAAGCGCAAGATATAGTTTTACGATAACAATGCTAGTACTTTGTTAGCCTTGTTTCGAGCAAATACACATTGTTGTCTTGGTTTAAGATTCTTACTTATCATTACCTCTAAATCTTTCTCACAGTCGGATTTCTCTATATCAACGTTGTTCATCTCGTACCTGGTTTCGCCGTTTACATCTCCTAAGCTAAGTACTTAACGTTTGTTCACATTAAATTCCATCTGCCATTTTTTAGACTATGCGAAAAATTTGTTTAGAACTTTCTGCTGTTTTGGCGGAGTCCTCGTCAGATTCAATTACACGCCCTATTTTAGTGTCGTCAACAAATTTACTGATGTTGCTGTCTCCGCCGATATCTATGTCGTTTAGGTTGATAATAAATAGTATTGGTCCAAGTACTGAGCCTTGCGGTACTCCACTAGTGACGTTACTCCGATCGGATTCTGTGCCATTAATGCTGACTCTCTGTTTCCTGTCCTGTAACCACGTCTTAATCCAGTTTAGAACATCCCTTCCAATTCCATGTGCCTGCACTTTACGTATTAGTCTTTCGTGGGAGAAAGTTGAAAAGAATGATGAAAGATTTGTCAGACATTAACCCCACTTGTGAAACCATCCTGGGAATCACTGATCAATTTGTGTTTCTTCAGGTGATTACGAATCGAGTTTGAAGTTATTGCTTTCAGTAATTTGCCTATAGTTGATGTTAGACTAAATGGACATTAGTCTGAGGATAGTGATCTATCTCCCTTCTTGAAAATTGGTATCACATTCGCTATCCTCCAGGATTATGGTGCTTCACCGGTTTTTAATGACATGTTAAACAAATTTGCTAAGGAAATACTAGGTTCTTCCTTACATTCCTTTAATAATCTAGTAAATATCTCGTTGCAACCTGGCGCATTATTAGGTTTTAGTTCATCTATCTGTTTACTAACATCGTTACTAGTCATTACTATCTTGCTTAATCTATTTTCTTCGCTATCTCTGTAGATAGTCGGCGCCTCGTGTATCATGTTTAAATTTTTGGTTGTGAAAACTGATAAAAAATATCTGTTCAGATCATTGCTCATTTCTCCGTCGTTTTAAATTAGTTCGCCGGTATCTGACTGTAATGGTCCAATCTTGTTTCGAGATTTATTTTGATTCATTTGGAAAAGAAGCACGGGGAAAGAGTGGAAGAGAAAGAGTGTTAGAGGGAAAAAGAAGACAAAGTTAAAACGATAAAGATTGAGGGAGAGACAGACAGACAGACAGAAAAAACAAGGGAACAGAAAAAGAAAACGAAAGAGGAAGCAAGTCAGAGAGGGAGGAAGCAGATATACAGATAAACAGATATGAATAAAGAAAAGAGAATACAGAAGTGGATACAAAAAGAAAGCAAACATTACAAAAGAGATATTAAATGAGGAAGACGGACCGGAAATAAAAAAATATGAAAATAACCAACAATACATAGAATTTCAATAGTAAAGAAAGTAAAGAATTAATTAAAATAAAACAGAAATACAAACGAAGGTGATATAATAAGGAGACAAAGGAAGGTGATAAAGACCCAGAGAGAATTTGACGGTAAATAATGGATAACAAGCACCAAAAAACACACATAGACGCGAAAATACCTTAACAAGAAAGAAGGAATTACATTCATAAAAGAAATAATAAAGACTTATCACCAAGAGAATAGGGGATTGAGGAAGGCAGCGATGAAGAATTTAGGAAGAATTAGTGAATAATAACACAGAGGAATGTATAAAATAGACAAAAAAGACGCCAAGGATAACATGTGAATGAGGAACAGTTGGCAGAATGATATATGAAAAAAAAAATAAAATTTTTTTCTTTCTATTTTGTACTTGGTCCGATAGATGACAAGGTGGGGGAGGTGGTAAGAGGAGGAGGAGGAAGAGTAGCAGGAGGAAGGTAGAAGGAGGAAGAATGGCGAGAGGAGGAGATAAACGGGGAACCGGGAGAGATGGTAGAAGGGGTAAGAGGGAGAGGAGAAGTGGGAAGATGGGCAGGATGAAGGGAAGTAGCAAGATGATGAGGGTAAGGAAGAGGTGGGATTGGAAGCGAATGAAAAAAATGAGAAGGAAGAGGAAAAGGATGGATGGATATATATATATATATATATATATATATATATATATATATATATATATATATATATATATATATATATATATATATATATAAATGTGTGTGTGTGTGTGTGTGTGTGTGTGTGTAACGATAAAGGTGTCAATACTTTCGAGTTAGCCCGACTGCAAACCGAAGCAGACAAGCGCCAACGCCGGAAAGATGCTGCCACCACCCCTCCCGCACTCGATGTACTCCTCCACATGTGCAACATCTGTGAACAACTCTGCTGGTCCTGTATCGGCCTCTTTAGTCACCTCAAAACACACCATCGACGGTGACATCCCAAATAACTCATATCCTTGTATCATAGCTGGATGATCGTCATACTCGATTCCGAATGACAGCAAAGTACTATTATTAGTAGTGTGTGTGTGTGTGTGTGTGTGTGTGTGTGTGTGTGTGTGTGTGTGTGTAATAATAATAATAATAATAAACGGTTTATTAATAGAGTTGCAGCCGGTGGCTGAAAATATACAAACTTACATGTGATTTAGACATAATAATATACGTTCAATACATTTACAGGGCTGTACAGTACATAAATCAGGAGTTTATTTATTTTAACAATAGATGGGATGGTGCTGTTCTTATATCTATCAGTGCGGGCTCTTATGGGCTGAATTTTGTTGTAGTGGCGGACTGCAGGCGGCAGTAAGTGGCGATGACGTGTGTGTGTGTGTGTGTGTGTGTGTGTGTGTGTGTGTGTGTGTGTGTGTGTGTGTGCGTGTGTGTGTGTGTGTGTGTTTGTGTTGGAATTGTACATTTAAATACAGAAAATAAGGAGATATTTTCGAGGTTTTCGTTAGTATAAAAAAACAGTTTAATCGACGGGATCTTGTCTGTTTGTGCGAACTGGTGTTTATCTTTCATTTCAAATTGAGGGGAATAAAATAAGGTTGAATGGTAGGTAGATACATGGATAGACACAAAATCTAAAAGGCTTCTAAGAGAAAGTAAATGGACTATTTTTCAAACACAATTATGTCATCCTTAAATGTGCAACTGCGGTCCCTCGTCTGCCAGGTCACGGAGCAGTGGTAGACGGTCGATGTACGTGACACAAGACACGATCAACAATATCGGTTTAAAGCCGGACGACCCAATAAACCCGGCCTGGCAACATTGTCCACACTAGATTAAACCAATAATTTACACGGTAATGGATCTAGTTGGTGACGCTTACACCGGTTACTATAAATAATATATAACATGCTCGTACATATTTATTTACACTAACTTTCATGCTCATGACTTGTAGATATACTGTACACAGCGACATAGGGCATCTCTGTGTGCATAATCTTCTGAGTATGAGAAATTGAACTATGTTTCTTCATTTGATGGACTTAATAAGTGAGGCGTACTGTATATCACATGGCCTCCTTGAGAGAAACCAAACCACTTTTATTTGCATATTATTTGCATATCTCAGCAGTTAGATAAAAGTGCGGGATCTCTCTCTGTTTCTCTCCATTTATATATATATATATATATATATATATATATATATATATATATATATATATATATATATATATATATATATATATATATATATATATATATATATATATATATATATATATATATATTTAATGTTTTTTTGTTCTCCCTCTCCGTCTCTGTTTATGAATCTATTTTCTGCTGTGTACTTACTAAACCTAAATTTCTCTGATGATGATGATAATGAAGTAAAGTGACAAATGACTCTGCGATGAGAGAGGAAAACAAAGAGAGAGGGAAAGAATAGAAACGGGAAGTAAAGTAGTAGGGAGTAAAAGCAGGGACTGGTGACCTAGATTATTACAATTATCATCTTCATCTAAATTACAGAGTTTATTATGAGATTGGCGGAAAAGCTGGTGTGGATTATCAAGGTGTTTGAATGGATGATGACGCTTGGACTAAAATGATACTTGGAGAATTAAAACCTATGAAGCATTATGAAGCATTATTGTGATTGGATTAATATTAATATTTTATGTTGTTTGTATTAAATTAAAATGATACTTAAGTAATCAAGGATTACCATGGCGTTCGGGTTAACACAATGTCTGAACTCAAATGATATTCTGAATTAAACAACAGTGGTATTTGGATTATAATTATTTGGATTATCTTGGTCTTCTTGTAACTATGTTCGGATTATCATGGTATTTGGCTTATCATGGTTTTTGGAGGCAACTGTTATCTATAGTTGTAGTGAAGAAACCAAACTTAACGAATTATTAGTGACGAGAGTAGCAAAGGAATATAAGGAATGTAATGAAAAACTTAATATGCCATTGGCGAACTTGTTTCATATGCTATTAATATCGGTCATCGTACTGTATCAGATTCTTGGAGGATCGCGAAAGTGATACCGATATTAAAAAGGGAGATTGATCACTACTTTCTAAATACAGGCCAATTAATTTATCATCATGTTGTGAGAAAATTAGTGGAAGCAACAGTTACTAATTCAATTCGAAATCACCTTGAGAAACAAAGGTTGATTAATGATTTACCGCATGGCTTTTTACCAGAGGGGGTTCGTGTCTGACATATCTATTATTAGACTTTTCAACTTTTTACGATTCAGTCTATGATGTACACGACTATGATGTGGTTCACCTCGACTTCTGTAAAGCTTATGACAGGGTCCTTCATCAAAGACTAATAGGTAAGGTTGAGGCACGCTGTAGCCTCTTGGAGAGGAAATTCTAAATTGGATTAGGTCATTGGTTGACGGACAGGAAACCGAAAGTCTGCATAAATGACTCAAAATCTGACTGGGATTACGTCACAGGTGGCGTACTATTTATTATATGCATTATCGCCATATACAGTACATATATAGACGTTGACAGGAACAAAAGTAACTTTGCTGCTGACAATATACAAATAGACAAATAGGGCGTATAAATAAATTTGACGAGGACTCCAAAAATTTTAAGGAAAATTTAAACATAGTTTTAGTATGGGCTGAACATTGGTAGATACAATTTGGTGTGGTAAAAAAATAAAGTTCTAAGGTTAGGGAATGGAAACAAAAGACCCAGATATCAGCTGAACAACTGCAGATATAGAGAAATCCGATTGTAAGAAAGATTCATGGGTAATAAAGCAAGAACCTAAAGCCAAACCAGCAATGCGTTATATTCGAAGCAAGGGTAGCAGACTACAAGGGTTCATATCCTGAAGCAAGGCCAGCGAGGATCTCCCAAAACGTTATATCACGAATGTGAGACCACACTTGGATTATGAAATATAGTTGTGGTCACCAAACTATAAGAATGAATATTAATTCCTTGTGAAAAAGCTAATCCCGGGCATTAGGGACTTTCGGTATAGTGACATATTAAGAAAACTTCATTTGCATTTACTTGCGAGACGCAGAGTGAGGGAGCGAACACATTGAAATTGATCTAAATTAGATAAATCTAGATTCAGGTGAGGAGTAGGTAAACAATGCCTTGGAAACAGACCTGTAGATGAGTTCAACACATTACCAAACACCAGCATTAACTCTAACTCGCTGGGAAGTTTCATATATAAGATGGTCAGACATATGTCTGATAAGGAATGGGTGTAACAACTAATATCACCAACACCACCTAAACTACAACAACTACCAACGCCACCTAAACTACAACAATTACTTCCACCATCTCAACTACCATCACCTAAACCACTACCACCACTTCAATATCAATAATGTCTTTTAATAATTCACATCATTGTTCATATTGTCTTATGTGTTCACAATCACTGCGTAATAATGTACCCAAGCGTATACTGACAAAGAAATTTTTTCATGAAGTGTTAACTCGTTCTGAAATATTGTGATAAAATTTTTGATACTACGAAAAAATAGTGAAAGATCAATGTGTTGATTGTTTTGTCAATTTGCAACATTGAGCCTCTGACACTGAGTGGTGCTTTACGTAATTTAGTGATAAATGTATTCTATTTTGTATTCTGTGAACCAACAAATATAAAATCTTTTGTGAAGTAAAATATTTTATCAAGTCCAGTACATTAACAAAATCACACTCTTAAATAGCGAGACAGATTTAGTACTTATTTTTTATTGTGAAGAAAGACGGTGCAATAAATAGTCATTGTTCGGTCATTATATGTGTAATGATGCACAAACAAATGTACGAGGAATTTAACGTTAATACCATAAGACGACTTATGGTGCAAAGACATTAGTGTAATTTAGGGTAAAAATGTTAATATCAACGACTCATGCATTTCTCCATATAATTAGGTGGACAATTTATGTTTCCATAACAAAATTACACTGAATGTATTTATTTGTTTGTTATCGTATATATCCACCCGTATATATTTTCTTCCATAACACACACACACACACACACACACACACACCACCCTTTATGTATAGAACTAAACAAATAATGTAAATGAAATACTGTGTAACATTCAGTGCCATAATATCCTGACAACGGGGGTTAATTATTATGACCCTTTGTAAACTCTACTCTGTAATCCTTTTGCGCTACCGCTCACAGGATGAGTGTGGGGTGCACAATAAAGTAGCCGCTGTAAGCGGCAAAATCAAAATCAATCACACACACACACACACATACACACACACACACACACACACACACACACACAAACAATACATACACACTACTACTACTAATTTGCTGTCACTCAAAATCCAGTATGACGATCATCCAGCTATATGAGACAATGATATGAGTTATTAGGAATGTCACTTTCGCTGGTGAGCTCTCAGGTGACTAGAAAGGCCGATACGGGACCGGCAGGGTCGTCCATAGATGTCGCATGTGTGGCACCTACATCTAGTGCGGGAGGAGCAGCGGCAGCGTCTTTCTGCCATTGGCGCTTGTCTGTCTCAGTATGCAGTCGGGCTAACTCGAAAGTATTGACACCTTCTCGCGTGGTGCTCCTTCAAGCGTTACCGTGTGGAGTAATCGTCTCCCAGGTCAATTTGGCACTTTTTCAGGTTTGTCTTAAAACTATCCTCATACCTTTTCAGTTGCCCGCTATCGCTACGTTTACTATTCGTTAGGTGACTGTAAAGTAGCTGATTTGGCAGTCTACTGTCGTCCATGCGGGTACCATGGCCAGTCCAACGTAGTTGCTCAAAGATAATGGAAGCCCCGATGCTCCTACAGATAGTGTCAGTGAGAATGCTGACATTTATTCTCTTGTTTTCCCTGCAATATAGCAGGGTGGGGAAAACCACAGCTCGATATACATGCAACTTTGGAGATAATTTCAGCTTCCTGCAGCTGAAGACGTGTGTACGAAGTCTGCCAAAGGCTTGAGATGCACATCTGATCCGATGTTGAATTTTTTCATCAATGTCCGCGGTGGTGGACGGGTGGGAGCCAAGATACTGATAGTGGGTAACATTAGAGAGGGTAGCACCGTTAAGCAGGATGGGTGGTGATGTGGCTGAACCAGGGGCAAACTGAAAAAGAATCTGAGTCTTACGTACATTCACCTCAAGGCCGAATTGTGCATACGCATATGTATAGACGTTCAGGATCTCCCGGAGGTCGCCTTCAGTGTGAGCGACAAGGATGAGGTCGTCTGTATACTGAAGTTCAGTAATGGAAGCTGCCGACACCTTTGTTCCTGCCTGGAGTCGTCTTATGTTGAAAAGATCCTTCATCCAGTATTCGATGTCCACGCCGCCGGCTATATTGGCACTGGCGCGAGTAAGGAGGGCAGCCATGATAATGGAAAAAGAGAGATGGTGCCACCACACATCCTGTTTTACTCTCGTTTTAATGGGGAAGAGCTCAGACTGGGGTGCCATTGTGCAGGACACAGCCGTTCATGCCATCTTGGAGTTGCCTCGCATTGGAGATGAATTTTGGTGGGCAGCCAAAACGGCTAAAGTGTCCGCCAGAGGGCTCCCTGTGGACCAAGTCGGAGGCCTTGGTTTGGTCGATGAATGCCTTTTTCAGGTCACAACGCTGTTGTCTGCACTTTTCCTGTATCTGTCGGGCAGCAAAGACACATGTCAGCAGTGCGACGTGATGTTGTTCAACAACATTGAGATTCTGGGAGGAAGTTTTCCGCCTCAGGAAGAAGTCTGTTTAGGAGGAATTGGCCGATAATCTTGCCAGCTATGGACAGCAGTGAGATCCTGCAGTAGTTGCCACAGTCTGACTGGTCGTCCATGTTCTTATAAATATTAAGCTTGGGGGATTTCCTCCTTCTCCCATATATTCTCCAGGAGAGAATGGAGATGGCAAGTAAGCAGAGGAGCGCCTGCTTTATACACCTCGGCTGGGATTCCATCAGATTCTGAGACTTTGTTATTTTTAATCTGTTTGATGACAGTAGCTACCTCATCCAGAGAAGGAGCACAGTTGAGATGGGTCAGCTCTGGATGCTGAGGGACCTGCTGGGTAGTCAGGACATCCACATTGCTGTTTCGGTCGAACAGCGAATGGTAGTGCTCTTTCCAGTGCAGAAAGAGGCCTTCTTCGTCTTTAATTTGGGAGTTACCATCGGAGGAGCGGAGTGGGGGGGAAGGGTTCGCCATGAGTGATTGGCCCATAAAATGTTTAACTGGAATTAAAAATTTCACGCATCTTGTGTTGATCTGCAAGTTTTTGTGCTTCACATGCTTTATTTTTAAACCAGTCGTTCTTTAAATTGCGAAGTTCAAACTGGGCCGCTGCTTTCTTCTTGTGGAAGGTATCAGCTTTGGTCCGAGACTGAGGGTTGTTCTGGCAGTCAGTTAAATCAGCATGTTTATCATCGACGAGTACATTGATTTCCTGGTCATTTTCATCAAAACTATTCTGGTGTCTTCTTTTTATCTGGCCGAGGATCTCCTTGCTGGTTTTTGTCGTGACAATGTCGAGAATATCCCATTCCACACTGGGATTGGGTTGTTTGTTGTTGGGTTGTTTATCACCCCATGTTCGACATACTCTCTGAAAGCATGTGCTTCCACTAGATCATCCAGATTCTTAGTGTTAAAACCCCTTCTGGAGGCTTGCTGCCTTCGCCGTTTTGGGATGACGTGAAGTGAGAGCTTTGCTCTAACGAGCCGATGATCAGTGTCGCAGTGGTCTGAACCACGCATGGTTCATGGTTCGGGTGATGAGGACATCTCAGCGATCTGTTTCTCTGACAATGATGTACTGTAGTCAATGGGATGCCAGTGTTTGGATTATGGGTGTTGCCACAAACCCTGGAACTTGTCGCCCTGCCTAAGCAAGGTATTAGTGATAGTGAGGTTGTGTCCAGCACACATGCTGAGGAGTAGGCCGTTGGGATTACACTTGCCTAATATATTTCTTCCTGTGATATCCTGCCAAATGTCAGGATCTTTGCCAACACTGGCAAAAGTCTTTGTAAAAGGACTCATTGAAGTCATCCTTTGCATCCAGTGTTGGGGCATGTGCATTGATGAAGAATGCATGGCGTGAGTGATTCAGTAGGATTCGGAGCGTCATGAGGCGCTCTTTGATCCGAACAGGAATTTCAGTTAGCCTATGTAGGAAGCATTGGCGGATGGCAAACCCAAATCCATAAATGCAGTTTCTCTTCGCAGCAGTCTTACCCTTCCAGAAGAAGGTATAGCCAGATCCCCGTTCTGTGAGTCGACCCTCGTCTGAGAGCCGGGACGCACTAATGGTTGCTATGTCGATGTTATACCTCGCCAACTCTTTTGCCACAAGGGCGGGTTTTCTTTTAGGACGCTCATTTGTGCCAGTTTCCAGAAGGGTCTTGACATTCCATGCAGCGGCCCTAAGAGGTTGCGTAGTTTTTGTTTTGTTTTGATCTGTGGTTATAATTGTGTTTTCGACCGCAAAAGGATGACTTATTGGATGTGGTTGCCAGTCAGGTTGGTTCATTAGGCAAGCTATGTTTAGGGCACGTTTTCTAGCCCCCCCATGTGGGTTGAGGAGAATGGCTCCTCGAAACGGCTGCTCAGTCGCACAGACAGGACCGGATTGCACTGCTGCCTGGATCTCAGTGCACAATTGACCTTCTTATCTATGCCGTCAATGTGCAGAGTTGCAACTAGAGACTCCAGGCAGTCATCTCTGCCTGTCTCCGTCATCACTCATCGTTCGCCTTAGGACTTTTTGGGGTATAGGGGCTTTTATGATGATGAGACGTATGGTGAGTTGGATGATGGCTGCGCGTGATTTGATTTATGTGGTGAGGCAGGAACGCAGGCTGCAACCACACTTCTTGGCTCTCCCATTTCCTGATCCAGTGGTGCAATTGTTACAATGAGTGGGGAGAGGGAGAGTTGCAATTGACTGACGATAGCCCAGTTTGCTGGGTTTCGCCTTAGTAGCCTGTCCATCGTGCATTGCCTCGTCAGCCAGAGTAGTCGTTTGGTTACCATGTTGGTCACCTCTTCCGCCTATACCACCGTTGGCTCCATCGTCGATTTTTTTGTTTGTGGTTTAATCCCGTAGCCTTGTACCTACCAAGGTTAATCAGTAAGGCAGTGGGGCAGTGGTTGGTAGGCCCCAGGACGTGTCCACATGCTAGTGGGCCTATATGTGCTATCCCTCTGTGGCCTGCTCCGAGTTTCCCTGCTGGTGTAGCCTGGGCCCACGAGGCACCCAGTTACCGTGAGTTGCAACTAGGAGGCACAGCAGAAGTGTACTGGCAGGGGAAGACTTATGCAATTTTCTTCCCTGTTCACCACGAGGGCTAGCCAGCGGCGGTAGCTGAAAGCGAGAGGAAGCAAGCAGTTCTTGCACCTTAACACTAACACAATGCCATCAAGCTACATGCATTACACCACCCTGTGCGCGCTCACACACACACACACACACAAAGTAATAATGAAAAATCCCCCTGAGATTATTTTATATTTACTCGTAAATGTATGTAATGATTTGTAGACACATACATTCAACTTTGGGAGTTTATATTACCTTAAATACATAAGTGATGATTGCATTAATCAGCTCAAGGAACTCTTTTCTGACTGAATGATGGGAGGTAAATTAATTATTCTACATCCCTCGTAAAGCGCATTAATCTTTTCTCTAGCAGCTGATAATGAACTCTTTGACCATTTTTTGTAGTAGAATTAAGATTTATTCTAAATTTTCAATATATTAAATTATGTCTATATAATTAACCTAAAATGTGTGAAGTGTTTCAATTAGTCTTTGAATATATGTTTAGTTATATATTCACTTATATATTTATTTAATTATCAGTAAATAAATTTATGTGTTTATTTATTTTGTTACTACTTAATACATTACTATTATAGTTTACAAACCTGTTGTGTCATCTTGCCAGCCTGCCACGCACATGCACAGTTTATACAACATTTAACAATTGTGTCATGATTATTAATTTTCTCAGTATTTGTCCTTTATTTTTTAACTGAATGAACAGTTGATCGGGATAACTTATTTAACTCAATCGTCGCTGATAATTATCAATCAAATTTAATTGCTCAATATATCACCTCCTGACCCAACGTTCAGCGGTTTGATTTCTGCGACTTACCACTGAGTGAGGCCCCGAAGAGCCAAAATCAAGATGCAAGAACATTTTGGAGAAGAATTCTCACTATCGAGCGGCGTGCCTCAGGGCTCTTGTCTCTCACCAACCCTTTACACACTCTACACGGCTGACCTGCCACCCCCAATCGTCGGCAGCGAGTACGTCATGTATGCCGACGATGTAACACAGATCGTCACCTGCCCAGGAAGGTCCACAGCAAGGATGGCGCGACTCACTGCTCGGGCAATAGAGGAGATCTCGGAGTATGAAAATAAATGGAAAATAAAAACAAACAAAACGAAATTTGAGGTCATACCCATAGCCAAATTCAAGCCGGCGCCATTGATGATCGACGACGAAGAGATTGAGTACTCTAAACAAGGCAGGTTGCTCGGCCTCATCATCTCTCGGACGGGCATCATTTCCCACGTGAAGGACAGACTAAATAAAGCCAAAGTCGCCGCAGCCAAATTAAAACGTTTTAAATTGATGCCTGAGAAGATACAAGTTCACCTGTACAAGGCGCTGGTGAGGCCTGTGTTGGAGTACCCATCTATACCACTCGTCACACTCGGGAAGACCAGACTACAACAACTACAGAGCTTCCAAAACAAGTGTTTGAGGTCAGCCAGTGGCCAAGCGCCACCCTACCAGGAGACAGTGGAAACCATCCACCTAAGAAATAAAACAGAGGCCCTCAACTTCAGGTTCCATCGCCTAGGGAAGAAGGTTTGGGACAAGCTCCTGGACGACCCTCGCAGCCCAGACCACCTACGCGGGGAAGACATCAACGGAGGGAGACCCCACGCCTGGTAGCCCGGAGTCTGCCCGCACTACAACAACCCAGCCCGCGACCCATCTATGTTCGTCACAGTGATCCACCTTAGATTAAAACTTAGGTGATATAAATTCACATTTAACAAGTCACAATCAAGTGAGTCCATAACGTAATACAGTATAAGATGTTAATAAACTTGTAATTGTAAAATCAATCTAGTCATTGTCTACTAAAATAACCATTGTGCAACCTCATCCTAAATCCTAGGTTAGCTTAGTTAGGCAACAAACTCTGTAATATGTAAAACAAGGGGTGTCGTCCCCCTCTGTTTAACTCATTAAACTTCTTTTCCAACCTTTCCCCCCACGACTATATGTTGTGACTTCTCCATCCCTCATGTCTGGCTGTGCCTTGAGCCCCAGCATGCCTTCCATCTCCACCAAAAAAAAAAAAAAAAAGGCGCTCCTACCCACTCGACCCAACCGCAAAACTGGTACGAACTTTTTCAGATGGATAAAGGAAAGTCTGTCTAGTGGAGTACCAGCCTCGCTATTCCCTAAGGTACCAAGTCTGTACACACACCTGGCCGAAACATCTATGGAATTCGCTTTCATTTGTTTATCTTTTCTCTCCTCATTCTTCTATTTTATATTTTACTTCCTCCTCTACTGCTAGATTTCCGTTTCCTCATCTTCTCAATTTCTTCTTTCTCGGTTTTCTTCTTTATAATATTCTACTACGTTTCCCATTTCTTTCTCTAACTCTACATTTTCTTCCTTCTTACTCCTTTTATTCCTATTATTCATATTCCTTCTTTTCGTCTTTCTTCATTTTTTTCTTATTTCGTTTTTATTCTACACTATTTTTCAATTTCTTCTTCATCTTCTTCTTCTTCTTCTTCTTCTTCTTGAATTCAGTAAAGATTTATGAGTTTGAGTAATTTTCTTAATAAGGTAAAAACATAGGATTGTTAACAAGTAGCTCAGGTCGGATCCTTAAAACCCTGTCAAAAGATCACTGAAACCGACAGTTAGAAAACCAGTCAGACCAGTCGTGTACTAAATCAACCAGTCAGCCAGTCGTGTACTACTGTAGATCAGCCAGCTACCCTGCCAGCCAACCATGTAATCAGGCAGTTACCCAGCCAGCCAGTCAGCTAACCAGCCAGCCAGCTAATCACCAAGTCAGCCAACAAGCCAGCCAGTCAGCCAGGTCTCGCCGGGGGGTGTATGTTTAGGTGTATGTGGTGTTGGAATAAACCTATACACCAAAAGATATGCCCTCTGGCTCGACCACTGTCTTCCCTTCACAACTCAAGCCTCCAACAATTCCCAACGCATCCGTCACTTCCCTTGGCAGTACCTCAACGACACCCATGGCAGTACCTCGATGAAACTTCGTCACTTCCCAATAGTGTCTCATTTCCCTTTATTTCTCTCATATTTTTTTTTATATTCCTTTCAACCAGGTATGGAAAAAATAAATGCACCCAGAATCACAGTATCTTTTTAATAATATATGGGATTCTATTCCTTTCGCTTTCAATGATTTCCAGACCAAAATTTTTCTTGTAAGATTAATATATTCCATTAGGGCAATGCATAAACTAGGAGCCTTTACTTTCTTAAAGAAAGAGGACCTTTATATAATTCACCCAAGATAAATATCAAAGATCAAAATTACTATCTGTCTGGTGTCATATTTTAAATACTTTTCGAACATTTGTGTGTTTTTTTCATTATTCTTTCACTGAATATACATAAATTGCTACGAACACACGCTGCATTACAAATATATACACAAGAGTATCACACATACATACATACATACTGTACATACATACAAACATACATACAAACATACATACATACATACATACATACATACATACATACATACATACATACATACATACATACATACATACTGCACATGCATTTGATAACATAACAAATGCATAGATTCATAAACAGATAAAAGCGAAAGTGGGTCCCATACTCATGACAGACCGATAGAAAAAGTATGGATTTAACACTCAATATGCTAAGCCTTCCATATCCGAGTAAACAGCCAGGATGTCACTGTATTCAACACAGTTTCCATCCCCTCCACCGACAGACACACGACCCACTCACTTCCATCCCCTCCACCCACAGACACACGACCCACTCACTCTCCATCCCCTCCACCGACAGACACACGATCCACTCACTTCCATCCCCTCCACCGACAGACACACGATCCACTCACTTCCATCCCCTCCACCGACAGACACACGATCCACTCACTTCCATCCCTCCACTGACAGACACACGATCCACTCCACTTCCATCCCTCCACCGACAGACACACGACCCACTCCACTTCCATCCCTCCACCGACAGACACACGACCCACTCATCCCCTCCACCAACAGACACAAGATCCACTCCACTTCCATCCTCCACCGACAGACACACGATCCACTCACTTCCATCCCTCCACTGACAGACACACGATCCACTCACTTCCATCCTCCACCGACAGACACACGATCCACTCACTTCCATCTCCTCCACCCGACAGACACACGATCTCACTGTCCATCCCTCCACCGACAGACACACGATCCATTCACTCTTCATCCCCTCCACTGACAGACACACGATCCACTCACTCTTCCATCCCTCCACCGACAGACACACGATCCATCTCACTCTCCAACCCCTCCACCGACAGACACACGATCCATTCACTTCCATCCCTCCACCGACAGACACACGATCCACCACTTCCATCCCTCCACCGACAGACACACGATCACTCACTTCCATCTCTCCACCGACAGACACACGATCCATTCACTCTTTCATCCTCCACCGACAGACACACGAACCCCACTTTTCCATACCCTCCACTGACAGACACACGATCCATCCACTTCCATCCCTCCACTGACAGACACACGATCCACTCCACTTCCATCCCCACTCCATCTCCACTTCCATCCCTCCACCGACAGACACACGAACCCCACTCTTCCATCCCTCCACCGACAGACACACGAATCCACTCTTTCATCCCCCACCGACAGACACACGATCCAATCTTCTCTCCATCCCTCCACCGACAGACACACGATCCATTCACTTCCAACCCTCCACCGACAGACACACGATCCATCTACTTCCATCCCTCCACCTGACAGACATGATCCACTTCCACTCACCTCCACCGACAGACACACACGATCCACTCACTTCCATCCCCCTCCACCGACAGACACACGATCCACTCCACTCCATCCCTCCACTGACAGACACACGATCCACCCACTGTCCATCCCCCACCGACAGACACACGATCCACTCCACTTCCATCCCCTCCACACAGACACACACGATCCACTCACTCTCCACCGACAGACACACACGATCCACCCACTTCCATCCCCACTGACAGACACACACGATCCACTTTCCATCCTCCACCGACAGACACACGATCCACCTACCTTCCATCCCCTCCACCGACAGACACACGATCCATCCACTCTCCACTGACAGACACACGATCCACCTCCTTCCCTCCACCGACAGACACACGATCCATCACTCTCCAACCCCCTCCACTCCACTTCCATCCTCCACAGACACACGATCCACCCACTTCCATCCTCCACTGACGATCCACTCACTTCCATCCTCCACTGACAGACACACGATCCATTCCATCCTGACAGACACACGATCCACTCCACTTCCCATCCCTCCCCACCGACAGACACACGATCCACTCCACTCTTCCATCCCCTCCACCGACAGACACACACATCCACCACTCTCCATCCCTCCCACTGACAGACACACGATCCACTCACCTCCATCCCTCCCCGACAGACACACGATCCATTCACTCTCCAATCCTCCACCCCATCCACGAACACACGATCCACTCCACTTCCATCCCCTCCACTGAGACACACGATCCACTCACTTCCATCCCTCCACCGACAGACACACGATCCACTCCACTTCCATCCCTCCACTGACAGACACACGATCCACTCCACTTCCATCCCCCACCGACAGACACGACCCATTCACTCTCCATCCCTCCACCGACAACCAAGATCCACCTACTTCCATCCCTCCACCGACACACGATCCACCCACTTCCATCCTCCACCGACAGACACACGATCCACTTACTTCCATCCTCCACTGACACGATCCACTTCCACCATCTCCACTGACAGACACACGATCCATTCACTCTCCATCCCCTCCACCGACAGACACACGATCCATTCACTCTCATCCCTCCACCGATCCACTCCACTTCCATCCACTTCCACCAACCTCCACACGATCCATTCCATCCTCCACTGACAGACACACGATCCACTTCATCCTCCACCGACAGACACACACGACCCACTTCACCCATCCCTCCACCGACAGACACACGATCCACTCCACTTCCATCCCTCCACGATCCACTCCACTTCCATCCCTCCACCCACACACACGATCCATCTTCCATCCCTCCACTGACCATCCACACGATCCATTCACTTTCATCTCCACACATCACTCCATCTCCTGACAGACACACGTTCACTTCCATCCCCCACTGCAGACACACGATCCATTCACTCTTCATCCCCTCCACCGACAGACACACGATCCACCCACTCTTCCATCCCCTCCACCGACAGACACACGATCCATTCACTTCCATCCCCTCCACCGAAAACACACGATCCACCTCACTCTTCTTCTCCACCGACAGACACACGATCCACTCCACTCTCCATCCCTCCACCGACAGACACACGACCCACTCCACTTCCATCCTCCCACTGACAGACACACGATCCACCCACTTTCATCCTCTCCACCGACAGACACACGATCCACTCACTGTCCATCCCTCCACCGACAGACACACGATCCACTCTCCCCCATCCCCTCCACCGACAGACACACGATCCATCTACCTCTTCATCCCCTCCACCGACAGACACACGATCCACTCCACTCTCCATCCCCTCCACCGACAGACACACGATCCATTCACTCTTCATCCCTCCACCGACAGACACACGATCCATTCCCACTTCATCCCCCACCGACAGACACACGATCCACTCACTCTTCCATCCTCCACGAGAGACACACGATCCATTCACTTCTTATCCTCCCACCAACAGACACACGATCCACCCACTCTCCATCCCCTCCACCGACAGACACACGATCCACTCACTTCCATCCCTCCACCGACAGACACACACGATCCATTCACTCTCCATCCCTCCACCGACAGACACACGATCCATTCACTCTCCATCCTCCACCGACAGACACACGATCCATTCACTTCCATCCTCCACCGACAGACACACGATCCACTCCACTTCCATCCCTCCCACCGACAGACACACGATCCACCCACTTCCATCCCTCCACCGACAGACACACGACCCACCTACTTCCATCCTCCACTGACAGACACACGATCCATTCATTTCCATCCCTCCACTGACAGACACACGATCCATCCACTCTTCATCCCTCCACCGACAGACACACGATCCACTCCACTCTCCATCCCTCCACTGACAGACACACGATCCATTCACTCTTCATCCCTCCACCGACAGACACACGATCCACTCACTCTCCATCCCCTCCACCGACAGACACACGATCCATTCACTCTTTCCATCCCTCCACTGACAGACACGATCCACTCCACTTCCATCCCTCCACTGACAGACACACGATCCATTCACTCTTTCATCCCTCCACCGACAGACACAAGATCCACTTCACTTCCATCCTCCACCGACAGACACACGATCCACCCACTTCCATCCCCTCCACTGACAGACACGATCCACCTCACTTCCATCCCTCCACCGACAGAACACACGATCCATCCACTCTTCATCCCTCCACCGACAGACACACGATCCACTTCCACTTCCATCCCTCCCACCGACAGACACACGATCCACCTCACTTCCATCCTCCACCGACAGACACACGATCCACCCACTTCCATCCCTCCACTGACAGACACACGACCCACTCACTCTCCATCCCTCCACTGACAGACACACGATCCACTCACTTCCATCCTCTCCACCACAGACACACGATCCACTCATCTCCATCCTCCACTGACAGACACACGATCCACTCCTCCCCATCCCCTCCACTGACAGACACACGATCCATCTCACCTTCATCCCTCCCACAGACACACGATCCACCCACTCTCCATCCCTCTGAGACACACGATCCATCACTCTTCATCCCTCCACACTTTCATCCCTCCACCGACAGACACGATCCACTCCACTCTCATCCCCTCCACACACGATCCATTCACTTCCATCCCTCCACACAGACACACACGATCCACTCACTTCCATCCCTCCACTGACAGACACACGATCCACTCACTTTCCCACCCTCCACTGACAGACACACGATCCACTCCACTTCCATCCCCTCCACTGACAGACGATCCACTCCACTCTCCATCCCCTCCCCCGACAGACACACGATCCATTCACCTCCATCCCTCCACTGACAGACCCACGATCCACTCACTTCCATCCTCAACTGATCCACCCACCATCTCCTCCACTGACAGACGATCCATTCACTTCCATCCTCCACTGACAGACACACGATCCATTCAATTTTCATCCCTCCACCGACAGACACACGATCCACTCACTTTCCATCCTCCACTGACAGACACACGATCCATCTCACTCTTCCACCCTCCACTGACAGACACACGATCCATCCTCCATCCCCACTTCCATCTCCACTCCACTGACAGACACACGATCCATTCACTCTTCATCCCCTCCACCGACAGACACACGATCCACTCCACTCTTCCATCCCCCACCGACAGACACACGATCCACTTCACTCTTTCCATCCCCCACCGACAGACACGATCCACTCTCCATCCTCCACCGACAGACACACGATCCATCTCACTCTCCATCCCCTCCACCGACAGACACACGATCCATCTACTTCCATCCCTCCACCGACAGACACACGATCCACTCCACTTCCCATCCTCCACCGACAGACACACGATCCACTCACTTTCCATCCTCCACCGACAGACACACGATCCACTCCACTTTCCACCCTCCACCGACAGACACACGATCCACTCCACTTCCATCCCTCCACTGACAGACACACGATCCATCCACTCCTTCATCCCTCCACCGACAGAGACACACGATCCACCACTTCCATCCCCTCCACCGACAGACACACGATCCACTCCACTCCATCCCTCCACTGACAGACACACGATCCACCTTCACTTCCATCCCTCCACCGACAGACACACGATCCACTCCACTCTTCCATCCCTCCACCGACAGACACACGATCCACCACTCTTTCCATCCCTCCACCGACAGACACACGATCCATTCACTTTCATCCTCCCACCGACAGACACACGATCCACCCACTCTCCTTCCTCCACTGACAGACACACGATCCATCCACTCCTCCAACCCCTCCACCTGACAGCACACGATCCACTCCACTTCCATCCCTCCACTGACAGACACACGATCCACTTCACTTCATCCCTCCACCGACTGACACACACGATCCACTCACTTTCCATCCCCCACCGACAGACACACGATCCATTCACTCTCCATCACCTTCCTGACAGACACACGATCCACCACCTCCATCCCTCCACCGACAGACACACGATCCACTCACTTCCATCCCTCCACGACAGACACACTCATCCACCCACTCTCCATCCTCCACCGACAGACACACGATCCACTCCACTTCCATCCCCTCCCCCTGACAGACACACGATCCATTCACTCTCCAATCCCTCCACCGACAGACCACGATCCACTCCACTTCCATCCCCTCCACTGACAGACACACGATCCACTCCACTTCCATCCCCTCCACCGACAGACACACGATCCACTCCACTTCCATCCCCACCTCGACAGACACACGATCCATTCACTTCATCCTCCACCAACACAAGATCCACTCACTCTCCATCCTCCACCGACAGACACACGATCCACCTACTTCCATCTCTCTCCACTGACAGACACACGATCCACCCACTTCCATCCCCCAACTGACAGACACACGACCCACTTCCCCATCCCTCCACCGACAGACACACGATCCACTCACTGTCCATCCCCCCACCCTGACAGACACACGATCCACTCACTGTCCATCCCCCCACCGACAGACACACGATCCACTCCTCCCATCCTCCACCGACAGACACACGATCCATTCACTCTTCATCCCCTCCACCGACAGACACACGATCCACTCACTCTCCATCCCTCCACCGAGAGACACACGATCCATCCACTCTTCATCCCTCCACCGACAGACACACGATCCATTCACTTCTTCATCCCTCCACTGACAGACACACGATCCACTCACTTCCATCCCTCAACTGAGACACACGATCCACCCTCTCTCATCCCTCCACCGACAGACACACGATCCACTCCACTTCCATCCCTCCACCGACAGACACACGATCCACTCCACTCCCATCCCTCCACCGACAGAGACACACGATCCACTCACTCTTCCATCCCTCCACCGACACACGATCCACCCACTCTTCCATCCCCTCCACCGACAGACACACGATCCACCCACTCTCCATCCCTCCACCGAGAAGACACACGACCATTCCACTCTTCATCCCTCCACCGACAGACACAAGATCCACTTCACTTCCATCCCTCCACCGACACACACGATCCACTCACTTCCATCTCCACCGACAGACACACGATCCACTCCACTTCCATCCCTCCACCGACAGACACACGATCCACTCACTTCCATCCTCCACTGACAGCCACGATCCACCTCACTCTTCCATCCTCCACCGACAGACACACGATCCACTCCACTTCCATCCCCTCCCACCCGACAGACACGATCCACCCTCCCCATCCCTCCACGACAGACACACGACCATTCACTTTCATCCCCCACCGACAGACACGATCCACTCCTCCATCCCTCCTCCACTGAGACACACGATCCATTCACTCTTTCATCCCTCCACTGACAGACACACGATCCATTCACTCTTCATCCCTCCACTGACAGACACACGATCCACCCACTTCCATCCCCTCCACCGAGACACACGATCCATCTACTCTCCATCCCTTCCTGACAGACACACGATCCACCCACTTCCATCCCTCCACCGACAGACACACGACCCACCCACTCTTCCATCCCCTCCACCGACAGACACACGATCCACTCACTTCCATCCTCCACCGACAGACACACGATCCACTCTCCATCCTCCCCTGACAGACACACGATCCATTCACTTTCCAATCCTTCCACTGACAGACTCCACGATCCACTTCCACTTCCATCCTCCACTGACAGACACACGATCCACCCACTTCCATCCCCTCCACTGACAGACACACGATCCACTCACTTCCATCCCTCCACCGACAGACACACGATCCATCCACTCTCCATCCCTCTCCACCGACAGACACACGATCCACTCACTTTCCATCCCTCCACCGACAGACACACGATCCATCCACTTCCATCCTCCACCGACAGACACACGATCCACTCCACTTCCATCCTCCACCGACAGACACACGATCCACTCACTTCCATCCCTCCACTGAGACACACGATCCACCTACTTCCATCCCTCCACCTGACAGACACACGATCCACCCACTTCCATCCCCTCCACCGACAGGACACACGACCCACCCACTCTCCATCCCTCCACCGACAGACACACGATCCATTCACTCCCATCCCCTCCACAGACAGACACACGATCCACTCACTTCCATCCCTCCACTGACAGACACACGATCCACCTTCACTTCCATCCCCCCACTGACAGACACACACGACCCACTCACTTCCATCCTCCACCGATCCACTCACTTCCATCCCTCCACCAGAAATTACTTCTATCCTCCACTGACAGACACACGATCCATCCACTTCATCCTCCACCGACAGACACACGATCCACCCACTTCCATCCCTCCACCGACACACACGATCCATTCACTCCCATCCCCTCCACCAACAGACACAGATCCACCCACTTCCATCCTCCCACCTGACAGAGACACGATCCACTCACCATCCCCTCCACTGAACAGACACACGATCCACTCACTTCCATCCTCCACCGACAGACACACGATCCACTCACTTCCATCTCCTCCACCGACACACGATCCATCACTGTCCATCCCCTCCACCGACAGACACCACGATCCATTCACTCTTCATTCCCTCCACCGACAGACACACGATCCACTCACTCTTCCATCCCCCCACCGACAGACACACGATCCATCTTACCTCCAACCCCTCCACCGACAGAACACACGATCCATTCACTTCCATCCCTCCACCGACAGACACACGATCCACTCACTTCCATCCCCTCCACCGACAGACACACGATCCACTCCACTTCCATCCCTCCACCGACAGACACACGATCCACTCCACTTCCATCCCCTCCACCGACAGAACACACGATCCATTCACTGTCCATCCCCTCCACCGACAGACACACGATCCATTCAATTTTTCATCCCTCCACCGACAGAGACACACTCCATCCACTCACTCTTTCCCATCCTCCACTGACAGACACACGATACATTCACTCTTCATCCCCACTGACAGACACACGATCCACCCTTCTCTCCATCCTCCACCGACAGACACACGATCCATTCACTTCCACCCCTCCACCGACAGACACACGATCCATCTACACTTCCATCCCCTCCACCGACAGACACACGATCCACTCACTTCCATCCCTCCACCGACAGACACACGATCCACCACTTCCATCCTCCACCGACAGAGACACAGATCCACCCACTGTCCATCCCTCCACCGACAAGACACACGATCCACTCACTCTTCCATCCCTCCACCGACAGACACACGATCCACCCACTTCCATCCCCTCCACAGACAGACACACGATCCACTTCCACTCTCCCCATCTCCTCCACCGACAGACACACGATCCACTTCCACTTCCATCCCTCCACTGACAGACACACACGATCCACTCTTTCATCCCTCCACCGACAGACACACGATCCACTCACTTTCCATCCCTCCACTGACAGACACACACGATCCATTCACTCTTCATCCCTCCACCGACAGACACACGATCCACTCACTCTCCATCCCTCACCTGACAGACACACACACGATCCATTCACTTCCATCCCTCCCCACCGACAGACACACGATCCACTTCACTTTCCATCCCTCCACCCGACAGACACACGATCCACTCACTTCTCCATCCCACCGACAGACACACGATCCACCCACTCTCCATCCTCCCCGACAGACACACGATCCATCCACTCTCCAATCCTCCACCAGACACAGATCCACTCACTTCCATCCCCCTCCACTGACAGACACACGATCCACTCACTTCCATCCCCCTCCACCGACAGACACACGATCCACTCCACTTCCATCCCTCCACCGACAGACACACGATCCATTCACTCTTCATCCCCTCCACCAACAGACACAAGATCCACTCACTCTCCATCCCTCCACCGACAGACACACGATCCACCATCATCTCCCTCCACCGACACAGACACACGATCCACTCCACTTCCATCCCTCCACTGACAGACACACGACCCACTCCACTCCATCCCCTCCACCGACAGACACACGATCCACTCACTCTCCATCCCTCCACTGACACACACGATCCACTCCACTGTCCATCCCTCCACACGACACTCCCATCCTCCACTCTCCCTCCATCCTCCACTGATCCATTCACTTCATCCTCCACTGACACACACGATCCATTCACTCTCCATCCCTCCACTGACAGACACACGATCCACCCACTTCCATCCCTCCACCGAGACACACGATCCATTCCTCTCACCCTCCACCGACACACACGATCCACCCACTTCCATCCCCTCCACCGACAGACACACTCACTCATTTATCCCTCCACCGACAGACACACGATCCACCACTTCCATCCCCCACCGACAGACACACGATCCACACTCCCATCCTCCACCGACAGGCCACGATCCACTACTTCCATCCCCACCGACAGAACACATCATTCTCTCACCTCCACTGACAGACACACGATCCACTCCACTTCCATCCCCTCCACCACAGACACACGATCCATCTACTCTCCATCCCTCCACCGACAGACACACGATCCACTCCACTCTCCATCCCTCTCCACTGACAGAACACGATCCACTCCACTTCCATCCCCTCCACTGACAGACACACGATCCACCATCACTCTCCACTTCCACTTCCAGACACACGATCCACCTACTCCATCCTCCAACGACAGACACGATCCACCTCTTCATCCTCCACTGACAGACACACGATCCACTCCACTTCCATCCCTCCACCCACTGCCACCCCACACGATCCACCCACTCTCCATCCCCCTCCACACGACCTTCCACTCCACTCTCCATCCTCCACTTTCATTGA
>NW_024736071.1:1295221-1367693 GCF_018991925.1 Homarus americanus
TCCATTTCATGTTTGTGTCCGAGAGTCATTGTCTATTAACGTAAATATAATGATCTATTAATGTATCCATGTCACTGAGTTGACTAATTAATAGCTGTACTTAGAAGTGGTGTTTAGAAAATTTCCCCTAAGAATAGATTAACGGTTTAGTACCTAATCGGCAATGCTACCAACTTTCCTCACTTTATTCTACAACTAATAAATTCTTACTTTATCTTTTACCCCGAGTTATCCTCATTGTAAATGTTTACTCCCGAAATTTACCTGAATTTTACAAAAATAAACTACTATAGTTAATGTTTAAATGTATTTATATCATTATTTTGCATTTTTGCAAAATAAATTAGTATTATGTGCTTTAGAACAGAAATTAAATTGTGTTTCTCCCTTTTAATATTTCAAGTTTTTTGTCTGTTCTTCAAATAACATCGTAGTGGTAATCAACTTTTTTCATGGTTCCCCAAGATTGATTTGGGTTGAATTTCTTTTGGAAACACTAGACACTGTATTAAAGGATTTAGGGAAAAAATTGCTTGTTATACAAACCGCTAGTAAATGATCCTTTTTGGCTAGTTCTCACTGGCCTATGAAAAACATAAGATAAAGAGTAACTGGCAACTTGACGTATGGCATGCAGGGCTACCAACATACTGTAAGGCATATCTCAAGAACGTTTGACAAAATTCTTGCTCCAGTGTGGCATATTACATTAAACTGAAAATATGCAGATACCATTTTTTCTGACTGTACATGCAATAATTTGACAATGTCCAACAGCTGAAGCTCTTTAGGAGTGGCATCGATGGGAGCTTCATTTTGTAAAATTTTACCTACCTTTTTCAATCGACCATAATTGTTGTCTGTACTTAGAACTTCACTGGTTTGTTTTTCAAAGAAATTTTCCTTTTCAATATATTTAAAAACTTCTACAACTCCTTCTACCAGTTCGATGTTGCTTCTCAGAGACATTCCTTGTTTTCTCTAATTTCAGGAACATGGATGAAACGGATATCAAGTTGGTTTATATATATATTGTTACGACCCTCCTCCTGCCAATCGCTTACCTAGCTTCCACCACTGGTTACCAGCGGCTAGGGTCGTCTGTACAGAGCAGTAGATATCTCTCAAGAGTTGTCGAATTACCACTGGTTGTCCCGCCAGTCTCCAGTAATTTCCTGACGACCGGTATCAGTGTACAAACAAACAACAGGCAGGTAGATTTCCACCAGGTCACAGAAACACACTTGTGCACTGTAGTCTTCTTTAATATACGGGTCGTCAGACGCCTAGAGCATTCTAGCAATGTCTAGACTCAAGAAATCGGCTCGCGACACGCCTGGAAAAATCTAGAATGATCTAAGCTTACAATAATAAGAAGAAATCAGAACAAAAATGATGCAATACATTCTATAATATTCATCATTATATTCACGAAAAAATTTCTAAACTTGCCAAAATATCTGTTGCTTGGAATAGAAAATAATCGAAACACCTACCTGTAGTTTACAAAGTTATAATACGAAATTATGCCTTGGCTTAACAATATTTTCCTTCCTGAAGCCTTTCTGCCTCAACACATATGGTGCCTCTTTGATGCTTGATACTCCAAGGGCTCACACATAACCAGCTACATTTTTTGAAATTTTAAAATTATCAGCAAACTACGACGCTGTCTCAATCCAAGTCTTCCGTCCGGTCACTACTGGTGACAGAGGAAGCGGTTGTAATGGACGTCTCCCCTACAACTGCCTACAACTGCGTAGCGGCGTCACCAAGCTGCTACCATCCTCCCTAGCAACCAACCAGATGTTACCGTATCTTAGCAACCGAACTAGTGACCGGCGACTTCTCGGGTTTTCCCAACATGACTCATAGCGGCTGCTGCTGGGTATATAAGCTCTGTCTCTCCATTGAGATTCATTCCGCCCATCTTCCTGAACAAGCAACACCTCCTCCAGCAAGCTCCACGCTGTTAACACTTATTCAACCAGGAGGCCAGCAACAGGCAACATCTTCTCTAACGAAGCTCCTGCACATCTACCTCCTTCAACACGCTACTCACCGAACGTCTTCTACTGAGCAGCTCCCCACCACACGGCATCTCCAGCACCAGACTGTCTATCATATAACTTATATATTATACAAGAAAACCACATTAGAGTTTCCTTCCATCCTGAGTGCTAGACAACATTAATATCTCGATACCCCTACAATGGTGACTCCCGGAGATTAGCACTCACACAGGATGGAGGAGACACTGATCACGCTCCCAGTCTTCAAGCAGACACCGGCTCCTCTTCCTGCCCCACGCACCACATTCTGACGACCCCAGCACACCCGTCCTGCCTCAGACGCCGACCCCGGCCCAGCAATAACCCCTGACGCGGCCTCTGTTCCTGAATCCGGACCCACACACACCCTCTTTTCTCCCTCAGGTACTCCCTGCTAATGTCCTGCACCCTGCTGCTGTCGTGGACCCAGCTGCTGTCACGAGCCCTAATCCGCTTCTGCTGACGCAGCCCCTGCTCCTGACCCAGGCCCACACACACCCCAGCAGGCGCAGCTGACGACCCTGTACCTGTCGTGAGGGAAGCACACCAATCATCGCCTCCACACACCCTTTTCTCCCTTCTCCCACAGAAGTGTGTATCTAGACAGTTGTATTTCAGCGATCGGCTCATCACGCCATCGCCGTTGTCTCACATGAGGCATGCACCGCCCGGTCTGCCTCACATGTGCTAAGCAACTCTACCGACAACAAGTCTCCTACACCGCCTGGAGGGAAGGGGGAGTATTGTAGTGGACGTCTCCCCTACAACTGCCTACAACTGCGTAGCGGCGTCACCAAGCTGCTACCATCCTCCCTAGCAACCAACCAGATGTTACCGTATCTTAGCAACCGAACTAGTGACCGGCGACTTCTCGGGTTTTCCCAACATGACTCATAGCGGCTGCTGCTGGGTATACAAGCTCTGTCTCTCCATTGAGATTCATTCTGCCCATCTTCCTGAACAAGCAACACCTCCTCCAGCAAGCTCCACGCTGTTAACACTTATTCAACCAGGAGGCCAGCAACAGGCAACATCTTCTCTAACGAAGCTCCTGCACATCTACCTCCTTCAACACGCTACTCACCGAACGTCTTGTACTGAGCAGCTCCCCACCACACGGCATCTCCAGCACCAGACTGTCTATCATATAACTTATATATTATACAAGAAAACCACATTAGAGTTTCCTTCCATCCTGAGTGCTAGACAACATTAATATCTCGATACCCCTACACGGTACATTACTAGTAGTTTGTTGGCACTTCTGCTTGCAATTCGGATTCTTTTAGAATATATTTTAAACAGTAGAAATCAGTAACACAAACACACCATTCCTGCTGGGCTACACAAGTAATAAGAATACATTTTGGATAAACGATTTGGAACCCTTTCATACATCTGTGATCAGAAGTAACAGCGCGATGTACTGTACCTCTCCCTTGTGCCTATAAATTTGCAATTTAGCTAGAAAATTCTAAAGCTATATATATTTGTATACCCACACACGCAATTGTATAATCAACCAAAGTTTAATTATCATAAGTTTTCATAAAAGCGGTTTATCTGTTCACAATTCTCTTTTCGTGGGGAGATCCTAATACAGTCCAATGTTTTTGTTTTTTGACGATAATAATAGTAATTATCAAATCCAATTGATTTACGTTACAATTATGCAATTGCTCGCTCTAAGATAAATACCTTATACAGGTATATTAGGTATTCTCAATTAATTAACTGAACAAGGCAAACCTACGTGTCCATCATTATATCAACAATAGATGTTTTGTTTTCCGTTTGGTAGAGCTAAGCATTTACGAAGCCCAGACCACATTCAGTTGTCTCTATTCAATACTGACACTCGATGACAAAAAATAACAAAATGAAGTTTTGTTTTTTATTCCGTGGAATCAGTTGACATGAATGTGATATTAAGCTTTTGATATTGACCCGTTTGTCAGCACAGTGAACAACAATGCCGGAGGTAACAAATAGCTGCGACAATTGTTCACGCATTCATTTGTTTTATTGTGTATTTTTTTTAATATTTTATGTTTCAACTACAGATTTTTTGTCAATATATTTTCTGTTTGAACTCTTGGGTTTTTCTGTTATTTTTTTTTTTAGTTAGTTTTAGTTTTACCAATATTTTGTGTAAGAATTGGTGTGTATCTTTCACTGTTTTCTTTTTTAATTGTTTCCTTTATTTCAATGATTAGTTTTTGTACCCGCACCTCCCTACCAAATTTCAGCTCTATCTTGAAAACTGTGAAACTGCAGAAGGAACACACCCAAAAAAAATAGAATGTATTTTATAAGTGAGTATTATATATATATATATATATATATATATATATATATATATATATATATATATATATATATATATATATATATATATATATATATATATATATATATATATATGCTGATAACACAAGGAAAGAAGAAAACACGAAGTTCCCAAGCGCTTTCGTGTAATTCACATCTTCAGGGGTGAGTACAGTCTGTACTGCACAAAAGCATGTTCTTCTTTCAGATTATCTAGTGATTTACTTGCACATATATATATATATATATATATATATATATATATATATATATATATATATATATATATATATATATATATATATATCATGTAGATCCACAATGAAAACGTGGATAAGATAAATCTTGATAAAATCACACAGGGAAAAGGGAAACAATGGAGCACCTTAGCTTTCGTCTTTATTCAAGACATCTTCAGAGGCAACTGAATTACATGGACAGAGAGAGGCTTAAATATACAGGGTGACCTTATTAAACATGAGATCAGGTCATAATCATGACATCCACTAATCTGCACACCAACACCAACACACACGTAGAGGAGCTTAAGACTAAGGGCGACGTGACTAGTCAAGTTAGGTCAGGTCAAAAATATGGGACCTACTATACTGTATATCTATCCTACATCTAGTTCCAAGGTTTTCAAAGTACTGTATTATGATTACGTAATGAGGGATTACTATTTTACTTTTTAGTATGTATACTGTATGTTTAAGCAAATTGGCTATTGGTAATTCTGGTATTTTTCAGAATTAGCAAAGTTATTATTAAAATTTATTTTCCCATGTGGGATATCAACTCTATTTTCGTTATTTTAGAATAACTTAATGCTGAAACTTGTTTTCTAATTTTCTCGTAAATTAAAAAAACAAAACAATAATTACATTAATGTTGGGAATTTTTTATCTTTCAAGATTTATTAAAAGTATGGTGAAATGATTTAGTTAATTGGTTAGGATTTTTATTTTGCATGCAGTTTATAGACATATAATGTGCATCATTTGGTGTCTGTGGTCAGAGAACACCATTATAATTCCAACAACTGATCTCGAGGTGTTACTTGAAGTATTTTTGTTCGGAACTACACACTTTTAATCAGTTCACAGCTTCTTACCCATGTTCAGCATTCTAAAGAGGAGAATATATATAGCGCTCTGAAAAGGATATATTGTAATTTTCTGTACCCTTTCCTATGTCAAAATTAATTCAATTTTATATGTTCCTTTATTTTAGATTATTAAGGTATTCATTAAGTTTATTAAAATAATTTCAACCCCATAATATCATACTTTTAAGCACACTGAAATATTGTATTTTTATATATTACTTATTCCTTTGCATTTTTTTTCCAAATACAAAAAATGAGTTTCAAAGTAGAGGGAATTTTTGCTTTTAACTTCTACTACACTGCTATATTTAACATTTCAAACGTAAAAATAATACTAGGATTAACGAAAACCATATCTACGCTTTTGTTTATACATTCTTTTATTAATATCTGTACAATGTTATATCATCTGAAAATGTACAAAGATTACCACTACTGAACTGCCTCCTCATCCATACTGATATGACACAGTTAGAATTATTGGTTGATAAGTTCTAGACAAACTAGAGTCACCAGGCTGTGCTTAGACCTTAGGGGAAATGGAGAAAGAGTAGGAGGAGGAGGAGGAGGAGAAAAAGAATGAAAATGAAAGAGAGAGAGAGAGAGAGAGAGAGAGAGAGAGATAATATCTATCCCTTTCCTCCCTTTCTTAACTGTTTCCCCTCATCTCTCTCTCCCTCCCTCTCTATATCTTATATTCTACTACATCATTATTATCGCTCTCTAAAAAAATCTATAGCGAGTTTCTGTACAATATATATTTTATTTTTATATTTTACAATTAGACTTTGCAGTATAAAATTGTAGCAAATTTTCTAAATATTGCTACCGGACACCAAACACGTGAGGCAAAAATTCGTTTTAAGGGAGGCAGATGGGGAGGGGAAGAGAGAAGGAACATGGAAGAGGCATAGTAGGAGATTAGAGAGAGGGGGGGGGGTGACAGATAGACGGAACGAAAGGCGGAGAAAAGAAGCAAGTGGAGATGGATGAGAGAAAAGATGAGGAAGGAGGGCGAAGAATATGAGGAACAACAGAGAGAGAGAGAGAGAGGGGGGAGGGGAGGGGCACAGATCTGAATGCTCTGATGGCGGACCCAGCGTTGCCACCAGCTATGGTAGGCCGGTCGTCACAGCCAAGACTACAAAATATATTCCTTCTTCTTCTTCAAAAACCTTTCATTAGGAAAAATCAATCCACAAAAAAATCTTCCTATAGGAGACCCGGTGGTTCAAGATCACGTAATTACTATGTACAACAACACAAAGAGATGTTAGAGGTGCAACATTTTACGTCTTCTCAACAGGGATCAGTCCAGCTTATTTCACAGCCACACCTTGACAATGATATGCTTCTTTGGTTGGCAGCCCTAATTGGCCACCATATTTCACGCTGTAAGGGAGACAATGGGCCTATATTATAGGCTCCCAAAAAAGGCATTTTGTATTTTTTTTTACTCCGCTCAAGTTTTTTTTTGGAAGGTGTGGCCTAAGCTCTGATGTACTATCTCGCCTAGAGTGCAAATAAACACCAAGCTATAATCGTATCCTAGAAGCCATTCCCTATTGCTTAAACAAGGTGGAAACTTGCATGTTTGACGATAGTAGCGCCTCCTAACTGGAGTAATGACACTACTGCCTTACACAAGCACCTGAAAGCAGCTTTGCGATAAAGTAAATAAAATGTGAGTACTGCTATTAAATATGCAATTAATGTAGTTCGGGTGTGTGTGTGTGTGTGTGTAAACTTTGACTTGAGGATCATATTTACGAATCTTGATTGACTTTTTATTTTATATTTATGCATCCAGTGTCTTTGATCTTTATATTTCGTGAATTTTGTTTGACCCCATAATGCCATGACCTATGTTTAATCCCACGGTGTCATAACCATTGCTTGACCCCATAGCATCACTGTCTCGAAAGGGATCATGATGCGAATTAGACCTTAGCAGAGTCTTACTCGGCATTTGACCCCGCTGGTGTCATTAGCTAATTATGTTATTTTATGTTATAAACCAAAAGCCTCCCGACAATAATCAACGTATACGCAAAGACTCAATCTTGAATTATATAACTAGACACCTATAGTGTATTTAGTGAAAATTATACAAGAACACTTGTATGATTGTTTAAATCATAAATATGGAAAACTTAATTATTTATATATATATATATATTTATATTTATATATATATATATATATATATATATATATATATATATATATATATATATATTATATATATATATATATATATATATATATATATATATATATATATGAAGAGACGAAAAGTAGCAAAGCCGCCTCTCTAGCATAATTATCCCAAATCTTTGACATGAACAATATCCTAACTTTATCACTTCTCTTACAGTATCACAAGCCATCCCATAATCACTTCAAACATATCAACAATTTGATCAATGAAACTACAACCTAAAATATATAACTATTTACATGAGACATAGAAATTCTCCCTTTTAGAAAAGGTTGTATAAACACATTAAGTATTATGGTAATACTTTCAACATTGATGACATCACCTCAAGATGTTTATAAACAAAGACTGGCGTCATATTTGAATTTTTGTAAACAAAGGTTGACGTCACTTCCGGGTAGGGGATTGTCTAACGTCACCTGTACCCGTAGTGGTAAAATGTTCTCCTTGGTGATAGTCGAAGAAGAGAGACTGAGAAGGAAGGTGAAAGAGAGATAGAGGAAATAATGAAAGTAAAGGGAGAGAAGAGGGAGAGGGAAGTTAACTAGAACATGGTGGGACAGGTAGGTAAATGGGGGAGTGTTGGGATTATTAGAATAAATGAATGATGCGGGGATTAGAAGAACAACAAAAGAAGAAATAATGGATGACGAAAGGAGAAATGACTATACAAGTTTTGAAGGAAAGGAAGTGAGTAGAGAGAGAGAGCAAGATAAAGCTGGAGAAAAGGCGAAGAAAACAGAATAGCGAAGATAGAGAAAATGAAACGAGAGGGAAAACAGAGGGACGGAAGGGAAAAAGATGAAAGAAAACGAAAGTCGAAGCAAACACGGGTGAAGAATAGAAACTCTTAAGTGATTAAAAATAGGGAAATGAACGGATAGAAAGAAGGAAGGAAAGGACAGAATATAGGAAAGTAGGGTGAGAAGATGTAAAGGTATAAAGGAAAAAGCGAATGAGGAGATAAAGGTATGAGGAGAGGAATGAAGGACGAAATAAAGGAAGAAAGGAATACATAAGAAGAGCGGTAAAAGGGAAGCAGTAAAGAGATTAAATAAGAAATTTATTAAGACTAAAGGAAGAAGAGAAGAAAAGATGGAAGGAAATTTTGAAAGGAGAGAAAAGGAGAAGACAATTAATATGTAAAAATATAATTGACCAGAGGAAGGGAAAGAGAAAAGACTATTATTATCTGAATGAACATTTGAAGTAAGATAGGAAACGCATAAAGTACGAAAGAAATAGAGAAAGTATCGGACGGGAAGACGAAAGAAGTGAGTGAAATAACAAATAAGAAAAGAAGAGGAAACACCCAATGAAAATGGTAATATAAATTGAAACGGATTCACAAAAGGAAAAAGGGTAAAAGACAAGGGCAGGAGGAAGAAAATTAGAATAACGTAGAGGGAAGAAAGTAGGAACGACGAAACGGAAGGGAGAGATAAGACGTTTTGTTCATCACGTTAGACGGAGAATAACATTTTCTCGACAATATCTAGGACTTTGTGAGCTTCGCCCATTACAACTGAGAGGTAGTCTGTGTGGCCAGTGGGATCCTACAGCTCTTTAAGGATATCCTACAACAGTTTAACGGGATCCTACAGCTGTTAAGTTTCGTACAGTTATTTAAGGGATCCCTCAACAGTTTAAGGTCCTTTTGTTGTGTAAGAGGATCCTACAATAGTTTAAGAGGATCATCCTTTCAGGGAACACTACAGCAGTTTTTTAAGGGATCCTACAGCTGTTGCAGAGGTCCTCCAACTGTAAAGAAGGCTCTATAGCTGTTAAAACATTTTAGCAGCTGTTTAGGAGGATCATACAGCTATTTAAGGATTTCAAGACGTTACTAAGGGTATCCTACAACTGTTTAAGTAATTCTTGCGGCTTTTTAAGGGGGTCTTTACAGTTCGTATTGGAATCTTATTGCAATATAAAGATAGCCTACGGCTGGCAAGGGGCTCCCACAACAGTTTAAAGGGATCACTCAGCTACAAAAGAAAGGTCCTACGAAAGTGCCATAGCTATTTGAAAAGGTCTTACAGCTGTTAAGGGAATCTTCCAACAGTATCAGGAGATTCTACAGCCGCGAAGGAGATCTAAAGCAATATAAAGGAATTCTACAGCGGCTAAAGACGGTCTTAAGCCCTTTACGGATGTTTGACAGCTATGAAGGGCGTACAGCAATTAAGATCATACAATAGATTAAGAGTTCCTAGAAATTTTATCTTAATATTACAGAAGGTAAATGAATTGATGGGTATCCTGCAGCGGCGTCCATTATCACACAACAATATAATGGAACTCGTAACTACATTGCGGCGTTCCTGCAATTATGAGGATCCAACACTAAGTGTGAGGATCCTACACCAATTTTGAGGATCCTAGAACTACTGTGAAGATCACACACCTGCTGTGAGGACCCTGCTCTCGTAGTAAAGATACTATAGCCATAATGCTAAACTATACCTGTCGTAGTAAAGATACTATAGCTATAATGCTAAACTATACCTTTCGTAGTAAAGATACTATAGCTATAATGCTAAACTACGCCTGTCGTAGTAAAGATACTATAGCTATAATGCTAAACTACGCCTGTCGTAGTAAAGATACTATAGCTATAATGTTAAACTACGGCTGTCGTATTAAAGATACTATGTACAGCTATTTAGCTACAGCTGTCATGGTAAAGGCTATGGCTATATTGCCTAAGCTTCATGTCGTAGTAAGATACTATAGCCATAATTCTAAACTACACCTGTCGTAGTAAGATACTATAGCCATAATGAAACTACGGCTGTGTAGTAAAGATATATAGCTATAATGTTAAAAGCTACTTTGTCGTGGTAAAGTATATAACTGTAATGTTGTTGAAACACGGCTGTCGTAGTAAAGATACTATAGCCATAATGCTAAACTATGCCTGTCGTAGTAAAGATACTATAGCCATAATGCTAAACTTCGGCTGTCGTAGTAAAGATACTATAGCTATAATGCTAAACTACACCTGTCGTAGTAAAGATACTATAGCTATAATGCTAAACTACACCTGTCGTAGTAAAGATACTATAGCTATAATGCTAAACTACACCTGTCGTAGTAAAGATACTATAGCCATAATGCTAACCTACACCTGTCGTAGTAAAGATACTATAGCCATAATTCTAAACTACACCTGTCGTAGTAAAGATACTATAGCCATAATTCTAAACTACACCTGTCGTAGTAAAGATACTATAGCCATAATGCTAAACTACGCCTGTCGTTGTAAAGATACTATAGCCATAATTCTAAAGTACACCTGTCGTAGTAAAGATACTATAGCCAAAATGCTAAACTACACCTGTCGTAGTAAAGATACTATAGCTATAATGCTAAACTACACCTCTCGTAGTAAAGATACTATAGCCAAAATGCTAAACTACACATGTCGTAGTAAAGATACTATAGCTATAATGCTAACCTACACCTGTCGTAGTAAAGATACTATAGCTATAATGCTAAACTACACCTGTCGTAGTAAAGATACTATAGCCATAATGCTAAACTACGCCTGTCGTAGTAAAGATACTATAGCCATAATGCTAAACTACACCTGTCGTAGTAAAGATACTATAGCTATAATGTTAAACTACACCTGTCGTAGTAAAGATACTATAGCCATAATGCTAAACTACGCCTGTCGTAGTAAAGATACTATAGCTATAATGCTAAACTACACCTGTCGTAGTAAAGATACTATAGCCATAATGCTAAACTACGCCCTGTCGTAGTAAAGATACTATAGCCATAATGCTAAACTACGCCTGTCGTAGTAAAGATACTATAGCCATAATGCTAAACTACGCCTGTCGTAGTAAAGATACTATAGCCATAATGCTAAACTACACCTGTCGTAGTAAAGATACTATAGCCATAATGCTAAACTACACCTGTCGTAGTAAAGATACTATAGCTATAATGCTAAACTACACCTGTCGTAGTAAAGATACTATAGCCATAATGCTAACCTACACCTGTCGTAGTAAAGATACTATAGCTATAATGCTAAACTACGGCTGTCGTAGTAAAGATACTATAGCCATAATGCTAAACTACGCCTGTCGTAGTAAAGATACTATAGCCATAATGCTAAACTACACCTGTCGTAGTAAAGATACTATAGCCATAATGCTAAACTACACCTGTCGTAGTAAAGATACTATAGCCATAATGCTAAACTACGGCTGTCGTAGTAAAGATACTATAGCTATAATGCTAAACTACACCTGTCGTAGTAAAGATACTATAGCTATAATGCTAAACTACGCCTGTCGTAGTAAAGATACTATAGCCATAATGCTAAACTACGCCTGTCGTAGTAAAGATACTATAGCCATAATGCTAAACTACGGCTGTCGTAGTAAAGATACTATAGCCATAATGCTAAACTACACCTGTCGTAGTAAAGATACTATTGCTATAATGCTAAACTACACCTGTCGTAGTAAAGATACTATAGCCATAATGCTAAACTACGGCTGTCATAGTAAAGATACTATAGCCATAATGCTAAACTACACCTGTCGTAGTAAAGATACTATAGCCATAATGCTAAACTACGCCTGTCGTAGTAAAGATACTATAGCCATAATGCTAAACTACACCTGTCGTAGTAAAGATACTATAGCTATAATGCTAAACTACACCTGTCGTAGTAAAGATACTATAGCCATAATGCTAAACTACACCTGTCGTAGTAAAGATACTATAGCCATAATGCTAAACTACACCTGTCGTAGTAAAGATACTATAGCCATAATGCTAAACTACGCCTGTCGTAGTAAAGATACTATAGCCATAATGCTAAACTACGCCTGTCGTAGTAAAGATACTATAGCCATAATGCTAAACTACACCTGTCGTAGTAAAGATACTATAGCTATAATGCTAAACTACACCTGTCGTAGTAAAGATACTATAGCCATAATGCTAAACTACGCCTGTCGTAGTAAAGATACTATAGCCATAATGCTAAACTACACCTGTCGTAGTAAAGATACTATAGCCATAATGCTAACTACACATGTCGTAGTAAAGATACTATAGCTATAATGCTAAACTACGGCCGTCTAAGTAGTAAAGATACTATAGCCATAATGCTAAACTACACCTGTCGTAGTAAAGATACTATAGCCATAATGCTAAACTACACCTGTCGTAGTAAAGATACTATAGCTATAATGCTAAACTACGGCTGTCGTAGTAAAGATACTATAGCCATAATGCTAAACTACGCCTGTCGTAGTAAAGATACTATAGCCATAATGCTAAACTACGCCTGTCGTAGTAAAGATACTATAGCCATAATGCTAACCTACACATGTCGTAGTAAAGATACTATAGCCATAATACTAAGCTACACATGTCGTAGTAAGGATACTATAGCCATAATGCTAAACTACGCCTCTCGTAGGGATCTCATATCTATTTTGGGGATTCTAAACCAGCTGTGAGGTTCTTACATCTGTTCTGAGTATCCTTCATCTGTTGTGGAAATCTTACTATTAATCTAGAGATCCTATAATTTCTACGGGGACATACTAAAACTGCTGTGGCATTCCTGCTTATTCACGTGGGTTTCCTTCTTCTTTCGAGGATCATACAGACTTTAGAGTCTTAGACGGATCTTTGGCATATTCCTACGACGTCCTATTTTACCAAAACAGGTCATCAAATCCACTTTGTATTGACTGTACAAGTACACAAAGTGCATTATTATTATTATTATTATTATTATTATTATTATTATTATTATTATTATTATTATTATTATTATTATTATTATAATTAATTATGTTATTATTATTAATATTATTATTATTTTAAACGTAGTGTCATGCGAGTATCTCTTTCTAGTGTTGGAAAATGGAGTTAAGGGATAGAAGGCAAAATTTTTCCTTAAGAAAATTTGTACAAAAAATGGACAAAAATATTGTACACGTGCGCCATAAAAGCTTTCTTTCTGACGACTTAACAGTCGGATACCAGTAAAAAAGGACAAACATTTGCTTTCAATTTCTGTTTTCCACATTCAGCTCAGTGGATTTTTCTTGTGTGCTGCAACACTGCACTACACAGCATCATCAAGACACGGGCCTATTTATCACGGCCCTTTGAGTTCAACCTCAATAGCAGATGCCAACACATCTTGATGTGAACACATATAATTCCATAATGATGAGATGTCTGGATTCTCTATGCAGGCGATCAATTTAATAATAGGCTATTTCTTGTCCATCATTATATAAACATATTGCCATGGTACTTGATCCACACAGGGGCCTCCTTCAGGTTCATTGTGTAGAAATATTCCCACAATACTTGTCGATATGCATTTTTTGTCAAGTGGACATTTCTGCTGCATGTGTCATTTTCTTCCCATCAGTCTAATAAACCATGTTAATAAATTCCCGAAGTCGCCTAATTCATCCTGCACTCGACACAATTGATAAAAGTTATTTCAGGATGCTGTTGGCTCCTTTCGCAAACGAATCCTCTACTCGAAGAGAGACGCCGGGAGAGTCACATTCCACAATGTTTAAACATAAGAGAATATTAGCGTCTGTACAGAAATTCACTCATCTTGCCAACACTGCCGAAATCTTAAGTGAGCATTGCTAGTCGAGACTAAGACTCACTGTTTGTAACCTCAGGCAACAATTGTAATTCCAGTCATAACTCTGTTGACTACAGTCACAAGGAACATGCCAAGATATAATTTCTGTTGTTTACAATGATTAAATCGCGGCACCTGAAAAACAAATCTCTTTAATCACATTTGAATATTCATAAGATACGTTATAATTTCAGTTATTCTCCCCAGTACTTGTGATAAAACCAGTCAATAAATCGTAGTTACCTTATCATAAAAAAAACCTGAAAGCGTCGAGGAAGACGCTGGCAACACGAATCACAAGGTGATGCTGTCTTAGAAGTGTCTTCATATTTGGGGAAATTAAACCAGACCTTCCTTACTATCAGTAGACTCAAGCTTAACATACAATTTTCAAGACACTCATTTATCACAAACGTCGACCGACAACTACTGGAAGAAATTCAGGAGTCAGCGCCATTGACAGTAAACACATACACGAGTAGTGCAAGTGATATTTTCTTCCACTTAGTTTTCCAGAACTCATCCCGATACTGTACATGAATCCTACCAAAAATAAAGCTACATTAACTCCATCTAATAACAATTACAGACACTGTTTTCGAAGGAAAAATAAATATAGAACAGTTTTTGTAAGATGACAACAAATAATTAAGTCCTAGACCAGTTTGATTACATTTCTTGATTACACGATCATATATTTCTAAAATATAATGTTCAGAAGTCAGTGGATCACTGATGAGATCAAAACACACATGATCACGGCCAATCTCTAAATGAACAACCATGATTCATCAAATTCAAACAGAGGAGAAACATCTAATATAATCAGAGCTAAGGTTTTTGATCAATTTTTGATCAAGCATTATAACCTTCTTTTATAAATTATATTCAGTAAAAGACCTGAGTATGGCAAGTCAAGAATGGATATTTTTCCGTTATACTTCAACATTTTCTATGATGGTATTTTTTTTTCAACTTGCCTAACCTAACCTAATATAACCAAACCTCGCGTAATCTAGGTTAGGTTAGGTAAGTTTAGCTTAGGTTAATTGAAAAAAAGAGGGGATATAACGGAAAAATACAGAAGTCCAGCCTTCTTGGTTATTTGAGATTAATGGCCCTTTTGAAATATTATTCTGGGTACATTATTTTCTTTATAAATCACACATTAACAAACAAAAATCTTTCCTCCTAATATACATCTAAGAAACACCATTGTATCAAAGAAATACAAGAAATGTTCAGTGAAAAAAAGTAAAAAAAAAAAACATGAATAAAAAAATAACATCTTTCTAGTCCAAACAACATAAAGAAAACTCTAAGAATTCTCACCTAAATATACTGTACAGTATTAGTAATATAAAATATATATATATATATATATATATATATATATATATATATATATATATATATATATATATATATATATATCTTCTTCAACATATGGTAGACAAACTGCAGAGAGTGTTGGCCCTCCTGTCATAATACTGTCAAGCGGAGAAAACTTCCAACAGCCTGTCAGTGAAAGTGATGGTTATTGACAGAGAACCTGCTGTGCCTGATCTTGCAGAAATGGTATTGAGAGGAACTTGCATAGATACAGATAAACAGATATAAGGAATTAACAAAGGCTAGAATGACGAAGAATTATTGAATATAAATGTTAAGAAAATATATAAAATGTGAAAAAATATTCAATATAGTGAAAGAGAAAGAGAGAGAAAACTATCATAGTAAAGAAACATACTGGTGAAAAATATTTAAATAAATCAAAGGCAGAGAAAGAAAGATATAAAATAACACAAAACGGAGAATACTAAATATACAATTGAAAGAAAGATTTAGAACGATCATAAAAGACACAAAGAGGGAAAATATTTTGAAATGACTTATCAACTTTTAAAAGTTGTTTTCAAGTGTAGAAACTAAGATTAGTGAACAGTAGTTAAAGACCTTCCTTGGCTGTTAAAATGGTTAAGTTTAATAAGAAACTACAACTAAATTACTTACTTTAAATTGCTTGTTTTTTATACTCAAGAAATATATTGTGAACAGCATCGTAGTTTGTTTCTGATATCAGAAAGTCACAAAATAATCTTTGGTTAGAGCAACATATGCTTCTGCTTATTTTAGTCACATATACACTACCTAACACACCATAATATATTCTTTCCCGCCCCAAGTCGAATTGCTTACTCATAAAAACTTTTAATAGAAATGACCCAGCTAGCCGTCAAGGACCACATAAGATTATATTTTATTGTTAAAAAAACATGTACAAACTCCTTAGCTCAATGTCCAGTTTGAAAACATAATTTATATAATATATAATCCTTACGTACCTTTATCATATTAAACTAATAATATTATCCTCTCTACTATCTCGGCATAAACAGGCAGAGTTCATTTCGCCTAAAAACAGAATGTAAACTTTTAGGAAAATGTACGGATGAAATAATACCACAAACGGAACTATAAAACAAGTTTTAGTAGAAACCGAAACGAGCCAAACCAAACTAAATCTAACCTAATCAATTCTCAAATACTCTACAGTCGTTTTGTTAGGGCTGGTTATATTAAGTTGGGTTGATTCGTATTGCCTGAATAACAAATGACTTTTGTGACTTTGTTCACGGTTCGTTTTCCAAAAGGTACGCCTTGGCAACAAACTTTGCTTGAACAACAACTTATGACTATAAATTCACGTCTTATCTATCTCTTTGGTGTGACGATAACACTAATAGATATCACTACTACCTTAAAAAGTTATCTTATGATTATTGTGAATGTTGTTTGCTTCTACTTGTCATCTGCCGCTGTCATACGCGTTTGTGAACCGCAACTCTCAATTTGTTTCTGATTATTTGTGTCTAAAGATTGTTTGTGTTCTACAAGCTTCACGGATTTTCTTATCAATTAGTGATGTTAAATGTAGAAAGACAGTGTAACGAGAAAAAGATCGAAAGTAAAATCTACCCGTTCTCTACAGCTGCCAAATGAAACTTTGTAAGCAAATCTAGTTTGAAGATCTTGGATAAATATGCCTTCCTGCATCAAACATAACGTAACTTGTTCTCACACTTAGGAGAGATTACGTCTTTCAACGAGGAAAAATATTTTTTTAATACACTAAAGCAAGAAACTCACACTATATAAATTTCCCCAAAAAAATTTCTGAAGCGGATAACTTGTGTTTTCTACAAAAGCAAATTGCTTGATTCCTGTATGCTCTCAGTCGCACACTCTCAATATTCTGCAAGCAAAATAAGTGTACACATTTCCTATGTTTTTTGCTGTTTGTTTTTAGATACAAATAGAGTGCCCAGGTTCTATGGGTCTCAAACACAAATTCAAGCACCCATTTCCTATGCATTTCAGGCACCAAGTTGAGGACAGACTGTGCTCTCCGTCGTCTACATATTCCTCCACCGTAGAAAGGCCACTTTGAGATTTAGAAAGAGATAGAGAGAGAGAGAGAGAGAGAGAGAGAGAGAGAGAGAGAGAAGTCAGAGGACGTGGAGGTTCTCGCAGGACTTGCTCTTGGTCTCTTTGCCACACACCTTCGTCAGGAAGCTCTTCACCTTGAGGCTTGCTGACGTTTTGGAACCCCTGTACTTTTTTCTTCTGGTGCTACGCTTCCTGGCTGTGACCTCTGGGTTGTGCGTCTTGAGGCGGATCTGTTTCAGTATCCCCACCAGGAGCTCGTCCACCTGGTGGTTGAAGCCGCTAGAGGTCTCGATGTATTTACAGTCATAGGAGTCCGCCAGATTGGATCCCTCTGTGAGGAGAGAAGGAAAAAAAATCTTAAAAGTCGATTTTAAATTTTTGAAATTATATATTGTTCCGTTTATCTAGTCTTCTCTATAATTATCTATCCATCTCGTGATACTTCTATTTACCAATCTCATGAAGAGTCTATAAGTCTGAAACTTGCACCAGTTACTGCAAGCACAGAACTGTGTCTGAACGGAATAACTGGTTAAGATTTATATAGCTACCATTTTCTATCTATTATTCCTTCGTACTCCATTAATCTCTCTAAGTTTATATTTTTGTCTATCTTTTGTCTCTGCCTGTTTGTGGCTGTCTGCCTTCTCTCTCTCTCGCTCGCTCTCTCTCTCTCTCTCTACTGTATCATCTCTAAATCCCTTCTCTCTTTTCGGTAAAATTATTGTTTCAGTCATCCACCTATTTGGAATTTGCTCAAAACACATCAAAAGCCATCGGAAAAACATAATTTGAACCTAACCTAGCCTAACCTAACCTAACCTATCCTATCCTAACCTAACATAACCTAACCGTAAATCCTAAAATTCGCTGGACGACTTAAACGATAATAATACCCTCTTTTTCTCAGCTATTCTTTATCTTACTCCCTATATTTCAGTATAACTCTTACATTTTTTTCTCTCTGTGTCATTTTCACTTCTCCTTCCCTATGTGCTTCTTATCCTTTTCTTTCATTATCTCTCACTGCATCTCTCACCTATAAAGTTTTCCCAGATAATACACCAAAAACAATTATTATCAAATTATCTTTTAAAATTTGTAATGCTTTTGGAAAATAGCAATATGTGCTACAACTCCTCCCACACCACTAAGTCGTCTGTACAGGATCCCATTCTCTTGAAACATATCAATATATCCGTCAAAATTCTCTTACAGGTAATTTATATCTTTATTAACAGAGAGAAATAGAAAAGGTCCTAAACTCCTCTACAAACTGCAATGTTTGTTTACTATAACATTTTGGTCAATTGTAGAATGTTTTAGAGGCAAATAATATGAGAAAAACATCCTTCCAAATTACGAGAAAATAATGTTATTACGCTGTGTTATATACCATTTGGAACGTCCCTATTATCTCCACTAACTTTTTCGTCTTAAAGAAATATAAATAATGCTCCGCACAAGATAAATTTATTGCTTGTATTGTTTTGTATCGCTCATAGTAACAAAAGTATTAATTCGTTTGCCTCTATCAAACTGAAAACTAATCAGGTTAAATACCAGTATGAAAAGTAACAGCGGATCTCATAGGCCTGACAGTTAGTTAGTATATATTGAAGAAAAAACTACTGTACAGTACACAAGCGACAGCTTGGTCGACACGGTCTTCTACTGCTTATCACGTCGACTGGGGGCCAAACGGCCGGCCACGAGACTCAAAATTGTGGATTATGGGTCAGGAGAAGAGCACAACTGTATATCCATTTCACCACCGTCTTCCTAAGACATAAACATTAAAAGTTGTGAAAATATTTGCTATGATTATAGAGTTATATAGGTAAATTATACTATATACCTGAAGAATTAATGAAGAACTCTCATGGAGAAAAGAATAATTTCTTCTATCCTAAGTTTTTTCTTCACATTTACGTCGCTAAGAACGATTTTGTTTCTTTATTAAGATAAAGTTTAGTGTTCATTTTGTGGTCTGAGCTCAACTCATATTTCAGAATACTTCAACAGGGAACTTCTCAGACCACATCTCCAATAACACTGTGTCTGATATTCTTAGCGTATAAACAATACTGTATTATTCGTCTCTAGCCTCCTATTATAAAACCCCTTACAATATATTCATTATGTTCATACTGTACTTACTTCTCGAAATGAATCTGGGAATTCCTTTCCTTCCGGAAAAGGACTCCGAGTTATGACACTTAACTGGGATTTACACTGTTTTTACTGGAGCCACTGTTACATAATGCAAACGGAAGGGTTCGTTCCGGGAGTGACCTGAAGATCATTGATATCGGTATTTACGAAATGTCGTTGATAAAGTTTTGGAATTCTACGTATTCACCGCGACTGGGTCGAGGATTAGGTTGAATTTCTGGGCAGCAACTAGATGGTCGTAAGTTCAGAACACATTAAAGGGGGAGGATCGAAGGTTTCTTGAGATAGTTTATGGTGATTGTAAGACTGAAATATATTCCCTGTGGAAGACTAACAGCAATTACTTATATTCTTTGATTTAAAATTGTTTGATTCCTTGGCATATTAAGAAAAAGTCGACAACAACACATGCTCACAATTACACTCCATAATACAGGCAAGATAACAGAGACCTCGTGTTCAGCTGATCATAACAAAGGGGGCGGGGTTAGCCTCGATATACTCACCTACATCCAATTCAGTAAATTTTAAACTTTACTTTAAATTTGTTATATAACTTACTTATTTCTAATAGATTTAGCTATTATCGCTTTTAGTTTTAGTTAGACCCATAACGGGTCCTGGGGAATATGAAGAAAATAGAGGAGAAAGAATGTGTTAATCTATACCACGAAGATGCCGGAAACGCAGTTCTTTTGAAGTGAGACAGATTGTATGAGGATGGAAACATAGAAGAAGCCAAAGCATTCCAGAGTTTGGCTGTGTGAGGAAAAAAGGATGTATGAGTACTGTAACGGGATATTCTATTCTAGTGTGAGTCTGTGACCGACAACCATGCATGTCCGGCATGGATGCCGCAAGGTCTTACACCAGCCCCGGTCCAAGTCTGTCAATGTACACCATAATGTCAAATTACAGTATGTAAAAGTTGATTGAGCAAATTGTTTCGTGAACTTATTAAACAAAACAATGACATCCTTTCCCAGCCATCATTGAAATTTGGAAGTATCATAGCTCGATTGTTGAACTGCTTGGGTGCTTGTTTGTGTGTAGGGGACAATGGCTGGACAATGGACACGCCTTCCAGTAAGGGTGGGCCGACTTAACTCCCTTCACCTTGACTGCATCACGAACTTCGGTCCGGGACTGTACGTCCCAGAAGTGAGGACCTGTCATTTACCTTATAGAAAATTTATTTTATTAAATTAAGATGAAGTAAAAAGGACAGAACCAATGAGAAAAGAGGATAGAACAAATAAGTGTGAGTATGGTACTTCGCCTTATGTAATACATTGGATATGATGTGTTTAGATTACTGATGTCACGATTGTCATATTTCAAAGCTCTATAATTGCAGTTGTTACAGTCGTCTCCCCTTTCCCTCAATATTTGTTTCAGCTACCCATTGTATTTAGTTTCTGTTGTTTCCCGTTTTTCTTTAGAATCGAATTTCCAAGCTTATGGTAAAAACTTTTAAAAATGCCTTGATTATTTTATATAAGTATGTATACTAGTATTTGATTCATTATGTAAACTTTGTAGAATGCATTCTTATTTTGTATACAGCTATACAAGACTGTAAGAAGCAGGTGAAGTATAAAAAAAATAGAAATTATATGTTGATGAAACAAGAAAGTATTGGAACATTGTTCTGGGTTTGGCGGTACTCTCGGTAGCTAGGTTGAGGAGGATAGGAGGGTCAAGTTTGTGTGGTGCACATTTATCTATTATTATCTGGGCAATCATGGATAATTATGGTGTTAACTAAAGTGTAATATGTTCATTATAGTCTAAAGAATATTACAGTAGTGAGAGAGCATTGTATTTGGTGGAGATAACATTATTTTGAGTGAATATTTTGTGGTTTTTTTGTATGCACATGGAAGGAGAGCACATATTTATTATATTTTTGTTGTTAAATATATTTTGTTGTAATTTTAAAGCTGTGTTTTGATTAAACCAGTTTTATTGGAAACAGTGGTATTAAAATAAACACCCGTCAGCTGTCAGGAGATTGTTAGCCAGAAATAAGGTCAGGGTCTGTGTTTAACATTTAATCTCTCTGTTAACAGAAGCTGTTATTTCAGAGTCTCCTCTGATATAATGGGTCTGTGGGCTGATTATACATCCTCTGGCGAGTCCTAGAAGAGGGTGTGAAGGCTGTAACACAGTTGAGGTTGTCAGGAAGTCACAACTGCACGGGTGCGGTTGGATTAATGCTGTAACCTGTGTGAACTTTTCAACTTATCTTCCTATGATTTTTCCCTTTGAAAAAGCTATAATTTTGAGCAACGTATTACTTTAGTTTAGCGTATAACTTGTACTATAATGTTCTAAGCTGAAGGATTAAAAATTTAATCTCAGTGCAAACTATGAGATGTTTATACTCACATTAATCGCTATATTACAAAAATTCCAACAATGCAAGTCATATTCTCAGTGCCGGATTTAGACCTGTGGAGGCCCATGGGCAGCCTCTTTGTGGAGGCACCCCTCATTATAACTACCCAAGAGGGTGGGGTGGCGAGTGAAGCGAGCCTAAACATCTGGGAGTTCCGGGGAGCGCTGTAAGCCCCCCGGGAAAATTTTGAAATTTGAACACTTCTTTGGAGAATTTTGAAGCCATATGCAGTTATATTGAGGAAATTAGAACATTGAGAAATGTTTAATTAACTGTATATTTATTGATGGTGTACAAATTCCCAACACACACACACACACACACACACACAAAAAAGTGATAGATAAACATGAATTTTATAGAATGAAAATAAAAACCTTCCAAATGAATAAACAAATAAATAAAATATTGTAATATGTGGAGGCCCCCAGATTGTGGAGGCCCCTGGGCAGCTGCCCACTTTGCCCACTCCTGAATCCGGCCCTGCATATTCTGCTAAGTCAAATCTGTGACATTTTATAAAAGAAAACTATAAGCCTAAACCAAATTCATCCTGTAAAATCCTGATCACCGCCATCTTGCCTCCCTTGTTGGCTGGGAGGAGGGGGTGGGGGGTAGTGGGGTGTTGACAGCCAGCAATGGGAGATTAGTTGTCAGTGGAGGGGGAGGGATGGTGCAGGTCAGGGACTCGTGATTGTACAAGACAGGGAATTCAAGTTTATGCTCATCAGATTGTCCAATACTACTATTTTTTTTACACTCCATGTGTGAAAAAGATCATAAATGGTCACCTGTAATTATGCAAGTTACTCAAGATTTATCTCTGTAAATATCGAAAAACATTGTTCTCTTTATCTATCATTGTAGTATATTGTACATAAAGGCAAAATAGTGGTTGAAAGGTCCCACTGCCCAATTAATTTCTCAGATCTCAACCCTCGTTTGTGATTGTTTTACAATCGCGACAACAGTGTGGGTTCGTGCGGTTGTTTCTGTAGCGGCGGGTGTTGTAATTTATGCGCTTGCTTCGCAGTTGCGGTTGCAGTTGCGAAGCTTCGTGACATGACGAGTTTAGATACTGTGACGTTGGACATATTGACTTTGGAGACCTTACCTTTGAACATATTAGTGCCATGGACATAATTCATATGCATATAGTATATTTGAACATAGTATATTTGGACATTATACATTTAGATACATAGTACTTTTGGATATCTAGTACCTCTAGACATACAACATATTTGGTAACCCAGTACTTCTGAATGTCCAGTACATTTGGATACCGAACACAAACTTTTAGGTACACAGTAAAGTTTTGCATCAAGTACTCCAGGATATGGCACATTTGGAAACACATTACCTCTCCACGCACAGTACCTTTGGAGGTGACAGAGCGTGACCTGACGATATCCGTTTTGTTGGCCACCAGAATGACACCCTTATTGGTCATGACGTCAAGGCGCCATAGGTATTGCAGCACCTCCTCCGCCCGCTGGTAGCTGCCGCGCTCGATTACGCTGAACACCACCACGAAGGCATGAGGCTCGTACGTCGACAGGTAGTTTTCCACCTATATGAGGAAAGTAAGGGAAGGGTTATATTACGATGAGGGTCAGTGTGTGTGTGTGTGTGTGTGTGATGGGAAGGAGTTATATGAAAAGGTAGATTGAAGTGGGTGTTCATGGGTGAAGAGCGTGAAGATTTTTTGTTTGTGGGTCAGTTCATGTCTTGGATCCTGGTGTTTGTGTGGTGGGCTATGGTGGGTCTTATGTGTGTAGCGTGGGTTAAGGTGGGCCTTTATATGTGTAGGGTGGGTTAAGGTGGGTATTTATGTGTGTAGGGTGGGTTAAGGTGGGTCTTATGTGTGTAGGGTGGTTTAAGGTGGGCCTTTATATGTGTAGGGTGGGTTAAGGTGGGTATTTATGTGTGTAGGGAGGGTTAAGGTGGGTCTTATGTGTGTAGGTTTAAGGTGGGTCTTATGTGTGTAGGGTGGGTTTGTATGTGTGTAGGGTGGGTTGACGTGGGTCTTTATGTGTGTGTAGGGTGGGTTAAGGTGGGTTAAAGTGGGTCTTTATGTGTGTAGGGTGGGGTAAGGTGGGTCTTATGTGTGTAGGGTGGGTTAAGGTTGGTCTTATGTGTGTAGGGTGGGTTAAGGTGGGTCTTTATGTGTGTAGGGTGGGTTAGAGTGGGTCTTCAAAACAATAAACATTATACCACACACTTATCACAGTACACATTACTCCACACACTCACTACACCTCAATCATCACATGCATCAATGCATCTCACCACACACTCATCATAACACACGCTAAAAACTCTTCACTACGCCACTTGCTACATAACTCACTACACACATTCATTACAATATTCAATAAGCACTCACAATATTACAACACTATGCACTCATTAAGCACTCACATCACTGCAATACGCACTCTCTGAGCACTGACTGCAATACGCAGTCACTAAGCACTCACAACGACAATACAATATGCACTCACTGAGCTCTCACATCAATGCAATACGCACTCACTAAGCACTCACAATATCACTACTATAAGCACTCACTAAACACTCACAATATCAATATAATACGCACTAATTAAGCACTCACAGTATCATTACAATAAGCACTCACTAAGCACTCACAACATCACTATAATACACACTCACTAAACACTCACAACATCACTATAATACACACTCACTAAGCACTCACAACATCACTATAATACACACTCACTAGGCACTCACAACATCACTATAATACACACTCACTAAGCACTCACAACATCACTATAATACAAACTCACTAAACACTCACAACATCACTATAATACACACTCACTAAGCCCTCACAACATCACTATAATACACACTCACTAAGCACTCACATCACTATAATACACACTCACTAAACACTCACAACATCACTATAATACACACTCACTAAGCCCTCACAACATCACTATAATACACACTCACTAAGCACTCACATCACTATAATACACACTCACTAAACACTCACAACATCACTATAATACACACTCACTAAGCACTCACAACATCACTATAATACACACTCACTAAGCACTCACAACATCACTATAATACACACTCACTAAACACTCACAACATCACTATAATACACACTCACTAAGCACTCACAACAACACTACAATACACACTCACTAGGCACTCACAACATCACTACAATACACACTCACTAAACACTCACAACATCACTATAATACACACTCACTAAGCACTCACAACAAAACTACAATACACACACACTAAGCACTCACAACATCACTATAATACACACTCCTAAGCACTCACAACAACACTACAGTACACACTCACTAAGCACTCACAACATCTAATACACACACACTAAACACTCACAACAACACTACATACACACTCACTAAACACTCACAACATCACTATAATACACACTAAACACTCACAACACACACAATACACACTCACTAAGCACTCCACAACAACACTACAATACACACTCACTAAACACTCACAACATCACTTTAATACACACTCACTAAACACTCACAACAACACTACAATACACTCACTAAACACTCACAACATCACTATAATACACACTCACTAAACCTCCCACAACATCACTATAATACACACTCACTAAGCACTCACAACAACACTACAATACACACTCACTAAACACTCACAACATCACTATAATACACTCACTAAACACTCACAACATCACTATAATACACACACTAAGCACTCACAACACTACAATACACACTCACTAAACACTCACAACATCACTATAATACACACACTAAACACTCACAACATCACTATAATACACACTCACTAAACACTCACAACAACACTACAATACACTCACTAAGCACTCACAACATCACTACAATACACACTCACTAAGCACTCACCACAACACTGATACCTCACTAAGCACTCACAACATCACTATAATACACACTCACTAAACCTCACAACAACACTACAATACACACTCACTAAGCACTCACAACATCACTATAATACACACTCACTAAGCACTCACAACAACACTACAATACACACTCACTAGCACTCACAACATCACTATAATACACACACTCACTAAGCACTCACAACATCACTATACATACTAAGCACTCACAACATCACTATAATACACTCACTAAGCACTCACAACATCACTATACACACTCACTAAGCACTCACAACATCACTACAATACACACTCACTAAGCACTCACAACAACACTACAATACACACTCACTAAGCACTCACAACATCACTATAATACACACACTCACTAAGCACTCACAACAACACTACAATACACACTCCTAAGCACTCACAACAACACTACAATACACACTCACTAAGCACTCACAACATCACTACAATACACACTCACTAAGCACTCCCAACATCACTATAATACACACACTCACTAAACACTCACAACATCACTACAATACACACTCACTAAGCACTCACAACAACACTACAATACACACTCACTAAGCACTCACAACAACACTACAATACACACACACTAGCCTCCAACATCACTATAATACACTCACTAAGCACTCCCAACAACACTACATAATACACACTCACTAGCACTCACAACAACACTATAATACACACTCACTAAGCCTCCCAACATCACTATAATACACACTCACTAAGCACTCCAACAACACTATAATACACACTCACTAAGCACTCCCAACAACACTACAATACACACTCACTAAGCACTCACAACAACACTATAATACACTCACTAAGCACTCACAACATCACTATACACACTCACTAAGCACTCACCACATCACTACAATACACATACTAAGCACTCCCAACAACACCATTACACTCACTAAGCACTCACAACAACACTACAATACCACTCACTAAGCACTCCCAACATCACTATAATACACACTCACTAAGCACTCACAACAACACTACAATACACTCACTAAGCACTCCCAACAACACTACAATACCCTCACTAAGCACTCACAACATCACTATAATACACACTCACTAAGCACTCACAACAACACTATAATACCACTCCGCTCCCAACACACTATAATACCCGCACTCGCACCCAACAACACTATAATCCACCTCACTAAGCACTCCCCAACAACATTACAATCACACTACTAAGCACTCCCAACACTACAATCACCTCACTAAGCCCAACAAACACTACACTCACTAAGCACTCCCAACAACACTACAATCACACTCACTAAGCACTCACAACAACACTACAATACACTCACTAAGCACTCACAACAACACTACAATACACCTCACTAAGCACACTCCAGCACACAATCCTCACTAGCACTCAACAACACTATAATACACACTCACTAAGCACTCCCAACAACACTATAATACCACTCACTAAGCACTCCCAACAACACTACAATACACACTCACTAAACCTCCCAACAACACTACAATACACACTCACTAGCTCCCAACATCACTATAATACACACTCACTAAGCCTCCCAACAACACTATAATACACACTCACTAAGCACTCACAACACACTACAATCACACACTCACTAAGCACTCCCAACAACACTACAATACACACTCATAAGCACTCCACATCACTATAATCCCACTCTCATCCCAACAACCTACAATACCTCACTAAGCACTCACAACAACACTACAATACACTCCAGCCTCCCAACAACACTACATCACTCACTAAGCACTCCCAACAACACTATAATACACACTCACTAAGCACTCACAACAACACTACAATAACACACACTCACCTAAGCACTCCAAATACACCACTAACCACCCCAACACTACAATACACACACTCACTAAGCACTCCCAACAACACCAGTACACACCTCACTAAGCACTCCCAACAACACTACAATACACACTCACTAAGCACTCCCAACAACACTACAGTACACACTCTGCACTCCCAACAACACTATAATACACACTCACTAAGCACTCACATCTCTATAATGCCTCACTAAGCACTCACAACATCATATAATACACACTCACTAAGCCTCCCAACAACACTACAATACACACTCACTAAGCACTCCATCACTACAATACACACACTCAAGCACTCAACAACACTACAATACACACTCCTAAGCACTCCAACAACACTATAATACACTCACTCGCCTCCCAGCTAACTATACTCACTAAGCACTCCCAACAACACATAATACACACTCACCTAAGCACTCCCCAACAACACTATAATACACTCACTAAGCCTCCCAACAACACTATAATACACTCACTAAGCACTCACAACACTGTACACTCACTAAGCACTCACAACATCACTATAATACACACTCACTAAGCACTCACAACAACCTACAATACACATCTAAGCACTCACAACAACACTACAATACACACTCACTGCACTCACAACAACACTATACACACTCACTAAGCACTGCCAACAACTTCTACACACTAAGCACAACAACACTACAGTACACACTCACTAAGCCTCAACTTACAATACACACTCACTAAGCACTCCCAACACTACGACATTCACACTCACTAAGCACTCCCAACATCACTACAGTACACACTCACTAAGCACTCACAACAACACTATAATACACACTCACTAGCACTCACAACATCACTATAATACACACTCACTAAGCACTCACAACAACACTATAACTACACACTCACTAGCACTCAACAACACTACAATACACACTCACTAAGCACTCACAACAACACTACAATACACTCACTAGCACTCCCAACAACACTACATACACACTAAGCACTCACAACAACACTACAATACACACACTCACTAAGCACTCCAACATCACTATAATACACACTCACTAAGCACTCCCAACACTACAATATACACACTAGCACTCACAACAACACTACAATACACACTCACTAAGCACTCACAACACTACAGTACCACCGCCTCCCAGCACCCTCCCAACAACACTCTAATACACACTCACTAAGCATACAACAACACTACTAATACACTCACTAAGCACTCCCACAACAACACTATAATACACACTCACTAAGCCTCCCAACAACACTATAATACACACTCACTAAGCCTCCCCAACAACACTACAATACACACTCACTAAGCACTCCCAACAACACTACAATACCTCACTAAGCACTCCCAACAACACTATAATACACACTCTAAGCACTCCCCAACATCACTACACTCACTAGCACTCCACAACACTATATTACACACTCACTAAGCACTCCCAACAACACTTCTAATACACTCACTAAGCACTCACAACACTATAATACACACTCACCTAAGCACTACAACATCACTATAATACACACTCCACTAAGCACTCACAACATCACTACAATACACACTCACTAAGCACTCCCAACAACACTACAATACACACTCACCTAAGCACTCACAACAACATACAATACACACTCACTAAGCACTCCCAACATCACTATACACTCCTAAGCACTCCACAACACTACAATACACACTCACTAATCACTCCCAACAACACTACAATACACACTCACTAAGCACTCACAACATCACTATAATACACTCACTAAACACTCACAACAACACTATAATACACACTCACTAAACTCCACCTCACTATAATACACACTCCCTAACCTCCCAACAACACTACACACTCACTAGCACTCACAACAACATTATACACACTCACTAAGCACTCACAACAACACTACAATACACACTCACTAAGCACTCACAACAACACTACAATATACACACACTAAGCACTCACAACAACACTACAGTACACACTCACTAAGCACTCACAACATCACTATAATACACACTCACTAAACACTATCCACACACTCAATAAACACAAACTCACTCTAATGATTTTTTTCTCAGGTGAGAAGAAATGCCCTCCTCCTCCTCCAAGAGTTACAGCTGATTGGCTTTACAAATCTGTCCGGTTTCGTCGCAATGATGTATTTCTAAATTAGTTTATTCATAATCGTTGGGATGACCGTTTCTGACAAGAAAGATATTTGAGTAAATTATATAAAGATACATACATTCATAATTTCAAACATGAGCGCATAGGAAGTTTATCAGGAATCTTATACGGGAATTAACAGTTAAACTCTGGTAGCAAATTCACGCTTTGGAGGCGCATTTAATATATACTTATTTTTTTAACACAATGTGGAATACTAAGACAAATTACGTATCAGTAATTCTTCATTATGCAAAAGCTAACATTTTAAAAGATCAGAATCACAATGAAATATTACACGGCCCATGAAAGTTGGTGGATGAGTATGACAGACTAGGAGCTTGGCCGTTCGAGCTTTCAGCAGAGGCAGAAATATGAAGTTGTTCGCAGTTATAGTTCCTGCCTCTGCTGACGGCCATGTAACATTTCAATGTGATTCTGATCTTTTAAAATGTTTGTTTTTGCATAATGTAGTATTACTGATACGCAATTTGTGTTAATATGCATTATTGTGGGTAAAATTAAGTATATATTAAATGCGTCCTCCGAAGGTAATTTGCTACAGTTAATTCATATATAAAATTTCTGATAAACTACCTACGTGCTCATGTTTGAATTAATGAATGTATGTATCTTTATATAATTTAGCAAATTATCTTTATCGTCAGAAACGGTCATCCCAACGATTATGAATAAACTAATTTAGAAATACATCATTACTTCAGGACGAAATCGGACAGATTTGCAACAGTCAATCTGCTGTAACTCTTGAAGAGGGGGCGGGGCATATCTTCTCAGCTTGAAAAAAAAAACCGCACAATGCACACTCACCACACGACAAACCTGCTACAAAATCACCTCCTCACACACACAAACACACACACACACACACACACACACACGCTCATTGCACACCACTACATAAGAAACCCCATACACTCATTACACTTTATATTTACCACATACTCACCAGACACAACATGTTCACCACACCCACTACATCACACAGTCACAAAACACTCACTCCCTCCTCTACACAATCACCACACCAAGCGACCACGACATCATAAACTTACCACATCACACACTTATCACATGCTCACTTCACTATATATTCACAACACACTTCCTACATTATACGCTCACCATTCACTCACCACACATTCACATTACCACATATACAGAGCTCACCATACACTTACCACACACTCATCACGTTACACACTCACATCAGCATACACCATCACCACACACTCATCTCACCAAATACTTGCCTCACCAAAAACTCGCCTCACCACACACTAGCCTCACCACATAATCGCCTTACCACACACTCACTTCACCTGACACTAACCTTACGAAAAACTCGCCTCACCATACACTCATCTCACCACACTCACCTTACCATACACTCTCCATCACCATACACTTGCCTCACCACCCACCCTCACTTCACACAAAAAGCGTTTCATCACACACTCAACTCACCACACACTCGTCTCGTCTCACCACATACTCCCCTTATCATACACTCGCCCTACCGCACTCTTATCTCACCAAACACTCATCTCGCCACACACTCACTTCACCACCAACTCGCCTTACCACACACTTGCTTCATCACACACTCACTCCCCACACTCACTTCACCACACACTCACCTCACCATACACTTGCTTCATCACACACTCTCCTCACCACACACTCGCATTCACCACATACTCGCCTCACCTCATACTCACCTCACACACTCACCCCACCACACCTCTCACCTCACCACACACTCACCAAACCACACCTCCCTGTCCACACCTGCCTACCACACACACTCCCCACCACACACATCTGCCCCACCACACACTCACTTCATCACACACTCACCTCATTACACACTCACCTCACTAAACACTCATCACACCACACACTCACCCCACCACACACACACACACCCCCCACCACACACCTGCCTTACCACACACCCACATCACCACACACCCCGCCCACCACACACTCACTTCATCACACATTCACCCCCAATATACACTCATCTCACCAAACACTAACCTCACCACACACTCACCCCACCACACACTCCACCCCACCAAACACTAACCCCACCACACACCCCACCCCACCACACACACACACACCCACCCCACCACACACACCACCCCACCACACACTCACCCCACCACACACCCCACCTCACCACACACCCACCCCACCACACACCACCCCACCCCACACACTCACCCCACCAAACACTAACCTCACCCACACTCACCTCACCAAACACCAACCTCACCACACACTCACCTCACCAAACACTAACCTCACCACACACTAACCCCACCAAACACTAACCTCACCACACACTCCACCTCACCAACACTCACCATACCACACACTCACCTCACCAAACACCAACCTCCACACACTAACCCCAACACACACTCACCCCACCACACACTCACCTCACCACACACTCACCCCACCAAACACTAACCTCACCACACTCACCTCACCAAACACTAACCTCACCACGCACTCACCCCACCAAACACTAACCTCACCACACCACCCCACCACACACTCACCTCACCACACACTCCCTCACCAAACACTAACCCCACACCAACCCTCACCAAACACTAACTACCACACACTCACCTCACCCAACACCACCAACCACACACTCACCTCACCAAACACTCAACCCCACCACACACCAACCTCAACACACACTCACCTCACCAAACACTCAACCTCACCACACCACCTCACCAAACACTCAACCTCACCACACACCCAACCCCAACACACACTCACCCCACCAAACACTAACCCCACCACACACCCACCCTCACCAAACACTCAACCCCACACACTCCACCTCACCACACACCACCCTCACCAAACACTAACCTCACCACACACTCACCTCACCAAACACTAACCTCACCACACACTAACCTCAACACACCACCTCACCAAACACTAACCTCACCACACACTCACCTCACCAAACACTAACCTCACCACACTCACCTCACCACACACACCCACCACCACACACTCACCTCACCACACACTCACATCATCACACTCACATCATCACACAGTCGTCTTACCACACAATCACATCATTATACACTGACTTCACCACCCACTCACTTAACCACACACATCACCTCAACAACACTCACTTCACCACACACTCACCTCACCACACATTCATCCATCCACACCACCACCACACACCAACCCCACCACACACTCATCCCATCATACACCAACCACCACCACCACCCCACCACACACCACCCCACTACTCACTCACCTCACCACACACTCACCTCACCACCCACACACCTCACCACCCACACACCTCTCCACATATTCGGCCTGCCACACACTCACCTCACCATGCACTCACCTCACTACACACTCACCTCATCACACACTCCACTTACCACACACTCATATCATCACACAATCGTCTAACCACACACTCACATCATCACACATTCACTTCAACACACACTCACCTCACCACACACTCACATCACCACAAACTTACCTCACCACACACACACTCACTTCATCACACACTCACCTCAACCTCACACTCCCGTCAGTACACACTCACATCATCACACAGCTACCTCACCACACCCACTTACCTTATCACACACTCATTTCACAACACACTCACCCATCCCACACTTACCTCATCACACACTTACCTCACCACACACTCACCTCACCACATACTCACTTCACCACACACTCATCTCCCACACACTCATCTCACCACACACACTCACTTCAATACACAGTCGCCTCACCACTCTCTCACCTCACCATGCACTCACCTCACCACACACTCACCTTACCACGCACTCACCTTATTACACACTCACCTCACCTCACACTCATCTCACCTCACACTCATCTCACCACACACACTCTCTTCAATACACAGTCGCCTCACCACTCTCTCACCTCACCATGCACTAACCTCACCACACACTCGCCTCACTACACACGTATCTCATCTCACACTCACCTCAACACACACTCCCCTCATCCTTACACTCACCTCATCACAAACTCACCTCATCACACACTCACCTCATCACACTCTCACCTTACCACACACTCGCCTCATCACACACTCGCCTCATCACACACTCACCTCATCATATACTCACCTCACCACACCCTCATCTCTTCACACACATGCCTTACTACTCACTCACCTCACCACACACTTCGCTTCAAAACACACACTCGCCTCACCACACACTCACCTCACCAGGTAGCAGGCTGTTATCAAACAGGGAGGTACTACCACCTGGGAAGATATTGGAAGCATAATGTGTTGTCTAATGGTATACCCTGCTGCCATATGGCATCACAAATTTTTTTACCAAGTTTCAGGTTGCTGATCTGACTTTTACACAATTGCAGGGTCTCAATTGTTTCTCTTACCATTGACAACATAACATACATATATCGTTTCTCACACTTGATCTTTTATTTAAATTTTGTATTTATTTTTTTTATTATTATAATTTTGATTGGTTGATTTATTGAATTATTTATTTAATTTTTTTTACGGGGATTAGCCCACCCGGACACAGGCCACTTCAGGTCAACCATTGGCGGGAGTAATAATAATGTAATAAATAAATGAAAACACAAATAAAAAAACAAATCAAGAGTGAGAAACGATAAACAACAGGTTTGATGTGTTGTCGATAGTAAAAGAAACAATTGAAACCCTGTAATTGTGTGTTTTAGAGGCAGAAAGTCAAATCAGCACTTCCCCACACACTCACCGCACCAGAAACTCACCTTACCACACATTCACCTCACCACACACTCACCTCACCACACATTCACCTCACCACACACTCACCTCACCATACAGTTACCTCACCACACACTCACCTCACCCCACATTCGCCTCACCACACACTCACCGTCATCTCATCAGCTGGGTGGTCAATAAACATGATCTCACTCTCCTCGCCGTCCAACATCACCGACACCGAATGTTCACCAAACTCCTCATCTGGAAAGACAAGAAACTCCTTCAGCTTTTTCAGTTCTCCGAGAGGATCGACGAGTCCTTCGGGTATTCCCCAAAGGATCCTAGAAGACAGACGAACCGAGAATTGTCCCTTAACAGTGAGGGACATCTTGGAAAGGTGTAAGAACTTCTTCGGGAGTTGGAGTTTAAGTTAAAGGTATCGAAGGACTCCCAGAAATTCAGCACCGAAGGACCCTAGGAAGCTTACAATAAAAGCAACACGAGAAAATTGGTGAAGGAATTGTACATCTCACCTTAAATAGTTCGTCTTAAGGAATTCTTTATGGCAGAGGGAAGAGGACTAGATACTCTGTAATAGCCTTTTTTAAGAGGGGGGGGGGACTCTAAGAGGATATGATACTTCGAGTTGTAATTTGTAAATGCGTTTCACTGATTGGGTGACATTAGGTGAGTAGGAACGAGTAGCTTAGTTTGCATAAGTAAGTATGGATTCGTTTCTTGGAGGCGGTAAACAAGAAATTTAGTAAGGTAAATACTTCATATATTAATGAATCTGATAGGAATAACTCAGCATGTGCATAATGGGTGGGACGGACGAAGAGGGGTGTGACGGATGACGAGGGTTGTGACGCACGATGAGGGGTGTTGTAACGTTAGTGAATTGATTTTATGTAACTTTATACCAAAAATTTAATTTATATTTTTCTAAAAAATATTCTGACTATGTGACGCAAAAATGGCGTAATAGAATTAGTTTAGTTGTCGCTCTGAAAAGAAAGAGCATGGAATGACCAACTGGTAACCATTGTTTACAGAAACACTAGAATTGTGAAGTAATCTTTGATTATTTTAATATTTAAAGTTTTGTGTGAAGTATTTTGAGGATTGAAGAACATTTGGAAATATGAAGTAAATCTTTCAATTTTATAACCATGTAAATTCAGCAAAATAAGTTTGCATCTTGTTAAAACTTTGTATGTTATGGTAATACATATGTAATTTTCTCAGTAAATACACACCGTTATCTTTTTAAATGCTATTTGCATGATAGCTTAATGATTATAGATCATTTTTATATAGCTGAGTACCTATAAATATTTCAGATTGCTTTATAAATTGGGAGTGACTGAGGGAAAGTTTTGTGGAAATTTTGGAGTGTTGTAAGGGAGTGGATAAATTTGTTCATGTAGTTCATTGGTCCCCAACCTTTTGTAAGCTCTGGGCCACATTTATCATCGTAAATATAGTGGAGGGCGCCAGAACTTTGGATCTACATTCAAGAATTTTTTTTTTCATATATACTGTACAGTTATTTGCAGTTTTACACGTCCAGCTGTTACCCCAGTGAGAAGGCTGGATCTCTCTCTGGGCTCGGGTCGGGTAAATACACACGTCCCGTACACGACAGACCCAAGACAAACGCGCAGATCCTCCTTCTCCCTATTTCTCAAACTATAAAGTTGTATCAACTTTTATATATTCTCATTAATTTCACTCTTACAAAGAATCCCAAATAATTAAAAATTTTCTAATAAACTCTTGCGGGATCCATAATATGGATCCGGGCGCCCGCGAACTGCAGGTTGTGGACCACTGGCTGAAGGCCAGGGTAATAATGAAAGAAAAGTTTCTTCAGAGTTATAAACATTCAAATAAAATGTATAAGATTATAATGTGAACAAAATTAATAATATATTTAATATAATAAACTGGAAATGTGTAAATTATATTATAATTATTCGTGATGGAGAGTGTGGAGGCCGCCATTGTTATTTCATATTTTGGAGAGGCAACATGTAATTTTCCCTCTAATATATATATTTTTTAATTAAGTGTTAATACCATAAAAAAGATGGTAAGATAACTGTTATTTTTGTAGTATTGATTAGAGTTAGATGTAGAGTTAAAAATATTTGTTACAAGTGAATTATTAACTTGCTATAGTGAAATTGTAATCAGGCTGAGTTTGTAAACAATCGAATTTTTCAGTCATGTTAGAATGTTTTTGTGTGATGATTCTTAAAGATAATACTAAATTAATACAGTAAGTAATTAGTGAGGATACTTAACAGTGAATATAAGAAAGATATTATAGTTTCTCCAATTTTTAATTGAACAGTGAGAAAGCAAAGTGCAGTATTACTTATTATTAATAGGAAATATTTGAGTGAAATTTCGGTGAACTTCTTGGCAACTTAAATGATTCTATGTAAAGTGATTTTCACTGATTTAAAGTGAATTATTAATATATATATAAATATATATATATGTTAGGAACTGAAAATAAACATTTTTTCAGGGGTTCGTGAGTGTGCAGTTTGTAAGGAACAGTTAAAACTTTGCTGTAAGTCTGAAACTGTGGCTAGTCCAAGAGGTTTCCACGTATTTTAAACATATTGGTGGAAAGGAATACTGTATACAACTTGGAACAAAGGCTTATGGTTTACCTAAGTGTAGAAGTTATGTGATAAAGCTTTTTAAGGTCAATTAAAGGTGAAAACTTATTTTATTTTTATAAGCAAATGAATTTTTAGTGAGAAATTATCACCATATAGGGTATGTGTGATTGAATTATAAATAATTATGTTTATGTATAATTAAGATTTTCTATCAAGAAATCATCACTAGATAATGAATTGTTTGATTAAATTACAAATAATTATGTCTGTATAATTAATCTGAGTATTGATTTAATCCCCATCTTTGCAAGCAAGGAATTTCTTGATTTGGTAACACATATATATATATATATATATATATATATATATATATATATATATATATATATATATATATATATATATATATATATATATATATATATATATATATATATATATATATATATATATATATGCAAATAAATCACTAGGTGCGCGTGATCCAAGTATATGCTGATAAACTACAACAAGAAAACACGAAGTTCCCAATTGCTTTTGTATTCATAAGAACATAAGAACATAAGAAAGGGATACTGCATGAGGCCGACTGGCCCATACAGGGCAGATCCTTTCACACCCATTCCAGCACTTCCATGTGCTTCCATCCAACTTCTGTCTTGAAGTTTTCTCCCTAGCGTCTTGATCCTACTATAGCACTTCCGGTAGCCTATTCCACATATCCACAACTCTATTACCAAACCAGTGCTTGCCTATATCCTTTCTGAATCGGAATTTATCTAATTTAAAGCCATTTGTTCTAGTTAGTTTCTGTTATTACTGGAGCTTCAGAACATCTTCCATTTTACCCTTGTTAATCCCACTTACCCAATTTGTACACCCTATCATATCTCCCCCAACTCTATTACGCCTCTAATGAATGTGTTCAAGCTTTTCAGTCTTTTCTTCTTCATATGGAAGGTTTTAATATTATGGGATCATTTTTTGTTATCTTCTTTGTACTCTTCCAAAAGAATCTATGTCCATTCTATAATAAGGACACCAGAACTGGAACCGCATAATCCATGTGTGGCCTCACTAATGCTAGGTAAAGTTTCAAGATAACGTCAGCAGTTCTGTTACTCACAGACCTAGATATGAACCCAAGAACTTGCTTGCCTTGTTGCTAACGCTAATACATTGTTTTCTAGGTTTCAAGTCGTTGCTACCAAATACACCCAGATCTTTTCACAAACCGAGTTTTCTATTTCCGTGTTACCTAGTTTATACTTAACAACAGATTCGTCTTCCTATCTGCACCTTGCATTTATCAGTATTAAAAATTCATTTTGCCAGTCTACTGACCACCATGTAAGGTATCTAGATCTCTTTGAAGTTGCGTTCAAAGTCACTGTCTGAATTTATCACCTCCCTATTTTGGTATCATCTGCAATCTATTTGCTAATCCTACTAGTTATGCCTAAAATCAAGATCATTAATGAATATACAAAAGCAGAGGGCCTAATACAGATCCCTGGGGAACTCGCTTTGGACTCGCACCTCAGTCTGACTTAATCCATTTATGCTGACTTTACTTCCTACCAGTTAACCATGACTCCATCCATTTAATACTGATCCACCTATTCCATGTGCTTCTACCTTCCTTATCAATCTCTCTGAGGGACTCCCCATCGAATGCTTTTACTGAAATCTAAATAAATTATATCATATGATTTATCATTATCTACCGCCTACATACTTCTGGAGAAAAAAAGCTACAAATTGTGAGACAAGAACGCCCCTGGTGAACCCAAGGAGAAGAATGTATTGTTGAATGTTCTAAGGTGGCTTCTTGATTTTTGTAGCACACTGACTCTCTAGCAACTTTGCCTATGATTGACGTGAGACTAATGACGGTAATTTGATGCTATTGATTTATCACCCTTTTTGAAAATCGGAATCACATTTGCAAGTTTCCAAGCTTCTGGCACTGGGCCCGATTCTACCGACTTATTAAATAAACTGCTAATGGATTACTCAACTCATCTCTACATTCTTTTAATATTCTAGCATATACCCTTGCCTGACCAGGCGATTTATGAGGCTTCAGTTTGTTAATTACTTGAAGCAATATCGTTGCTTAGTAATATTGATATTCATCAACATATTTTCTATACTGTCGTTATATATAATTATGAACTTCTGAAACTGTGCTAGGTTTTCTATTTGTGAATACGGAGCGAAAATGACTATTTAACGTGACTACACATTTAACTCATATCATCAGTCATTTCTCCTGTCGTAGTTTTAAGGGGACCAATTGTATCTCTAACCTTGATTTATACAGTTGATAAAAGCTTGGGGTTATTTTTCGATTCGTTTGCTACCTTGATTTCATAATTTCGCTTTCCTAATTTCTGTTTTACCTGTCTTGTTAGGTTCTGATAGTAACCAAGTAAGTGATTTTCGCCTTTCTAACTTTTCTATATACTCCTTTTTTCCCAGAAGATCTAAGAGTCTATTATTCATCCATTTTGCTGGTTCCAGACGATCTGAATTTTCTTTAGGGATGTAGTTTATTTTGGGTATTATTGATTGTCTAATAAAATTGTTCATAAGTAGCTGCTAAATTCAAATTCGCTATCCCGTCCTAAGTTGACAGTTTCCGGAGGTGTGGGGGATTAATTTTTGACCATAGGTCATCCTTAGGTCTTCCCTTTATGTACCGTAATTAGCCTTTTCCTAAATCCGATGAAGGCCGCTAATTTTCTTTCCCGCCATCCCATATTATGTTAAAATATATGGCTTTTATGATCACTGTTTCCTCAGTTCGCTCAATCCCAACATCTTTACTAGATTTTCATTATTACTGAGAACCAAATCGAGGATATTATTTCCTCTAGTGGGCGAGTTTATGAATTGATATAAAAACTATCCTTGTACTACTTTCTAGAAAATCTTTCAGATTCATTATCGCTAAGTTGATTTTTCCAATCTATGCCTGAAAAGTTGAAATCGCCTAGAATACATACATTGTTTCTATTAGATGCCTTCTTTATTTCCTCCTCCCATAGCACTTACCATCGTTCCTACTCAAATTAGGTGGTTCATATATAACACCAATGACTACGGATTCACTGCTCCTCAACACCACCCCACCCAAATACTTTCATTGTCGCTATTTGTTTTAATGTTTGGATTTATTGCGCTTTTTAATGACACCCTGATATACACTGCCACACCACCACCTCTCCTTCCTACTGTCAAATTTGTATTGAGGTTATATCCTGGAATATGAAATTCTGCTAAAAATGCTTGCTGTTTGAATTTATCCATGTTTCCGTTATTGCAATTATATCTATAAATTTTCTTTACTAACAATGGCCCCTGAGCTGGTCCATTTTGTTAGCAGAGGCTTCTACTATTAGTATAATAAACACTCAATATATTTTTTTTTCCGTTGCTATCTGTTTTACATTTATTACTTTGAGTAATTATTCACAAGGCTCATATGTTGTGTAAGGGAGAGTGAGATCAAGTCCCAAGGGGCAGCAGGTGTCCACCATATTCAGGTCATAAGGTAGAGTGACCCAACCCTTTCACCTGGTTACAAAACTTCTTAATCACAAAATTGTCCAGTTTGTACATGGCATTACTCAAATTGATGTTGACAGATTCGGTATGTTAATGAGACTAGATTCTATAATGTTCCTGCTGACAGTTGAATTACAAGGTGAAAAGGCGAAGGTAATCTTATTAAACATTTTCTTCAATATCTCCTTCACTGCCATACATGTACGGTCTTATCAAGACCCATTATTAGCTCAGTTGGGTCAATCACTTATAAGTTATCTTAATGGTTAGTTTGTTTACTGAACCCCCTAGTTGGCAACATATCAAACTCTAATATCAAAAATAATGTGGATTTGGTTGATAAACCCAATAACTTACACATTAATTATGATTTTATACTGGTTAGCTTTGATGTAACATCACTCTGCAAAGGTCCCAGTTGATGATTTCCTTGAGTTCCTCACAGATTCCCTAGAGAATATTCCCTTACCCGTCTCAACATATTTTTCATTGATCTTATCAAACTGTGTATTAAGGATTGTTAATTTGAATCCAAAGGAAAATATTATGCGCACATCTTAGCAGATCAAAACAGTAATCAAGCATGAACTTCTTCCATTTACTCGGTGTATATTTATAAAAAGATTGTTTTTTTCTTTCTTACAATACGAAAAAAAAAATTCCACTTCAATCTACTTTATTTCAATGCGCTTCTTTAGGATGATTTCCTGGAATTTATCAAAAGGGCGGTCAGACATCTGCAATACTTAGGGGTACTTGTAAGCCCGGACCTTCGGCCGAGGAAACAGTGCGTTAATGTTCGAAATAAGGCAAATAGAGTATTAGGTTTTATATCTAGAAGTGTAAGTAATAAGAGTGCAGAGGTCTTATTGCAACTATATCTTGTTCTAGTCATGCCGCACCTCGATTATGCCGTTCAGTTATGGTGCCCTTATTATAGAATGGATATCAATTCACTAGAGTCGGTGCAGCGAAGAATGACGAAAATGATTCCGGGACTTAGAAACCTTCCATATCAAGTTAGGTTAAAGAAACTAAACTTGCATTCCCTAGAAAGACGAAGAGTGGGGGCGGACAGCAAGTTAAAACCTAAACTCGGCAAAGGGGGGACTCAGAACACAACTAACTTAAATGTTCACTACGCCAACAGTAGAAGTATGAGAAACAAAATGGATGATATTAGGGCCTTGGTTTGTACTGAAAAAATCGATATAATAACATTCACTGAAATATGGATCAAATCCCACCACGAGTTACCTGTCGAATACCAAAGTGCAGGTTACAAATTATTCCATACTGATAGGCAGATTAGGAAAGCGAGGCGGGAGTAGCACCTGGCGTTGTGGATATTCTGAAGTGTGAAATAAATATGAAACATAAAACTAAGCGAATACAGAAAACAATTTTTGGATAGAATTAATCGACAGGGATACTAATCACAGGTAGTAATATATAAGACCTCCAATCTTGATAGAGCACGAGCGATTTATTCGGGATGAAATGCCCAGGCTTCCAATACCACAACAAAGTCTGTATAGTATGACTTTAACCTTGGCCAAATAGATTGGATTGACTCACGTGGTAACCTTGTGAATCAGAGGATTTTCTGGAAAACGATCCAGGACTGTTTCTAAGTCAACATATAACCGAACCCACTCAGTAATAATATACTGATTTAGTTCTGTCGAACAGAGAAAAACACATCATTAGTAATGTCGAAACGAGCTTGCAAAAAAAACAGCTATCACAAAGAAGAAATTAGATTCCAGTTAGATTTCTAGGCAGCCATATGAAAAATTCCAACAAAAGTCCCAGATTTTAGAAGGCAAACTCTTGATAGTTTGAAGAGGCGGAAGCTGGAGAGAAGAGGCATCAAGCTTCGAGTGAACTGGCTGATGGGATCTGGACGGTTGAAAACCGACCTGATAACGCTTATTCGAAAGCGTTGAAAGTTCCACGCATAATTCTAAATAATGAGTTACTTAATGCACAAAAAGCAGAACACAAACATACAAAAACACTCAGATCAAACAACAACAATGACCTTAAATGATAAATAATTGCTTAAAAGAACATTATTGGTCAAAGGAAGGCTGTAGGTAAGAGGATAAATCATGGCACTTACTCTCCGGATTATTATAAGGTATTCACGGTATGGTTAAGACCCAGATAAAGAAAAGCAAAGAGGAATAATGAGCTGAGGATAGCAAGGGAGGCGAAGACAAACCCTTATGTGACTTATCAAATGTATCAAACTAAACACGAGAAGAGATTGGGCCAATAGTCAGATACCGAAGTAGCTAACTGATAACGAAGGAGAAATGAGCAATAATTCGATTAAATATTTCAACAAAGCTACCACCGAAAATTTAAACATGATACTTAGGCAATCACTTATTCAGAAGATAGTGAAAACAAATTAAGCAAGATAATAGTGACTAGTAACGATGTTAGTAAGCAAACAGACAAACTAAAAGCCTAATAAGTCACCTGGTCCCGGATGATATAGTAGAAGGTAAGGAAGAGCTTAGCATGCCCTAGCAAAATTGTTTAAAATGTCCTTAAAAAACAGGCAGTACCAGAATCCTGGAGGATAGCTATCGCACACCGATTTTCAAGAAGGATAGATCACTAACTTAACTACTACTCATCCAACGCTTAACATCAATTGTAGGCAAATTTCTGGAAGTAACTATTTCAAACTCTATTCGAAACCGCCTGGAGAAGCAATAAAATTGATCAATGTTTCCCAGCATGGCTTGGCCAAGCGGGCGTTCATGCCTAACTAATCTATTAACGTTCTTTCATCAGTTTCGAACTGCGGGACGCAGGGACACAATTATGATGGTATACCGACTTAGCAAAGTTTTCTCACAGAGTCCCCACGAAAGACCAATTGAGTGGTAGCTGACATGCATTAAAGGCAATATCTAAAAATCCAGATTAGGCGTGAAGTTGCAGGACAGGAAACAGCTTAGTGAGAATGTAATCTACCAAATCCCATTGGAGCAACGGCCACTCAGTGGAGTTCCCTGCTCATGTGCACGGACCATTATTATTTATTATATACATAAACCATACAGAGACATCGCATAGACAGCAACATAAGTAAATTTAAGCGATGACACTAAAAACAGGACGGTAATTAACTGACTAGATTCTGCAAAACTACAGGAAAATTCCAAAACAAATTTTTTCGAATGGCCTGAAAAATGACAGATGAAATTCAATGTGGACAAATGTAAGTACTCAGTATAGGATATAAACAGTGAAACCATAGTTATTACCAGAAGAGCTAATGAGATGCCACAGAAATCCGACTGCCAGAGATTTAGAGCAATGACAAGTAGGAATCTTGGGTCAAGTAAAACAACAAGTGGTTTCTAACAAGGCTAATGTGCTACTTGGGTTCATACAAAGGATTGTTAGTTAAGAAGACTAGCGAGGTCATCTTAAAATTATATCTTATGCCAGAGACCTCACCTGGATTACGCAGTTCAGTTCTGGTCAACAGATTGCAGAATGGATATAAAACTGTGGAAAGAATTCAGAGGAGAATGACAAGACTAATCCTGGGCATTAGGAACCAAGAATAGGAGACAGGTTAAGGCATTTTAATTTGTACTCGAGAGACGAGAGCGAGGGGCGACATGATAGAGGAGTATAAATGGAAGCTAGGCCAAACAAAAGGACATTACAAAGGTACTAAACTATCCAACCAGGAGCGAAATTCGTGAACAATGGTTTTAAATTAGACAAATTTAGATTTAGGGCGAAACAGGTTAAACACTGGTTTGGAAACAGAGTAGTGGATGAATGAACTAGTTACCAACATCATCATTAACCTGAATACGCTGGATAGCTTCAAAATAGGTTGGATGCTTATATGAGCAATAGGGGTTGGGTGTAAATGGGACTGTCAGTATGGGCCAATAGGCCCACTGCAGTTTCCTCCATTCTTATGTTCTTATGTTCTTATATGATAGAGGTGTTTAAGTGGGTGAGAGGAATCAATAAGGGCGATATAGATAAAGTTCTTATAATATCCGAGCAGGATAGGACTCGTAGCAACGGATTTAAGTTGGATAAGTTTAGGTTTAGGAGGGAGATAGGAAGGAACAGGTTCACAAATAGGGTGGTGGACGAGTAGAACAAGCTTAACAAGTTTGTAGTAAGTGCTGGAACACTGGAAAGTTTTAAAAGGAGGTTAGATAGATTCATGGATGATAGACAGTGGTAGTAAGTCTCGACAGGAGCTGTTATGCACAGGCCTACCGGCCTATTGCAGACCCCTTATTTTCTTATGTTAGGTTCTTAATACACGTTGTGGGAGGATTAATCTTGACATAACTTGTTCACTAAGGCATATCTGATGAAATTTTAATCGTATTTTAAATTTATGGACCTTGACCATCGAAGAGGAGTATTCAGTAATGGAGGGAGACTGTCCAGGACAGCTTGTAGAGAAGTAGAAGGGATGTGTGGAATCCATAATGAAAATCTAGTCTCATTAAACATACCTAATCTGTCAACATGAATTTGAGTAATGGCATGAACAAATTGGAGCAGTTTGTGATAAAGAAGATTTGTAACCAGGTGAAAGGTTGGGTCACTCTACCGCATGTCCTGAATATGGTGGACACCTGCTGCCCCTAGGGACTTGATCTCTTTCTCCTTTACTGTATAATTATTATCCCTGAAGATGCGAGTTACACGAAAGCGCTTGGGAACTTCGTGGTTTTCATTTTTCCTGAATGGTTATCTGCATATACATGGATCACGCGCACCTACGGTGATTTATTTGGATAAACATCAACAAGTACATTGACAGAGAAAAAAAAATTGAACAAACAAACCATTGAGTAGTTAATTTAATAATTTTCGTTCAATTTAACTATACAGAGTAAAATACTAAAAATAAGCATAAATCCTACAGATGAATATACAAAGATGAATGGGTCGTGAGGGCTGGACAGTGGGTTCGGTCGTGGGAGATGGCTGGAGAGTGGGTGGGTCGTGCGTGGGTTGGTTGGAAAGTGGATGGGTCGTTTCTGGGGGCTGGAAAGTTGGTGGGTCGTGATTGGGGATGGAAAGTTGATGGTTCTTGTGTCTGCCGGTGAGGGTGGGAAAAGTAAGTAGGTAGTGTGTGTGTGTGTGTGTGTGTGTGTGAAGGGAGGGGTAGAAAGTGGGTGGATCGTGTGTCATATGTCTGTCGGTGGGGATGTAAAGTTGGTGAAACGTGTGTCTGTCGGTGGAGGGATGAAGAGTGATGGATCTTGTGTCTGTCGGTGGAGGGATGGAAAGTAGAGTTGTGCTGTCGGTGGGGGGATGTAAGTTGGTGAAACGTGTGTCTGTCGGTGGAGGGGATGAAAGTGAAGGATCGTGTGTGTCTGTCGGTGGAGGGGAAGGTGAGTAGATCATGTGTCTGTCGTGGAGGTGATGGAGCGGAATGGATCGTGTGTCTGTCGGTGGAGAGTGAGAGATATGGATCTTGTGTATGTCGGTGGAGGATGAATAGTAAATGGATCGTGTGTCTGTCGGTGGAAGAAGAAGAGTGAAAGGATCGTGTGTCTATCGGTGGAGGGATAAAGAGTGAATGGATCGTGTGTCTCGGTGGAGGGATGGAAGTGAGTGGATCTCGTCTGTCGGTGGAGGATGAAGAGTTAATCGATCGTGTGTCTGTCGGTGGAGGGATGAAGAGTGGAATGGTCGTGTGTCTCGGTGGAGGGATGGAAAGTGGAGTGGGTCGTGTGTCTGTCGGTGGAGGGGATGGAAGCGTTGGGTCGTGTGTCTGGGTGGAAGGGATGGACAGTGGAGTGGATCGTGTGTCTGTCGGTGGAGGGATGGAAGTGAGTGGATCGTGTCTGTCGGTGGAGGGATGAAGTAGGTGGATCGTGTGTCTGTCGGTGGAGGGATGGAAAGTGAGTGGGTGGTGTGTCTGTCGGTGGAGGGATGGACAGTGATTGGATCGTGTGTCTGTCGGTGGAGAGGATGGAAGTGAGTGGATCATGTGTCTGTCGGTGGAGGGATGGAAAGTGAGTGGATCGTGTGTCTGTCGGTGGAGGGATGAAGAGTGAATGGATCGTGTGTCTGTCGGTGGAGGGGATGAAGAAGTGAATGGATCGTGTGTCTCTCGGTGGAGGATAGAGAGTGAGTGGATCGTGTGTCTGTCGGTGGAGGGATGGAACGGTGGGTCGTGTGTCTGTCGGTGGAGGGAGATGGACAGTGAGTGGATCGTGTGTCTGTCAGTGGAGGGATGGAAGTGAGGGGATCGTGTGTCTGTCGGTGGAGGGATGGAAGTGGAGTGGATCGTGTGTCTGTCGGTGGAGGATGGAAAAGTGAAGTGGGTCATATGTCTGTCGGTGGAGGATGGACAGTGATTGGATCGTGTGTCTGTCGGTGGGTGGAAGTGAAAGGGATCGTGTGTCTGTCGGTGGAGCGGATGGAAGTGAGTGGATCTTGTGTCTGTTGGTGGAGGGATGGAAAGTAGGTGGATCTTGTGTCTGTCGGTGGAGGGATGGAAGAGTGAGTGGGTCGTGTGTCTGTCGGTGGAGGATGAAGATGAATGGATCGTGTGTCTGTCGGTGGAGGATGAAGTGAAAGGATCGTGTGTCTGTCGGTGGAGGATGGAAAGTGAGTGGATCGTGTGTCTGTCGGTGGAGGGATGGACAGTGAGTAGATCGTGTGTCTGTCGGTGGGAGGAATGGAAAATTGAGTGAGGTGGTGTGTCTGTCGGGTGGAGTGGATGGAGAGTGGAGGGATCTTGTCTGTTGGTGGAGGGATGAAAGTGTGGTGGATCGTGTGTCTGTCGGTGGGAGGGATGGACAGTGAGTGGATCGTGTGTCTGTCGGTGGGGATGGAAGTGAGTGGATCGTGTCCTGTCGGTGGAGGGATGGAAGTGAGTGGATCGTGTGTCTATCGGTGGAGGGTTGGAGAGTGAATGGATCGTGAGTCTGTCGGTGGGAGGGATGGAAGTGGTGGATGTGTGTCTGTCGGTGGAGGGATGAAAGTGAATGGATCGTGTGTCTGTCAGTGGAGATGGAAATAATGGATCGTGTGTCTGTCGGTGGAGGGATAAGAGTGAATGGATCGTGTGTCCGTCGGTGGAGGATGAAGGTGGTGGGTCGTGTGTCTGTCGGTGGAGGGATGGAAGTGAGTGGATCGTGTGTCTCTCCGAGTGGAGGATGAGAGGAATGGATCGTGGTGTCTCGGTGGGAGGGATGGAGAGTAAGTGGATCGTGTGTCTGTCGGTGGGAGGGATGAAGAGTGAATGGATCGTGTGTCGCCGGTGGAGGGATGAAAGAGTAGATGGATCGTGTGTCTCGGTGGAGGGGATAGAGAGAGTGGTGGATCGTTTGTCTGTCGGTGGAGGATGAAGAGTGAAATCAGTCGTGTGTCTGCGGTGGAGGATGGGAAAGTGGATAGATCGTGTGTCTATCGGTGGAGGGATGAAGAGTGAATGGATCGTGTGTCTCTGTCGGTGGAGGATAGAAGTGGAGTGGATCGTGTGTCTGTCGGTGGAGGGATGAAGAGTGGATCGATGTGTCTGTCGGTGGAGGGATGGAGGTGAATAGATCGTGTGTCTCCGGTGGAGGGATAGAGAGTGAGTGGATCGTGTGTCTGTCGGTGGAGGGATGGAAGTGGAGTGGATCGTGTCTGTCGGTGGAGGGATGAAGAGTGATGGTCGTATGCCTCGGTGGAGGATGGAAGTGGAGTGGATCGTGTGTGTCTGTCGGTGGAGGATGAAAAGTGGAATGGATCGTGTCTGTCGGTGGAGGAGAAAGTGAATGGATCGTGTGTCTCGGAGGAGAGGATAGAGAGTGAGTGGATCGTGTGTCTGTCGGTGGAGGGATGAAAGGAGATGATCATGTGTCTGTCGGTGGAGGGATGGAAGTGGGAATGGGTAACGTGTGCTCTCGGTGGAGGGATAGAAGTGAGTGGATCGATGTGTCTGTCGGTGGAGGGATGAGAGTGGATGGATGTGTCACGGTGGAGGGATGGGAGTGAGTGGATGTGTCTGTCCCTGGAGGGATGAAGAGATGGATCGTGTGTCTGTCGGTGGAGGATGGAAAGGTGAAGTGGGTCGTGTGTCTGTCGGTGGAGGGATGGAAGTGAGTGGATCGTGTGTCTGTAGTGGGAGGATGAAATAGAATGGATCGTATGTCTGTCGGTGGAGGAAGGACAGTGAGTGGATCGTGTGTCTGTCGGTGGAGAGGGATGGAAAGTGGAGTGGGTCGATGTGTCTGTCGGTGGAGGGATGGAAGTGGGTGGATCGTGTGTCTGTCGGTGGAGGGATGGAAGAGTGAGTGGGTCGTGTGTCTGTCGGTGGAGGGATGGAAGTGAGTGGATCGTGTGTCTGTCGGTGGAGGGATGAAGTGAATGGATCGTGTGTCTCTCGGTGGGAGGGATGGAAGTGAGTGGATCGTGTCTGTCGGTGGAGGGATGAAGAGTGAATCGGTCGTGTTTTGTCAGTGGAGATGAAGAGTGAATGGATGTGTCTCTCGGTGGAGGGATAGAAGTGAATGGATCGTGTCTGTCGGTGGAGGATGAAGAGTGGATGGATCGTGTCTCGGTGGAGGGATGGAGGTGAGTGGATCGTGTGTCTGTCGGTGGAGGGATGTAGAGTGAGTGGATCGTGTCTGTCGGTGGAGGGATAGAGGTGGATCGTGTGTCTGTCGGTGGAGGGATGAAAGTAGATGGATCGTGTGTCTCGGTGGAGGGATAGGGAGTGAGTGGATCGTGTGTCTGTGGTGGAGGATGAAGAGTGATGGATCGTGTGTCTCGGTGGAGGATGGGAGTGAGTGGATCGTGTTCTGTCCTGGGAGGATAGAAGTGAATGGATCGTGTGTCTGTCGGTGGAGGATGGAAAGTGAGTGGGTCGTGTGTCTGTCGGTGGAGGGATGGAAGGTGGATCGTGTGTCTGTCGGTGGAGGGATGAAGAGTGAATGGATCGTGTGTGTCTCGGTGGAGGGATGAGGTGAGTGGATCGTGTGTCTGTCGGTGGAGGGATGAAGGTAGATGGATCGTGTGTCTCGGTGGAGGGATGGAAGTGAGTGGATCGTGTGTCTGTCGGTGAGGGGATGAAGGTAGATGGATCGTGTGTCTGTCGGTGGAGGGATGAAAGTGATTGGGTCGTGTGTCTGTCGGTGGAGGGATGGACAGTGAGTGGATCGTGTGTCTGTCGGTGGAGGATGGAAGTGAAGTGGATCGTGTGTCTGTCGGTGGGATGGGAAGAAGTGAGTGGGTCGTGTGTCTGTCGGTGGAGGATGGACAGTGAGTGGATCGTGTGTCTGTCGGTGGAGGATGGAAGTGGGTGGGTCTTGTGTCTGTCGGTGGAGGATGGAAGTGAGTGGATCGTGTGTCTGTCGGTGGAGGATGGAAGTGAGTGGATCGTGTGTCTGTCGGTAGAGGTGATGAAAGTGGATCGTGTGTCTGTCGGGGAGGTGGATGGAAGTGGAGTGGATCTTGTGTTTGTTGGTGGAGGATGAAAGTGAATGGATCGTGTTCTGTCGGTGGAGGGATGGACAGTAGTAGTGTTGCCTGTGTGGAGAGGATGAAAAGACTGGATCGTGTGTCTCTGGAGGAGGATGGAAGTGAGTGGATCGTGTGTCTGTCGTGGAGGGTGGAAGTGAATGGGTGTCTGCCGGTGGAGGATGAGGAGTGCCGTGTGTCTGTGGTGGAGGGATGAAGAGTGAATGGATCGTGTGTCTGTCGGTGGAGGGATGAAGGAGTGGGTCGTGTGTCTGTCGTGGAGGAGGACAGTGAGTGGATCGTGCTGTTGGTGAGGATGGAAATTAGGTCGTGTGTCGGTGGAGGGATGGAAGTGAGTGGATCTGTGTCTGTCGGTGGAGGATGAAAGTGAATGGATCGTATGTCTGTCGGTGGAGGAAGGACAGTGAGTGGATCGTGTCTGTCGGTGGAGGGATGGAAAGTGAGTGGGTCGTGTGTCTGTCGGTGGAGGGATGGAAGTAGGTGGATCGTGTGTCAGTCGTTGGAGGATGGAAGTGAGTGGATCGTGTGTCTGTCGGTGGAAGGATGGAAGTGGAATGGATCGTGTGTCTGTCGGTGGAGAGATGAGTGAGTGGATCAGTGTCTGTCGGTGGAGGTGATGAGCGAATGGATCGTGTCTGTCAGTGGAGATGGAAGTGAGTGGATCTGTGTCTGCGGTGAGAAAAATAATGGATCTGTGTCTGTCGGTGGAGAAATGAAGAGGAATGGATCGTGTGTTCTGCAGTGGAGGGATAAAGAGTGAATGGACGTGTGTCGGTGGAGGGATGGAAGGGGACTGTGTCAGCCGGTGAGGGATGAAGAGTGAATGGATCGTGTGTCGGTGGAGGATGGAAGTGAGTGGATCGTGTGTCTGTCGGTGGAGGGATGTAGAGTGAGTGGATGTGTCTGTCGGTGGAGGGATAGAGTGAGTGGATCGTGTGTTTGTCGGTGGAGGGATGAAGAGTGGAATGGATCGTGTGTCTCGGTGGAGGGATAGAAGTGAGTGGATCGTGTGTCTGTCGGTGGAGGATGAGAGTGAATGGATCGTGTGTCTCGGTGGAGGGGATGGGGAGGTGGATCGTGTGTCTGTCCTGGGAGGATGAAGTGAATGGATCGTGTGTCTGTCGGTGGAGGGATGGAAGGAGGTGTCGTGTGTCTGTCGGTGGAGGGATGGAAGTGAGTGGATCATGTGTCTGTCGGTGGAGGGATGAAAGATGAATGGATCAGAGGGAGTGTGTCTACGGTGGAGGGATGAAGAGTGAATGGATGTGTGTCTTCGGTGGAGGATAGGGAATGGATGTTGAGATGTGTCTGTCGGTGGAGGATGGACAGTGAGTGGATGATGTGTCTGTCGGTGGAGGGATGGAAGTGGTGGATCGTGTCTTCGTGAGGATGGAGGTGGGTCGTGTGTCTGTCGTGGAGGGATGGACAGTGAGTGGATCGTGTGTCTGTCGGTGGGATGAGGAAGTGAGTGGGTCGTGTGTCTGTCGGTGGAGGGATGAAGGAGTGGATCGTGTGTCTGCGGTGGAGGATGGGTGAGGGATCGTGTTGCTGTCGTAGAGGATGGAAGTGAATGACTGTGTCTGTGGTGGAGGGGATGGAAGTGAGTGGCCGTGTGTCTGGTCGGTGGAGGGATGAGAGTGAATGGATCGTGTGTCTGTCGGTGGAGGGATGGAAGTGAGTGGATCGTGTGTCTGTCGGTGGAGGATGAAGAGTGAATGGATGTTGTCTGCGGTGGAGGGCAGGAGTGGATCGTGTGTCAGTCGGTGGAGGATGAAGTGAGATCTGTGTCTGTGGAAGGATGGAAGGAGTGGATCGTGTTCTGTCGGTGGAAGATGGAGATGACATGTCTGTCGTGGAGGGATGGAAGCAAATGGATCGTGTGTCTGTCGGTGGGAGGAGGAAGTGAGTGGACTGTGTCTGTCGGTGGAGGGATGAAAGTGAAGACGTGTGTCTGTCGGTGGAGAAATGAAAGGACGTGTCTGCGGTGAGGAGAGTGAATGATGTTGTGGGGGAAGATGGATGTCTTCGGTGGGGATGAGGAATGGATCGTGTTCTCGGTGGAGGATGGAATGTTCTGTCGGTGGAGGATGGAGTGAGGACTGTGTCGGGTGGAAGGATAGAGAGTGGATCGCAACTTCGGTGGGATGAAAGAAGATGCCGTGAGGGAATAAATTTGTGTCTCTAGAGGGATGGGGAGGGGATCATTGTGCGGAGGGATAGAAGAGTGAATGGATCGTGTGTCTGTCGGTGGAGGGATGGAAAGGGGGGATGTGTGCTGTCGGTGGAGGGGAAGTGAGGATTGTGTCTGGTGGGGGATGGAGGAGTGGTGTGGTCTCGTGGGAGGATGAAAGTGATGATCTGTGTCTGTCGGTGGAGGATGAAATGAGTGTCTCCGGAGGATGAAAAATGATCGTGTCGTCGGTGGAGGAGACAGTGGGTAGTGTCGGAGAGATGGAGTGATGGATCGTGTGTTCTGTCGGTGGAGGATGGAAAGTGGAGGATGTGTGTCTGCCGGTGGAGGAGGAGGAGTGTCGTGTGTCTGTCGGTGGAGGGATGGAAGTGAGTGGATCGTGTGTCGTGAGGGATATCTGTCGGTGGAAGGAAGTGAGTGGATCGTGTGTCTGTCGGGGGGATGAAAGTGACGTGCTGGAGAGGTGATGGAGGTGAATGGATCGTGGCGTACGTGGAGATGGAAGGAGGGATCTTGTGTTTGTTGGTGGAGGATGAAGAGTGAATGGATTGTGTCTGTCGGTGGAGGGATGGACAGTGAGTGGATCGTGTGTCTGTCGGTGGAGGGATGGAAAGAGATGGATCGTGTGTCTGTCGGTGGAGGGATGGAAGTGAGTGGATCGTGTGTCTGTCGATGGAGGGTTGGAGAGTGAATGGATGTCTTAGAGGAGAGGAGGCTCGCGTGAGGAAAAGACGTGTTCTGTCGGTGGAGGGATGGAAAGTGGAGTGGTCGTGTGTCTGTCGGTAGGAGGGATGGAAGTGAGTGGACGTGTGTGTCTGTGGTGGAGGATGGAAGAGATGGACTGTCATCGTGAGGGAAGGAAGTGACGTGGTCTGCCGGTGGAGGGATGGAAGTGAGGGTGTGTCGCGGTGGAGGGATGGAAGTGAGTGGACGTGTGTCATCGGGAGGGATGGAAGTGAGTGACGTGTGTCTGTGGAGAGGAGGAAGTAGTACGTGGCAGCGGGAGGGATGGAAGTAGTGGATCGTGTCTGTCGGTGAGGGATGGAAGCAATGACGTTCTGTCGGAGGAGAGAGTGAGGACTGTTCAGCCGTGGGATGAAAGATGTAAGCTGAGAAATGGAGGAATGGACGTGTGTCTGCCGGTGGAGGGAAAAGGAATGGACTGTGTCTTGTGGAGGGATGGAAGTGAGGGACGTGTTTGTCGGTGGAGGGAGAGAGAAATGACGTGTTTGTCGTGGAGGGGATGAAGAGTGAATGGATGAAAGGGAGGGGAAAAATGTGTCAGGTGGAGGATGAAAGGTGTGTCTGTCGGTGGAAGGAAGGACAGTGAGTGGACGTGTGTCTGTCGGTGGAGGATGGAGAGTGATGGGTCGTGTGTCTGTCGGTGGAGGGAGAGAAGTGAGTGGATCGTTTGTCTGTCGGTGGAGGGAAGAGTGAAGGATCGTGTGTCGGTGGAGGGATGAGTGGACGTGTGTCTGTCGGTGGAGGATGAGAGTGAATGGATGTCTCGGTGGAGGAGGATAGAGGAGGACGTGTGTCTGTCCCTGGGAGGGGATGAAGGAATGGACGTGTCTGGGGGAGGGATGGAAGTAGTGGATGCGTGTGTCTGCCGGTGGAGGGATGGAAAGTGAGAGTGTGTGTCTGCGGTGGAGGGATAAGAGGAATGGATCGTGCTCGGTGAGGGATAGAGAGGAGGACGTGTGTCTGTCGGTGGAGGATGAAGAGTGAATGGAGAGTGCTCTGGTGGAGGGATGGAGAGGAGGGATCGTGTCTGTCGGTGGAGGATGAAAGAGAATGGACGTGTGTCTGTCGGTGGAGGGATGGAAAGTGATTGGTACTCATGTCTGTCGGTGGAGGATGGACAGTAATAGATGGAGTGTCTGTCTGCGAGGAATGGAGAGTGAGTGATCGTGTGTCTGTCGGTGGAGGGATGGAAGAGGATCAAGTGTCTGTCGGTGGAGGGGATGGACAGTGAGGGACGTGTGTCTGTCTGTGGAGGGATGGAAGTGAGGGGGTGTGTCTGGGTGGAGGGATGGAAGTGAGGGACAGTTCTGTGGTGGAGGATGGAAGTAAGTGGACGTGTGTCTGTCGGTAGGAGGATGGAAGTGAATGGACGTGTGTCTGTCGGTGAGTGGATGGAAGTGAGTAGATCTGTATGTTGTTGGGGGGATGAACAGTGAGTGATCGTGTGTCTGTCAGTGGAGATGGATGATGAGAGATTTGTGTCTGTCGGTGGAGGGATGGAAAGAGTGGGCGTGTGTCTGTGGTGGAGGATGGAAGTGAGTGGATCGTGTCTGTCGGTGGAGGATGGAAGTGAGTGGCTGTGTCTGTCGGTGAGGAGGGATGGAAGTGAATGGGCGTGTGTCTGTCGGTGGAGGGATGAAGAGGAGGTTGTGTGGGGAGGAGGAGAACGTGTGTACAGGTGGAAAAGTCGTGGTGGGAGGGATGGAGAGTGAGTGTGTGTCTGTCGGTGGAGGTGGAATGAAGACTGTGTCTGTGTCGGTGGAGGGATGAAGAGAGTGTGTCTGTCGGTGGAGGATGGAAGAATGGACTGTGTGTCTGTGGTGGAGATGAAAGTGAGTGGATCGTGTGTCTGTCGGTGGAGGGATGAAGAGTGAATGGATCGTGTCGTGAGGAGGAAGAGTGAGGGTGCTGTTGCAGGGGACAAGGTGATGGACGGCCCGGGGAGGGATGGGAGTGTGGGAGTGTGTCTGTTGGTGGGGATGAAGAAGTGGATCGTGTCTGTTTGTGGGGATGGAAAGAGGGCTGCAAGCTGCGGTGGAGGGATGAGAGGGATGTGTGTTCACGGTGGAGGATGGGAGAGAGGGATGTGTGTCCGGGAGGGGATGAAGAGGAATGAGTGTGTCTCGTGAGGGATGGAGTGAGGGACTGTCTGTCGGGTGGAGGGATGAAGAGTGAATGGACGTGTGTCTGTCGGTGGAGGGATGAAGAGTGAATGGACTGTGTGTTGGTGGAGGGGATGGAGAGGAGGGACGTGTGTCGTCGGTGGAGGGATGAAAGAGGAATGACGTGTGTCTGCTCGTGAGGGATGAGAGGAGGACGTGTGTCTGCTGGAGGGATGAAGGGAGAGGATGTGTGCTGGTGGAGGAGACAGAGTGGATGTGTCAACGGTGAGGATGGAAGGAGTGGGTCGTGCTGCTGAGGGAGGAAGGGAGGGACGGAGCCAGGTGGAGAGAATGAGAATGTGTCACGGGGGAGGAGGAGAGGAGGATTGTGTGGTGAGGGGATGAAGAGATGATTGTGTCTTCGGGTGAGGGATGAAGAAGTGGACTGTGTCTGTCGGTGGAGGGATGCAGGAGAGATCTGTGTTGTCAGTGAGGGGATGGAAGTGAGGACTGTGTCTGTGGGAGGGATGAGGTGAATGATGTGTCTGTCGGGGGAGGGATGGAGAGGAGTGGACGTGTCAAGAGGTGAGCGGAGAGAATGACTGTGTCTGTTGGGAGGGATGGAAGGAGGATGTGTCAATGGTGGGAGGGATGGAAGGAGGGACTGTGTCTGCCGGAAGAGGGATGAGAGGAAACGTGTGTCTGCGGTGAGGGATGGAAGGAGGGACGTGTGTCAATTGTGAGGGGACAAAGGAGGGACGTGTGCTGTGGGAGGGATGAAGGAGACTGTGTGTTTGCCGGTGAGGGGGGAGGAAGGACGTGTTCAGCCGGTGGAGGAAGGAGAGTGAGTGACTGTGTCTGTCGGTGGAGGGATGAAGAAATGAATGTGTCTGTTGTGGAGGATGGAAAGTGAAGGGAGTGTGTCAGGAGGGAAAAGAGGAGGATAGTGTCTGTGGAGGAGGGATGGAAGTGAGTGGACGTGTGTCTGTCGGTGGAGGAGATGGAAGTGAGGGACGTGTTCCGGAGGGGATGAGAGGAGGGATGTGCTCAGCGAGGGATGAAGAGTGAATGGACGTGTGTCAACGGTGAGGGAGAAAGAGGGACGGCGTTGGGAGGATGACAGTGAGTGGATAGTGTAGCTGGTGAGGGATGAGAGGAGGGAGCTCAGGTGAGGATGGAGGGGTGTTCTGTCGTTGGAGGGGATGACAGGAGGGACTGTGGTTTGTCGGTGAGGGATGGAAGTGAGGGATCGTGTGTCTGTCGGTGGAGGGGATGGAAGGGGAGTGGTCGTGTCTGTCGGTGAGGGATGGAAGGAGTGGACTGCATGTCTGTCGGGTGAGGAGATGGAAGTGAGGACGTGTCTGTCGGGAAGAGGTGATGGAGAGGAATGGACGTGTCAGTGAGGGGAGGAGAGGAGGACGTGTTCAGCGGAGGGATGAAGAGGAATGGGTGTGTCAGTGGAGGGGATGGAGAGGAGGACGTGTTGGGGAGGGATGAGAGGAGGGACGTGTCAGAGGAAGAGAAGGACGTGTGGGGAGGGAGAGAGGAGGAAGTTTGCCTGTGAGGGATGGAGAATGAGGGACAAAACACGGTGAGGACAAGAGGAAGGGATGTGTTGGGGAGGGAGAGAGAGGAGGGATGGGTTAAGCGGTGAGGGAGAAGAGGAATGACGTGTGCGGTGAGGATGAAGAGGGATGTGAGAGGGAGAGAGGTGTTCGTGTAGAGGGAGAAAGTGATCTGTGGGAGGGATGGACAGGAGTGACGTGTCTCCGGGAGGGAGGACAGGATGGCCTTGAGGGATGGGGAGGGTTGTGTGTTCGGGGAGGGGGATGAAGTGAACGTATGCAAGTGAGGAAAAAAGAGAGAGTGAAGATGTGTTCGTGGGAGGGAGAGAGATTGTAACAGGAGGAAAGAGGAATGACGTGTTGCCGGAGGAGGGACAGAGTGATCACGGTGGAGGACGGAGAGTGAGGGATCGTGTGTCTGTCGGTGGAGGATGAAGAGTGAATGGATCGTGTGTCTCTCGGTGGAGGGATGGAAGTGAGTGGATCGTGTCTGTCGGTGGAGGGATGAGAGTGAATGATCGATGTTTTATCGTGGAGATGAAGAGTGAATGGATGTGTCTCTCAGTGGAGGGATGGGAAGTGAGTGGATCGGTGTCTGTCGGTGGAGGATGAAAGGTAGTGGATCGTGTCTCGGTGGAGGGATGGAGGTGAGTGGACGGTGTGTCTGTCGGTGGAGGGATGGAAAGTGGAAGTGGATGGTGTCTGCCGGTGGAGGGATAGAGGTGGATCGTGTGTCTGTCGGTGGAGGGATGAAAGTAAGATGGATCGTGTGTCTCGGTGGGAGGGATGAGGGAGTGAGTGGATCGTGTGTGTCTGTGGTGGAGGATGAAGAGTAGATGGATCGTGGTGTCTCGGTGGAGGATGGGAGTGAGTGGATCGTGTGTCTGTCCTGGGAGGATAGAAGTGAATGGACGTGTGTCTGTCGGTGGAGGATGGAAAGTGGAAGTGGGTCGTGTGTCTGTCGGTGGAGGGATGGAAGGTGGATCGTGTGTCTGTCGGTGGAGGGATGGAAAAGTGAGATGGATCGTGTGTGTCTCCGGTGGAGGGATGAGGTGAGTGGATCGTGTGTGTCTGTGCGGTGGAGGATGAAGGTAGATGGACGGTGTGTCTCGGTGGAGGGATGGAAGTGAGTGGATCGTGTGTCTGTCGGTGAGGAGGATGAAGGAGAGGATCGTGTGTCTGTCGGTGGAGGGATGAAAGTGAATGGGTCAATTATGTCTGTCGGTGGAGGGATGGACAGTAGGTGGATCGTGTGTCTATCGGTGGAGAGATGGAAGTGAAGTGGATCGTGTGTCTGTCGGTGGGATGGGAAGAAGTGAGTGGGTCGTGTGTCTGTCGGTGGAGGATGGACAGTGGAAGTGGATCGTGTGTCTGTCGGTGGAGGATGGAAGTAGGTGGGTCAAATTATTGTCTGTCGGTGGAGGATGGAAGTGAGTGGATCGTGTGTCTGTCGGTGGAGGATGGAAGTGAGTGGATCGTGTGTCTGTCGGTGGGAGTGATGAAAGTGGATCGTGTGTCTGTCGGGGGAGGGGATGGAAGTGAGTGGATCTTGTGTTTTGTCGGTGGAGGATGAAAGTGAATGGATCGTTTGTCGTCAGCCGGTGGAGGAGATGGACAGTAAAGGAGTGTGTGTCCTGTCAGTGGAGAGGATGAAAAGGTAAGATCGTGTGTCCAATGGTGGAGGATGGAAGGTGGAAGTGGATCGTGTGTCTGTCGGTGGAGGGATGGAAGTGAATGGACATATGTCTGCGGTGGAGGGATGAGGAAGTGAGTGGCACGTGTGTCTGTGGTGGAGGGATGAAGAGTAGATGGATCGTGTGTCTGTCGGTGGAGGGATGGAAGTGGAAGTGGGTCGTGTGTCTGTCGGTGGAGGATGGAAGTGAGTGGATCGTGGATCTGTTGGAGGGAGGATGCGGAAATTAGGTCAGGCCTGTCGGTGGAGGGATGGAAGTGAGTGGATCTGTGTCTGTCGGTGGAGGATGAAAGTGAATGGATCGTATGTCTGTCGGTGGAGGAAAGGAAGGAGCAAGGTGGATCGTAGTGTCTGTCGGTGGAGGGATGGAAAGTGAGTGGGTCGTGTGTCTGTCGGTGGAGGGATGGAAGTAGGTGGATCGTGTGTCAGTCGTTGGAGGGATGGAAGTGAGTGGATCGTGTGTCTGTCGGTGGAAAGGGATGGAAGTGGAAGTGGATCGTGTGTCTGTCGGTGGAGAGATGAGTGAGTGGATCATGTGTCTGTCGGTGGAGGTGATGAGCGAATGGATCGTGTGTCTGTCAGTGGAGATGGAAGTGAGTGGATTGTGTCATCGGTAGAGGATAAATAATGGATCGTGTGTCTGTCGGTGGAGAAATGGAAGAGGAATGGATCGTGTGTGTCTGTCGGTGGAGGGATAAAGAGTGAATGGATCGTGTGTCGGTGGAGGGATGGAAGTGGTGGATCGTGTGTCTGTCGGTGGAGGGATGAAGAGTGAATGGATCGTGTGTCGGTGGAGGATGGAAGTGAAAGGATCGTGTGTCTGTCGGTGGAGGGATGTAGAGTGAGTGGATCGTGTGTCTGTCGGTGGAGGGATAGAAGTGAGTGGATCGTGTGTATGCCGGTGGAGGGATGAAAGAGTGGAGTGGATCGTGTAGCTCAGTGGAGGGATAGAAGGAGTGGATCATGTGTCTGTCGGTGGAGGATGAAAGAGTGAATGGATCGTGTGTCTCGGTGGAGGGGATGGGGAGTGAGTGGATCGTGTGTCTGTCCCTGGGAGGATGAAGTGAATGGATCGTGTGTCTTCGGTGGAGGGATGGAAGAGGAATGGTGTGTCTCCGGTGGAGGGATGGAAGTGAGTGGATCTGTGTCTGTCGGTGGAGGGATGAAGAGTGGAATGGATCGTATTGTCGGTGGAGGGATAGAGTGAGTGGATAGTGTGTCTGTGCGGTGGAGGATGAAGAGTGGAGTGGGTCGTGTGTCTGTCGGTGGAAGGATAAAGAGAAATGGAATAGTCGTGTCTGTCAGTGGAAGAGTGGAAAGTAGTGGTGGATCGTAATGTCTGTCGGTGGAGGATGGACGGTGAGTGGATGTGTGTCTGTCGGTGGAGGGATGGAAGTGGTGGATCGTGTCTGTCGGTGGAGGGATGGGAAGTGGGTGGAATTGTGTCTGTCGGTGGGAGGGGATGGACAGTGGAAGTGGATCGTGTGTCGCCGGTGGGATGAGGAAGTGAGTGGTGCGTGTGTCTGTCGGTGGAGGGATGGAAGTGGGAGTGGATCGTGTGTCTGGCCGATGGAGGATGAGGTGAGTGGATCGTGTTCCTGTCGGTAGAGGGATGGAAGTGGAATGGATCGTGTGTCTGTCGGTGGAGAGGGATGGAAGTGAGTGGATCGTGTGTCTGCCGGTGGAGGGATGAGAGTGGAATGGGTCGTGTGTCTGTCGGTGGAGGGATGGAAGTGAGTGGATCGTGTGTCTGTCGGTGGAGGATGAAGAGTGAATGGATCGTGTATGTCTGTCCGGTGGAGGGCAGTGAGTGGATCGTGTGTCAGTCGGTGGAGGATGGAAGTGGAAGTGGATGTGTGTCTGTGGAAGGATGGAAGTGAGGGACGTGTGTCTGTCGGTGGAAGATGGAAGTGGAAGTGGATCATGTCTGTCAGTGGAAGTGATGGAAGCAAATAGACGGATGTCTGTCAGTGGAGAGGAGATGGAAGTGAGTGGATCTTGTGTCTGTCGGTGGAGAGGATGAATAGTGAATGGTCGTGTGTCTGTCAGTGGAGAAATGAAGAGTGGAATGGATCGATGTGTCTGTCGGTGGAGGGATGAAAGGAATGGATAATGTCTCCCGGTGGAGGATGGAAGTAAGGTGGTGTCTGTCGGTGGGGATGAAGAATGAATGGATCGTGTGTCTCGGTGGAGGATGGAGGTGAGGGATGGAAGTAGTGTCTGTCGGTGGAGGATGAGAGTGAGTGGACGTGTGTCTGTCGGTGGAAGGATAGAAAGTGAAGGACGTGTTCTGTAGAGGAGGATGAAAAGGAAGATGGATCATTATGTCTCGGTGGGATGGAAAGTGAGTGGAGAGTGTCTGTCAGTGGGAGAGGATAAGAGTGGAATGGATTGTGTCTCGGTGGGAGGGATGGAGAGGTGGATCTGTGTCTGTCCTGGAGGGATGGAAGAGTGAATGGATCGTGTGTCTGTCGGTGGAGGGATGGAAGAGGTGGGTTGGTGGGTGGTGTCTCTGTCGGTGGAGGATGGAAGAGGTGAGGTGGATGAGTGTGTCTGTCGGTGGGAGGGATGAAGTGAGAAGATGTCGTGTGTCTCGGTGGGAGGATAGAAAGTGAAGTGGGTCGTGTGTCTGTCGGTGGAGGATGAAGAGTAGGAAGATGGATCGTGTGTCTCTCTGGTGAGGGATGAAGAGTGAATGGATAGTGTGTGTCTCTGCAGGTGGAGGGATGGAAAGTGATTGGTAGGTGTGTCTGTGGAGGGGATGGCAGTGAGTGGATCGTGTGTGTCTGTCAGTGGAGGATGGAAAGTGGAAGTGGACGTGTGTCTGTCGGTGGAGAGGGATGGAAAGTGAGTGGGTCGTGTGTCTGTCGGTGGAGGGATGGAAGTGAGTGGATCGTGTGTCACGGTGGAGGGATGAAAAGTGGGTGGACGTGTTCTGTCGGTGGGAGGATGGGAAGTGAGGGACGTGTTCTGTGTGAGAGGGATGAGAGTGGATCGTGTGTCTGTCGTGGTAGAGGTGATGGAGTGAATGGACGTGGCTATCGGTGGAGTGGATGGAAGGAGGTGGATCTTGTGTTTGTTGGTGGAGGATGGAAGAGTGAATGGATGATGTGTCTGTCGGTGGAGGGATGGACAGTGAGTGGATCGTGTGTCTGTCGGTGGAGGGATGGAAAGAGAGTGGATCGTGTGTCTGGCCGGTGGAGGGATGGAAGTGAGTGGATCGTGTGTCTGTCGATGGAGGGTTGGAGGTGAATGGATGCGTGTGTCTGTGGTGGGAGAGGATGGAGAGTGAGTGGCTGCGTGTGTCTGTCGGTGGAGGGATGAAGAGTGAATGGATCGTGTGTCTGTCGGTGGAGGGATGGAAAGTGGAGTGGGTCGTGTGTCTGTCGGTGGAGGGATGGAAGGTAGGTGGATCTGTGTGTCTGTCGGTGGAGGGATGAAGAGTGAATGGATCGTATGTCAGCGGTGGGAGGGAAAGGACGAAGTGGACGTGTGTCTGTCGGTGGAGGGATGGAAGTGAGTGGGTGTGTGTCTGGGGTGGAGGGATGGAAGTGAGTGGATCGTGTGTCAGTCGGTGGAGGGATGGAAGTGAGTGGATCGTGTGTCTGTGGTAGGAGGGATGGAAGTAGGGATCGTGTCTGTCAGTGGGGAGATGGAAGTGAGTGGATCATGTCTGTCGGTGGAGGTGATGGAAGCGAATGGATCGTGGTGTCTGTCGGTGAGGAGATGGAAGTGAGTGGATCTTGTGTCTGTCGGTGGAGGATGAATAGTGAATGGATGTGTGTCAGCCGAGTGGAGGAAATGAAGAGTGAATGGATCGTGTGTCTGTCGGTGGAGGGATAAGGTGAATGGATCGTGTGTCTCTCAGTGGAGGGATGGAAGTGAGTGGATCGTTGTCTGTCGGTGGAGGGATGAAGAGTTAATCGATCGTGTGTCTGTCGGTGGAGGGATGAAGAGTGGAATGGATCGTTTCTCGTGGAGGATGAGAAATAGTGGTCGTGTCTATCGGTGGAGGATGGAAACGGTGGGTCGTGTGTCTGTCGGTGGAAGGGATGGACAGTGAGTGGATCGTGTGTCTGTCGGTGGAGGGATGGAAGTGAGTGGATCGTGTGTCTGTCGGTGGAGGGATGAGAAGTGAGTGGATCGTTTGTCTGTCGGTGGAGGATGAAGAGTGAATGGATCGTGTGTCGGTGGAGGGATGAAGTGGATCGTGTGTCTGTCGGTGGAGGATGATGAGTGAATGGATGTCTCGGTGGAGGGAGGATGGGAGTGAGTGGATCGTGTGTCTGTCCCTGGGAGGATGATGAAAGTGGAATGGATCGGTGTTCTGTCGGTGGAGGGATGGAAGAGTGGAGTGGAGTCGTGTGTCTGTCGGTGGAGGGATGGAAAGTGAGTGGATCGTGTGTCTGTCGGTGGAGGGATGAAGAGTGAATGGATCGGTGTCTCCGGTGGAGGGATAGAAGTGGTGGATCGTGTGTCTGTCGGTGGGAGGGATGAAGAGTGAATGGATCGTGTGTCTCTCGGTGGAGGGATGGAGAGTGAGTGGATCGTGTGTCTGTCGGTGGAGGATGAAAGTGAGTGGATCGTGTGTCTGTCGGTGGAGGGATGGGAAGTGATTGATATGTTGTCGGTGGAGGATGAAAGAATAGATCGATGTGTCTTCGAGTGGAGGATGGAAGTGAGTGGATCGTGTGTCTGTCGGTGGAGGGATGGAAGGTAGGAGTGGGTGGGTGTGTCTGTCGGTGGAGGGATGGAAGTGAGTGGATCGTGTGTCTGTCGGTGGAGGGATGGAAGTGAGGTGGGTGTGTGTGGGGTGGAGGGATGGAAGTGAGTGGATCGTGTGTCTGTGGTGGAGGGATGGAAGTAAGTGGATCGTGTGTCTGTCGGTAGGAGTGATGGAAGTGAATGGATCGTGTGTCTGTCGGTGGAGTGGATGGAAGTGAGTAGATCGTGTTTTTGTTGGTGGGATGAAAAGTGGAATGGATCGTGTGTCTGTCGGTGGAGAGGATGATGAGTAGATCATTGTGTCTGTCGGTGGAGGGATGGAAAGACTGGGATCGATGTGTGTCTGTGGTGGAGGGATGGAAGTGAGTGGATCGTGTCTGTCGGTGGAGGATGGAAGTGAATGGACGTGTCTGTCGGTGGGAGGGATGGAAGTGATGGGTCGTGTGTCTGTCGGTGGAGGGATGAAGAGTGAGGTGATTATTGTGTGGTGGGAGGTTGGATGACCGTGTGTCTGACAGGTAGGAGATGGAAGTTAGATCGTGTTCTGGGAGGGATGGAAGTAAGTGATCATGGTCTGTCGGTGGAGAGGATGGAAGTGAGTGGATCGTGTGTCTGTCGGTGGAGGGGAAGTGGAAATGGATCGTTGTCTGTATCGGTGGAGGGATGAAGTAGATTGATCGCATGTCTGTCCGGTGGAGGATGGAAGTGAATGGATCGTGTGTCTGTCCGGTGGGAATGGAAAGTGAATGGATCGTGTGTCTGTCGGTGGAGGATAAAGTGAATGGATCGTGTCTCTCGGTGGAGGGATGGAAGTGAGTGGATCGTGTGTCTGTCGGTGGAGGATGAAAGTGAATGGATCGTGTGTCTCGGTGGAGGATGGAAATTAATTGATCTGTGTCTGTCAGTGGAAAGAAGTGGAAGTGGATCTGTGTCTGTCGGTGGGAGGGATGGAAGTGAGTGGATCGTGTGTGTCTGTCGGTGGAGGGATGAAGAGTGAATGGATCTTGTGTGTCTCGGTGGAGGGATGGAAGTGAGTGGATCTTGTGTCTGTCGGTGGAGGGATGAAAGAGTGGAGGATCGTGTGCGGTGGAGGGATGGGAGTGAGTGGATCGTGTCTGTCCTGGAGGGATGAAGAGTGAATGGATCGTGTGTCTGTCGGTGGAGGGATGGAAAGGAAGTGGTGGGTGGTGTGTCTGTCGGTGGAGGGATGAGAGAAGTGTGGATCGTGTGTCTGTCGGTGGAGGATGAAAGAGTGAATGGATGCGGTATTGTCGGTGGAGGGATAGAAGTGAGTGGATCGTGTGTCTGTCGGTGGAGGGATGGAAAGAGTGAATGGATCGATGTGTCTCGGTGGAGGGATGAAGGAGTAGATGGATCGTGTGTCTGTCGGAGGGATGGGAAAGTGAGTGGATCGTGTGTCTGTCGGTGGAAAGGATGGACAGTGATCGATATGTCTCTGTCGGTGGAGAGGATGGAAGTAGAGTGGATCGTGTGTCTGTCAGTGGAAGGGATGAAAAGTGAAATAGGTAAAATGGCATGTCTGTCGTGGAGAGGATGGACAGTAAGTGGATCGTGTGTCTGTCGGTGGATGGAAGTGGAAGTGGGTCGTGTGTCTGTCGGTGGAGGGATGGAAGTGAGTGGATCGTGTGTCTGTCGGTGGAGGGATGGAAGTGAGTGGATCGTGTGTCCTGTCGGTGGGAGTGGAAGTGAATGGGTCGTGTCTGTCGGTGGGGGGATGGAAGTGAGTGGATCTTGTGTCTGTTGGTGGAGGGATGAAGAGTGGATGGATCGTGTGTCTGTGGGGTGGAGATGGACGAGTAGAGTGGATCGTGTGTCTGTCGGTGGAGATGGAAGTAGATGAATTAATGTATGGTAGAGGATAAAGGAGTGGATCGTGTGTCTGTCGGTGGAGGGATGGAAGTGAATGGGTCATGTCTGTCGGTGGAGGGATGGAAGTGAGTGGCTGTGTCTGTCGGTGGAGGGATGAAGAGTGAATGGATCGTGTGTCTGTCGGTGGAGGGATGGAAAGTGAGTGGATCGTGTGTCTGTCGGTGGAGGAAGGAGGTAGAGGTGGATCGTGTGTCTGTCGGTGGAGGATGAGAGAGTGGAATGGATCGTGTGTCTGTCGGTGGAGGAAGGACAGTGAATGGATTTGTTCTGTCAGTGGAGGGATGGAAATAGTGACGTGTGTCTGTTCAGTGGAGGGATGGAAGTGAGTGGATCGTGTGTCTGTCGGTGGAGGGATGGGAAGTGGTGGATGTGTGTCTGTCCGGTGGAAGGAGGAAGTGGAGTGGATCGTGTGTCTGTCGGTGGAGGGGATGGAAGTGAGTGGATCGTGTGTCTGTCGGTGGAAGGGATGGAAAGGGAATGGATGATGTGTCTGTCGGTGGAGGGATGGAAGTGAGTGGATCGTGTGTCTGTCGGTGGAGGATGAAAAGTGAATGGATCGTGTGTCTGTGGTGGAAATGAAAGTGGAATGGACGTGTTCTGCGGTGGAGGGATAAAGTGAATGGATCGTGTGTCTCGGTGGAGGGATGGAAGTGAGTGGATCGTGTGTCTGTCGGTGGAGGGGATGAAGAGTGAATGATCGTGTGTCTGTCGGTGGAGAGGATGAAGAGTGAATGGTCATGTGTCTCTCGGTGGAGGGATGGAAAGGAGGAGTGGGCGTGTGTCTGTCGGTGGAGGGATGAAGGGTGGAGTCGGTGTGTCTGTCGGTGGAAGGATGGAAGTGAGTGGATCGTGTGTCTGTCGGTGGAGGGATGGAAGGTAAGTGGATCGTGTGTCTGTCCGGTGGAGGATGGAAGTGGAAGTGGATCGTGTGTCCCAGTAGTGGGATGGAATAAAAGTGGATCGTGTGTCTGTCGGTGGAGGGATGGAAAGTAGGTGGATCGTGTGTCTGTCGGTGGAGGGATGAAGAGTGAATGGATCGTGTCTGTCGGTGGAGGGATGAAGAGTAGATGGATCGTGTGTCGGTGGAGGGATAGAGGTGAGTGGATCGTGTGTCTGTCGGTGGAGGGATGAAAGTTGGGTGCGTGTGTCTGTCGGTGGAGGATGGACAGTGGTGGATCGTGTGTCTGTCGGTGGAGGGATGGAAGTGGAGTGGATCGTGTGTCTGTCGGTGGGAGGGATGGAAGTGAGTGGATCGTGTGTCTGTCGGTGGAGAGGGATGGAGAAGTGGAGTGGAGTCGTGTGTCTGTCGGTGGAGGGATGGACAGTGAGGATCGTGTGTCTGTCGGTGGAGGATGGAAGTGAGTGGGTCGTGTGTCTGTCTGGTGAAGGGATGGAAGTGAGTGGATCGTGTGTCTGTCGGTGGAGGAGATGGGGAGGTAGGTGGATCGTGTGTCTGTCGGTGGAGGGATGAAGAGTGAATGGATCGTGTGTCTGTCGGTGGAGGGAAGGACAGTGAGTGGATCGTGTGTCGGTGGAGGGATGGAAAGTGAGTGGGTCGTGTGTCTGTCGGTGGAGGATGGAAGTGAGTGGATCGTGTGTCTGTCGGTGGAGGGATGGAAGTGGAGTGGATCGTGTGTCTGTCGGTGGAAAGGATGGGAAGTGGAAGTGGATCTTGTGTCTGTCGGTGGAGGGATGGAAGTAGTGGATCATGTGTCTGTCGGTGGAGGGGATGGAAGAGGAATGGATCGTGTGTCTGTCGGTGGAGGGATGGAAGTGAGTGGATCTTGTGTCTGTCGGTGGAGGGATGAAGAGTGAATGGATCGTGTGTCTGTCGGTGGAGGGATGAAGTGAATGGATCGTGTGTCTGTGGGTGGAGGGATGAAGAGTGAATGGATCGTGTGTCTCGGTGAGGGATGGAAGTGAGTGGATCTGTGTGTCTGTCGGTGGAGGGATGAAAGAGTGAGTCGTGTGTTCTGTCGGTGAGAGGATGGAAGAGTGAATGGATGGTGTGTCTCGGTGGAGGGATGGAAAGTGGAGTGGATCGTGTGTCTGTCGGTGGAGGATGGAAGCGATTGGGTCGTGTGTCTGTCGGTGGGAAGGGATGGACAGTGAGTGGATCGTGTGTCTGTCGGTGGAGGGGGATGGAAGGTAGGTGGATCGGTGTGTCTGTCGGTGGAGGGATGGAAGTGAAATGGATCGTGTGTCTGTGAGGATGGAAAAATGAGTGGGTACGTGTGTCTGTCGGTGGGAGGATGGACAGTGAGTGGATCGTGTGTCTGTCGGTGGAGGATGAAAGTGAGTGGATCATGTGTCTGTCGGTGGAGAGGATGGAAAGTGAGTGGATCGTGTGTCTGTCGCTGGAGGGATGAAGAGTGAATGGATCGTGTGTCTGTCGGTGGAGGGATGAAGAGTGAATGGATCGTGTGTCTCGGTGGAGAGGGGATAGAAGTGAGTGGATCTTGTGTCTGTCGGTGGAGGGATAAGGCGGTGGGTGTGTCTGTCGGTGGGAGGGATGGACAGTGGTGGATCATGTGTCTGTCGGTGGAGGGATGGAAGTGAGTGGATCGTGTGTCTGTCGGTGGAGGGGATGGAAGTGGAGTGGATCGTGTGTCTGTCGGTGGAGGGATGGAAAAGTGAAGTGGGTCATGTGTCTGTCGGTGGAGGGATGGACAGTGGTGGATCGTGTGTCTGTCGGTGGAGGGATGGAAGTGAGTGGGTCGGTGTCTGTCGGTGAAGGGATGGAAGTGAGTGGATCGTGTGTCTGTCGGTGGAGGAGATGAAAGTGAGTGGATCGTGTGTCTGTCGGTGGAGGTGATGGAAGTGAAGGATCGTGTGTCTGTCGGTGGAGGGGATGAGTGAAGTGGATCTTGTGTCTGTTGGTGGAGGATAAAGTGAGTGGATCGTGTCTGTCAGTGGAGGATGAAAAGGTAAGTGGAGTCGTGTGTCTGTCGGTGGAGGGATGAAAGTGAGATGGATCGTGTGTTCTGTCGGTGGAGGGGATGAAGAGTGGAAGGGATCGTGTGTCTGTCGGTGGAGGGTGGAAAGAGTGAGTGGATCGTGTGTCTGTGGTGGAGGATGGACAGTGAGTGGATCGTGTGTCTGTCGGTGGAGGGGATGGAAGAGTGGTGAGGTGTGTCTGTCGGTGGAGTGGATGGAAGTGAGTGGATCTTGTCTGTTGGTGGAGGGATGAAGAGTGATGGATCTGTGTGTCTGTCGGTGGAGGGATGGACAGTGAGTGGATCGTGTGTCTGTCGGTGGAGGGATGGAAAGTGGTAGGTCGATGTGTCTGTCGGTGGAGGGGATGGAAGTAGGTGGATCGTGTGTCTGGTGGAGGGATGGAAGTGAGTGAATCGTGTCTGTCGGTGGAAGGGATGGAAGTGAGTGGATCGTGTGTCTGTCGTGGAGGGATGGAAGGTGGCTGTGTGTCTGTCGGTGGAGGATGAAGGTGAATGGATCGTGTGTCTGTCGGTGGAGGGATGGAAATAAATGGATCTGTGTCTGTCGGTGGAGGGATGAAGAGTGAATGGATCGTGTGTCCGTCGGTGGAGGATGGAAAGAGTGAGTGGGTCGTGTTTCTGTCGGTGGGAGGGATGGAAGTGAGTGGATCGTGTGTCTGTCGGTGGAGGGATGAAAGTGAATGGATCGGTGTTCTCGGTGGAGGGATGGAGAGTGAGTGGATGGTGTGTCTGTGGTGGAGAGGGATGAAGAGTGAATGGATCGTGTCTGTCGGTGGAGGGATGAAGAGTGAATGGTTCGTATTGTCTCGGTGGAGGGATGGAAGTGAGTGGATCGTGTGTCTGTCGGTGGAGGGATGAAAGTGAATGGTCGTGTGTGTTTGTCGGTGGGGATGAAGAGTGAATGGACGTGTGTCTCTCGGTGGAGGGATAGAGTGAGTGGATCGTGTGTCTCGGTGGAGGGATGAAGAGTGAATGGATCGTGTGTCTCCCGTTGGAGGATGGAAGTGAGTGGATCGTGTGTCTGTCGGTGGAGGGATGAAAGTGGGAGTGGATCGATGTGTGTCTGTCGGTGGAGGATAGAAGTGGAAGTGATCGTGTGTCAGTCGGTAGAGGATGAAGAGTAGGAATGGATCGTGTGTCTCTGGTGGAAGGGATGAGAGTGAGTGGATGATGTGTCTGTCGGTGGAGGATGAAGTGGATAGGATGTGTGTCTCGGTGGGAGGGATGGGAGTGAGTGGATCGTGTGTCTGTCGCTGGAGGGATGAAGGTAGATGGATCGTGTGTCTGTCGGTGGAGGGATGGAAGGTGAGTGGGTCGTGTGTCTGTCGGTGGAGGGATGGAAAGAGTGAGTGGATCGTGTGTCTGTCGGTGGAGGGATGAAAAGTGAATGGATCGTGTGTCGGTGGAGGGATAGAAAGTGAGTGGATCGTGTGTCTGTCGGTGAGGGATGAAAGTAGATGGTCGTGTGTCGGTGGAGGGATGGAAGTGAGTGGATCGTGTGTCTGTCGGTGGAGGGATGAAGAGGTAGATGGATCGTGTGTCTGTCGGTGGAGGATGGAAAGTGAGATGGGTCTATGTCTGTCGGTGGGAGGGGATGGACAGTGGTGGATCTGTGTGTCTGTCGGTGGAGGATGGTGAGTGGATCTGTGTCTGTCGGTGGAGGGATGGAAGTGGTGGGTGGTGTGTCTGTCGGTGGAGGGATGGACAGTGAGTGGATCGTGTGTCTGTCGGTGGAGGATGGGAAGTGGGAGGTGGTCGGTGTGTCTGTCGGTGGAGGATGGAAGTGGAAGTGGATCGTGTGTCTGTCGGTGGAGGGATGGAAGTGAGTGGATCGTGTGTCTGTCGGTAGAGGTGATGGAGGTGAATGGATCGTGTGTCTGTCGGTGGAGGGGATGGAAGTGAGTGGATCTTGTGTTTGTTGGTGGAGGGATGAAGAGTGGAATGGATCGTGTGTCTGTCGGTGGAGGGATGGACAGTGGTGGATCTGTGTGTCTGTCGGTGGAGGGATGGAAAGAGTGGATCGTGTGTGTCTGCGGTGGAGGGATGGAAGTGAGGTGGATCTGTGTCTGCCGGTGAGAGGATGGAAGTGGGAATGGATCGGGGTGTCTGTCGGTGGAGGGGATGAGAGAAGTGAGTGGCTCGTGTGTGTCTGTCGGTGGAGGGATGAAGAGTGAATGGACGTGTGTCTGTCGGTGGAGGGATGGAAGGTGAGTGGGTTGTGTGTCTGTCGGTGGAGGGATGGACAGTGAGTGGATCGTGTGTCTGTTGGTGGAGGGATGGGTAGGTGGGTGGTATGCCTGTCGGTGGAGGGATGGAAGTGAGGTGGATCGTGTGTCGGTGGAGGATGAAAGTGAATGGATCGTGTGTCTGTCGGTGGAGGGATGGACAGTGGAGTGGATGTGTGTCTGTCGGTGGAGGGATGGGAAAGTGGAGTGGGTCGTGTGTCTGTCAGGTGGAGGGATGGAAGTGGAGTGGATCGTGTGTCAGTCGGGTGGAGGGTGGAAGTAGTGGATCGTGTGTCTGTCGGTGGAAGGATGGAAGGTAGGTGGATCGTGTGTCTGTCGGTGGAGGGGATGGAGAGTGAATGGATCGTGTGTCTGTCGGTGGAGGGATGAAGAGTGAATGGATCTGTGTGTCTGTCGGTGGAGGGATGGAAAGTGAGTGGATCGTGTGTCTGTCGGTGGAGGGGATGAAGAGTGAATGGATCGTGTGTCTGTCGGTGGAAGTGAAGAGTGAATGGATCGTGTGTCTGTCGGTGGAGGATAAAGTGAATGGATCGTGTGTCTCTCGGTGAGGGGATGGAAGTGAGTGGATCTGTGTCTGTCGGTGGAGGGATGAAAGTAATGGGTCGTGTGTCTGTCGGTGGGAGGGATGAAGAGTGATGGATCATGTGTCTCGGTGGGGATGGAAGAAAGTGAGTGGGTCGTGTGTCTGTCGGTGGAGGGATGAAGCGATGGGTCGTGTGTCTGTCGGTGGTGGAGGATGGACAGTGGTGGATCGTGTGTCTGGCCGGTGGGGATGAGTGAGTGGATCATTTGTCTGTCGGTGGAGGGATGGAAGTGAGTGGATCGTGTGTCTGTCGGTAGAGGGATGGAAAAAGGTGGGTGTGTGTCTGTCAGGTGGAGAGGATGGACAGTGAGTGGATCGTGTGTCTGTCGGTGGGAGGATGGAAGTGAGTGGATCGTGTCCTGTCGGTGGGGATGAAGAAGTGAATCGTGTGTCTGTCAGTGGAGGATGAAAGAAGTGGAATGGATCGAATGTCTGCATTGGAGGGATGAAGGTGAATGGATCGTGTGTCTTCGGTGGAGGGATGAGAAGTGGAAGTGGATCGTGTGTCTGTCGGTGGAGGGATGAGGTGGTGGATCGTGTGTCTGTCGGTGGAGGGATGGACAGTGAGTGGATCGTGTGTCTGTCGGTGGAGGGATGGAAGTGAGTGGATCGATGTCTGTCGGTGGAAGTGGAAGTGAGATGGATAAACGTGTCTGTCGGTGGAGGGATGGAAAGTGGGTGGGTCGTGTGTCTGTCCAGTCGGTGGAGGATGGAAAGTGGTGGATCGTGTGTCTATCCCGGTGGAAACAATACATGGCAAG
>NW_024736071.1:1367793-1389297 GCF_018991925.1 Homarus americanus
CACTGGTTTGGGAACAGAGTAGTGGATGAATGGAACAAGTTACCAAATATCATCATTAACTCGAATACGCTGAATTGCTTCAAACATAGGTTGGATGCTCATATGAGCAATAGGGGTTGGGTGTATACGGGACTGCCCAGTATGGGCCAATAGGCCCGCTGCAGTTTCCTCCATTCTTATGTTCTTATGTTCTTAATTTGCTATTATTCTTATGTCTTTCCTTATTTTTCTGTTGCTCAAATTATTGTTGCATTATTTTCAAAGTGTTATATACAGGTGTATATATATATATATATATATATATATATATATATATATATATATATATATATATATATATATATATATATATATATATATATATATATATATATATATATATATATATATATATATATATATATATATATGACAAAATAACATTTTGAAAATTAATGCTATAATTTGAGCAGCTGAAAAATAAGGAAAGACAAGAATAATTGCCAATTACAGACTGGCGCTGCAATTTATGACCGTGTGGTGGACTAAATGTTCAAAGACGAATTTTCTTCTGCTATTAGTTAGAATACATTTATATTACCTCATAGGAAAAAAGAAAGCACGTTCGTGGAATTCACATCTTCGGGGGTACTCACAAGGCCAATATATAAAATAAAAGAAAGTGAGATCAGGTCACAAGGGAAAACAGATGTTCACTATATTCAAGTAATTAAGTAGTTACCCAACCCTTTTACCTGGTTATAAATCTTCTTCGCTAAGGACAAGTTATCATAGTATATTATTTTAGCCAAAACTAGTTAGTAACACCGAAGTGCTCCCCCAGAGTCCCCATAATTTGCGTGCAAAGTTTCGAGCCTCCAGGTTTTATGGTCTTGGAAGTCCGGCGAACACACACACACACACACACACACACACACACACTACTACTACTACTTCGCTGTTACTCGGAATCTAGAATGACGTTAGTCAATACGGGACCGGCAGGTTCGTCCACAGATGTTGCACGTGTGGAGGGCTACCTCTAGTGTGGGAGGGGCGGCGGCAGCGTCTTTCCGGCGTTGGCGCTAGTCTACCTCGGTATGCACTTGAGCTAATTCGAAGGTATTGACACCATCTTGTGTGGTGCTCCTCCTAGCGTTACGGTATGAAGTAATCGTCTCCCAGGTGAGGGGGTCGATGTCCGCGGGGTGGACAAGTGGGAGCCGAGATACTGAAAGTGGGTAACATTAGAGAGGGTAGTACTGTTAAGCTTGATGGATGGTGGAGGTGTGGCTGGGCCAGAGGCAGGCTGAAAGAGAATCTGAGTTTTACGTTCATTCACCTCAAGACCGAAGTGTGCTTACAGATCTGCGTCGGTCTTCAGGATCTCCAGTAGGTCGCGTTCAGTGTGAGCGACAAGGGTGAGGTCGTCTGCATACTGAATTTCAGTAATGGTTACTGTTGACACCTTTGTTTCTGCCTGGAATCGTCTTATATTGAAAATACCCCTCATCCGGTACTGGATGTCCACTCCCCCAGCTAAATTGGCACTGGCACGAGTAAGGAAGGCAGCCAAGAAAATGGAAAACAGAGTTGGTGCTAGTATACATCTTTGTTTTACCCCGTTTGGATGGTGAATAACTCAGACTGGGTGTCATTGTGCAGCAAACTGTCTTTTATGCCATCGTGGAGTTGTCTCGCAATGGAGATGAATTTTGGTGGGCAGCCAAAAAGGCTGAGAGTCCGCCAGAGGTCTTCCGTCTTGACCGAGTCGAAGGCCTTGGTTAGGTCGATGGATTGAATTGAATTGAATTGAAACAGTTTATTTAGCCAGAAAAACACAGATACAGAGTGGATAATAATAACAATATTAGCATGGCTGAGCCAGTTGAGAACCTGAGCTCTCCTGGAGGTCATGTACAGGTCACGACACTGTTCTCTGTATCTGGCGGACAGCAAAGATCATGTTAGTGATGCCACGTGATGGTCTAAGGCCACATTGAGATTCTTGGAGGAAGTTTTCCGCCCTGGGAAATAATCTTGCCAGCTACAGACAGCAGTGAGATCCCGCTGTAGTTGCCTGGCATTGAGCTCGGCTCAGGCGTGCAAATATGAATTCCTCGATCCGAGATTTCCTGCAGTGGATTACCCATATTCAGAACACCGGCTTGAACCCCAGATTAGGTAATCTGTCGCATTATCTTCAATTACGAGCAAGGATTCGAACACTGAAATTCCAGCCGATCACGTTTGGCGGCAACTATGACTGGCCGAGTCTTTACGGAGGAGGAAAAATCTCTCCTTGCAAGCTTAGTCGGTGAAAACAGTATTATAGAAAGTAAAGAGATAGATGCGGTATCAATTATCAAGAAATCTAAGAAATGGAAGCATATAACTGGACAGTACAACAAGAGCCAATGTCCAAAAAGAACACCACTACAACTACGGACTTGCTGGAAGAATTTGAATGTCAAAGCAAGGAAGTATATTGACAGGTAAGCTTTGTAAATGTTAATATCATTTTACCACATTTATCTAGTAATATGGATGATGATGCAAGCAAGTGGTAATAGCTAAAAAGTTTATTATACTCTTAGCTGCAATTAAACATAAGGGTAATAATTAAAGGGTAAGTTTCCTGATTAACCCCTAACTCCCTTTGAAGCTTAAAATTTTATTTTCCTAAAGGTTTTTAGTATGATTCATTTGATTCTAACACCAATTTCTGTCGAAAATCACTCGTTTCTGAATTATGATCCCATTCTCCGATGATAATCATTAGGGAACCTTGGGAAACAAGGGGTTTTCGTGTGATTTGTGACAGACATGGATGTTAGAATCAAATGAATCACACTAAAAACCTTAGGAAACAGAAGATTTTAACCTTCAAACGGAGTTAGGTGTTAATCCGAAAATTTCCAATTTGATGATATGGCCGAAAAGCGCGCTCTCTGTCAAAATTCATGTTGACTTGCTTGAAGGATCGGACGCCAAATTTGCCTCCAGGCTGAATTACCACGAGGATGACAATTCCGATCTCAAACCCGGTTTGAATCGTTGTGTTGGCTCCAGTGAGCGTTCTGAATACCAACAATCTTCAATCTTTGCTCGATCCTTGGTTTAAAACTCCATGCGGTTTCAAATCACTGTTCTGAATTCGGGCCTAAGAGCTTGGAGGATTTCCTCTTTTTTTTCCCATATATTCTTCAGGAGAGAGTGGAGACGGCTGATAAGCAGAGGTCCTTCTCAGAGCCTACCCAACCGTCAAAGCAGGTGGACGTGCTGGGCGTCGTTCCCGGCTCGTGTTCAATTTTGTTGACCGTTACGACTGTCAGCCTTGTTTTTCACGTTGGGCTCGCTCTGGCTGCTTTATCTTGTAGTTGTACATGGATATTATTATTCGTGTACTCTACGCTTCTTCCCTATTCTATCCTTTTGCCAAGAGTCCCTGATGTTTGGTAACGACGTGAAACCTGTGGACAGAGCCACAAGGGTTCCCTCAGAGGGCTGTTGAGCTGAGACAGTAAGGGTGGCAACATTTTCTGTTATGGATTCGGCAGTGCTTCATAACCTGCCACTGTTAGGTGTTAGGGCTTGGCTAGGCCCCGTCAGGGGATTGTCTGTTCACCCTATGCCTAAACACATCCTTACGCGTCCAGCAAGTAGACAGGGGGAGGAGCATCCATGGGGTTTAGCTGAGGTAGACCTAAGGGTGAGAATAAATAGACTTGTGGATCTGAGAGATTGTAATGGCCCCTGTTTCATAAGCAGAAGAATTATATAAATTGGTTAATTACATTTGATTTATATACTGATTCATCCCTTGTAACTTTCCACTAGCTATGAGGTGACATGTTCAGTGTACTTGGTAAGGTGTGCCCACGGGAAGCTGCGTCATATTATGCTGAGTTAAGGCATTAAGTAGTCGGCTCCCTGGCCACCTAAAGCGGGCAGTAGTTTGATATCCTTGACTAGAGGAAGACTTTTTTGAGAGCCATCGTGGATGGTTCCGTCTTCCCTATAGGGAGGACGACGTGCCTATTCCGTTCTCCCTCGATGGGTCACTACTCATAGAAGTCACACTCATAATCTCACATCGAAAGGACGTGATTAAACGGTCTATTTACATAGCCGCCGTTCTCTCCCTTCACACTCATAAATAGTGGAAGTTGCAGTTGATTTACACTCAGGAATTATATAAACGATAGTTTTTCAATAAAAGAAGAAACAGACAATTGGGTTTCGCTACTCTTACCCAATATAATATATGTCTAGCCCCATATACATTACGACTAGAATATAGGTGGCAGCGGTGGTTAGTTTTAACACTATCTGGCCTATAGCTGCATTGCGTAAGCGCTGTGCGTACATTAGTTTGTATGACTGCCAATTCACATATCCCTTCTGCAGCAGGAATAAATGCGAACATATAGTCTGGACATACGTGTAAGTGTAGATATGACGACTTAAACCGCGACAGTACCCTAGGATCCTCCAACGCCAATAAAGAATATTCCTCATCTACAAGTAAAAGTTCTTTAGGCCTATCCAGAGCATACAGTGTGTCGTTAACAAACCAGGGGAAGGGTTCTAAATGCCATGCATTAAACTTATGTTGCCCTCGCATAGGTATGTGGATAAGAATAGAATTGTGCGTGAGAGTCGACTCCAATAGAGGGTAATAATATTCCACCTCATGATAATTAAAAATAGGAGTTAAGTGATAAGTCAACTTGGCAATCTGTAATGCATCAAGAAGCGTCTGCACAGGCACAAGCTTTGCGTCCACACGCCCTTTTCCAGCATCTACTATGCTGTCAATTAGTTCATTTTTATTAATAATAACATTCTGAACTGAATTTTCCGCAGCATGCAAATATTCAGAAAAATAAAGGAGCCACTGTAACGTAGGGACTGAATTCTGCAACTTATAAACAACCCTCGATATATGGTTAGACTCCGATATTATCGCATTAACTTTTGACTCTAAAGCAGTAATCGCTTGGAATGTTTGAGATATAACACGATTCTGCTGAAATACAGCTTGATCAACAATGCTCATGCGGTCCCCCAATTTAACTACATCGTCGGCAGTTGCCGTACCAAACAGAGTGCTTTGGATAAGACCCACAAAATTAAACAAACCCCTCTTTCGTCGTGCCTGGGAACGCACTTCCTTTGCAAGATCAGCCTCAGAATCTGGTATTCTTTTTCCGACAGCGACGAGAAGCTTGTGAAGGGTCCTGAGACGAAGTTGTTCAATAGTTTGTGCAACCATTGTCGATACATTAGGAGCTGAACGGAGATCATCTAGGACTGCCAATGCTGACTGTAGTTGCGCGTCGATGGTTTCCATCTGACGGGGAAGCTTGAGCAGTCCATGCAACTCATACTTGATGTTCACCACGTCCTCTACTATGAGAACGCGTCCAAGGGGTGCAACCAGCGCACCAGGCTTGATTACGGATGTGGACATGTCTGTCAACACAACGGTGCCACAACACAGTAGGAGCAACACATTGATGCTCCAAGCCATTCTGTAAGAGATTACATTTGTTTTAATATCTGCTTGCGGAACGAAGCTTCATACAATAATCATTAGGCACACTCTGCTCTTGTACAGTCTGCAAAACGGTGTCTATTACATCATTACCATCTGTGGGTAATAAATGTTCATGGGCCTTCTTAAGACGGTCCGCATGCACGACATCTGCGATCTGTGCATTAGGCTTCCAATTTTTTAATTTGTTGCCCGCTTCTTTGGCTACAATGCGGAATGGACCCGAAAACTTATCCGAAACCTTGGAGTTCCTTTCAGGTACTCTTACCATAATAGCATCTCCTATCTCTAACACGACAGGTTTAGCTTGTTTATGTTGCTTGACCATCATTTCAGGGCGTGGCGCTGCTAAATGTGATCGTACTTGGCTATGAATATCCGTAAAAACACGGATTTGTTTTGCCGCGAAATCATCTATATTATAAACAGGTTTTGGCGTGTCCATAAGTACAACATAAGGCAGACGTTTGTCTGTACCATATACAATGTAGTAGGGTGATTTGACCGTAGAGCTATTAATCGACCTATTAATAGACGCTGCAACCTGCGGTAACCAATCTTCCCATGTGTATTGCAAATCACACACAATCAGGCGAAGTATCTCCAGGATGTTGCGATTGGTTCTCTCAACAAGGCCATTAGCCTGTGGATGATAGGCTGTCACAAAACTTTACTGTATTCCATATTGGGCACATATTTGTGCTACTAACTGATTCTTGAACTCTGTCCCATTGTCTGAGAGAAGAACCTTAGGCGTAGTATATGGACATATAAGATTCATCACTAATGCATAGGCCACAGACTCGGCTGTTTTATCCTTCAGTGGGACTAAAACCACTAATCTAGAAAAATGATCCACACATACTAAGACGTACGAGGATCCCTGATGACTCCTCGGAAGTTGTAACAAGTCAATAGCGACTGTGTCAAACGGACGGTCAGGTGTAGGATATTGTAGAATCGGTGCCGGTGACCTTGTAGTACCCTTATGTTGAGTACATGACAAACACTGAGCAATGTGTAATTCTATATCTTTCTTCATCGTGTTCCAGAAATACTTCTTTCTTACTTCCGCGAAGCACTTGTCACGTCCTTGGTTACCTGCCTGTGGAACATCGTGGAACAACGTTATAATCGTTTCACACAACGAGTCAGGTACGACTATTTGAGAAACAATACCCTCTGGCGTCTTTTTCGATCTATGGAGTATGTTATGTCGTAATTCAAACTGACTTAAGGGAAAAATTAATTTGGGGAGATTAACATCCTCTCCCGATTCTACAGTAGAGCAAAAATGACTGCTGACCATAACGGGTCGCGTCGTTGCTCATCCTCCAATTGTGAGAGAGTGAACGTTGATACAGGCATCACTGGTGCTATATTTCTTGACAAAGCGTCGGCGACAACATTCGCCTTCCCGGTAAATACCTAAACTCGGGGTCAAATTTCTGAATTGTCAGATACCAGCGTGCCAATCTGCCTGATAAGTTTCTGCCATGGAACAGTCCAGTCACTGCTGCATGATCCGTAAACACAGTTATCGTATAACCAAACTTCTAACTTAAACCAAACTTATAACTTAAACTTCTTCAGTGCCCACACAACAGCTAACGTCTCCAAATGCGTTACTGAATAACGTGTTTCAGCATCATTAAGTTTACGACTTGCAAAAGCTATCATTCGAAACTTTCCTCGCGATTCCTCTTACATGAGTACGGCTCCGATTCCTTGTCCAGAAGCGTCAGTACAGAGGGTGAAAGCTTGAGTGTAGTCAGGGAATGCCAGAACAGGGGCATTGGTAAGCGCTATCTTCAATGCCGCAAAACTATATTCGTGTTCAGCATCCCACACAAACATTGCATCTTTCTTAAGCAACTTTGTCAGGGGTAATGCCAATGTTGCATAGTTCTTAATAAAAGAACGATAATATTCAGATAAACCAAGAAAACTTCGCACTTGATCAACCGATGTAGGACGTGGGAACTGAGATACAGCTTTAACTTTATCATCCACTGTATGAATGCCTTCATCGTCAACTACATGACCAAGGAAATGGATTCTGGATTTTAAAAACTCACATTTTGAAAGTTTAATCTTAAGACCTGCTGTGGAAAGTTTTTCTAACTCTTCACGCAGTTTAATCAGATGGATATTGACATCTTTACTGATTATTATTAGATCATCCAAACAGGGTGTTGATCATTCTTTGAAATGTCAGTTGGGCATTCCTGAGACCAAAGGGCATCCGTAGAAACTCAAAGTGGTCCAGGGGAGTACTAAATGCCGTGACCTCCCGTGATTTCTCATCGAGTGGTATCTGCCAATACCCACAAAGCAAATCTAAGTTGCTAAATACAGCATTATCCTTACCTAAGGACTGCAATATATCACTCAAGACAGGCATAGGATACCTATCTGGGATCGTAAATTCATTAACGCGCCTGAAATCAATAACTGGGCGCCAACCACCATCCTTCTTTGGGACGAGGAATAAAGGGCTATTAAAAGGGGACTTAAAATGCGTAATAACATTCTCAACCAACATATCTTGTACCATATCCTGAACTACAGCGCGCTGGCTATGTGATAGTCTGTAAGCTGGTACATAGATTTGTGCCCTCCTTTAATGATATATGATGAATGTTAAATCTGTCTGTCCTAGCTTTTCCCCTGGCAAGGCTACAATATTTCTGTAGTCAGCAAGCAGCTCCAAAAGGCGTATCTTGCCCTGAGGATGATCCATCACCTTAATATGTGGCGCTATTTGATCTATACTCTCCTGCCTAGTCTGTTGGGATTGAGGTACAATACTACCAATTGGGAATTGCATAAGCTGTAATTCGACATTGTTGTGATATACCAGAAAATCACACAAATAACATTCTTTCTTCAATATTTTCTGAACGCTTGTTCTATTCAGAACTAGAACGTCTGTCAAACCAGCAGGTCTCATCGTGCTTATCGTCGACTTGCACGTCTCCGGGATACATACAACATCGGTCCCCGTATACACGTCAGGTAATTCCACAGTGGCCTCGGTGAATTCCTCATTCTGATAGTGGAGAGTACTCTTCAAAATTGCAGGTACTAACTTCCAACTCTATTAATGTCTCCACAGTGCTTATGCAATGCAGCTATAGGCCAGTTAGTGTTAAAACTGTGTTTCACACTCATCTCCATAATGTGCAGTACTTATTCTTTCCTACTGTCACTACTGTTATTTTAAAATGCCACGATGGTGGTAAGCAGTTAGTTGTGAAAGGTCATTACCAATCTCCGGATTACTGTGAAGTCACTTGTAGTTCATTACGGACCTTGCCTATTCATCAGCATTTTGCCTTGAATTTAAATCTCATGTGTGATTTAATTCCCATGTTTCCTGTTATGAACTTTACTGTAAAAGAACTTCAGATTATTTCAGAGAAACTAAAGGTTATTTCCTACTTGAAAGAGACTCAATTTGCTGATTTGAACAATAACTTGCCATTGTACGAGATACTAGCCCGTAAGACACTTAAGTCTAGGACCCCAGTAGTTGATGAACCTATGGTTTCAGAGTCCCCAGCTTAGTGTTTACACATATGTTTGTAACATGGTTAGGCTTATGTATAGGATGTTTATCTGCGAGTTTAGTGTAGTCCTCACGGAGCTAAGGTGGTAGGTGACCGAGCGATGTAATGGCCCCTGTTTCATAAACAGTAGAATTATATAAATGGGTTAATTACATTTGATTTATATACTGATTCATCCCCTGTAACTTTCCACTAGCTATGAGGTGACATGTGCAGTGAACGTGATAAAGTGTGCCCACGAGAAGCTGCATCATATTATGCTGAGTTAAGGCATTAAGTAGCCGGCTCCCTGGCCACCTAAAGCGGGCAGTAGTTTGATATCCTTGACTAGAGGAAGACGTTATTTGAGAGCCATCGTGGATGGTTCCATCTTCCCTATAGGGAGGACGACGTGCCTATTCCGTTTTCCCTCGATGGGTCACTACTCATAGAAATCATACTCATAATCTCGCATCGAAAGGACGTGATTAAACGGTCTATTTACATAGCTACCGTTCTCTCCCTTCACACTCATAAGCAGTGGAAGTTGCAGTTGATTTACACTCAGGAATTATATACACGATAGTTTTCAATAAAAGAAGAAACAGACAATTGGGTTTCGCTACTCTTACGCAATATACTGTAATATATGTCTAGTCCCATATACATTACGACTAGAATAAGATGGTTACATTATCCTCACAGAGACAGATGAAGATGCTGATAAGCTACTTAAGTCTGATGCCATGGACAAAATGAAACCAACGGATAAGAGGTCATTGTTCCGAGGGAATATGGCGCCAGGAAGTTAGACAAAGATGTAGTGGAAAATAATGCAGAAGAAATAAGAGAAGAAACAGAAAAGCAAAACAACGTCAAGATTGTGGAGGTGTACCCTATGTATGCCTATAATATAATCAAGGTTCGCTTTGCAGAAACGAAGGATGCAAACAGAATGAAGGAGAAGGGGCTCTATGCATATGGCACTTCCATCTCATCACAAATAGAACACGCCCATCCAACAATGTAAGAAGCGCTACAAATACAATGAGCAAATGACCAAGAACTGCCCCCTGCAAGGGATCGTATGCTCTGAGTGTTCATCTGATCAACACTTCTACAAAGAATGCTGTAGCACCACCAAACACTGTGTCGTCTGAGAGGGTGGCCACAGTACCTTCTCTGCCACCTGCCTGGTCAGGAACGGGTAATTCAAGAAACAGAGAAGAAACTGACCGAAATAACCAAAGCAAAAAGAAACCAGAAAAAATTCTAACACCATAGAAAAGACCACTCAGTCGACGATCATGGCTTACACCCAAACCCTAAAGGACGCTCTGAAAGAAACTCAAGCAGACTTACAAAAACTCAACAATGTCAGCGAGACCATGGAAGTCCTGCAATCAGAGATACGAACCATCAAGGACTTAATAAAACAGGCAGTTACTGAGTCACTGGGCGCCATTAGGGATGCAGTGGCGGAGAGCATCAGGAGTGTCTCCTCTCCACAGTTGGATGAGTCCAAAGCCGCCACTAAATACTTGTCTTACATGTATGCCCAACGACCTTAACCTACGCCAGAAATGGACCATGTCCTCCTTGACTTAGCCCAAAATTAGTATAACCGTATCCCCGACGTGGCCAGGCAGTACCCCTCGAATCACAGCTCCTCCACCGACACCGTAAATCTTTGTGATCCTAAGTCATGTACTCCCAGCGACGACAGTGACTATCGAACTTCAACCACAGTCAATGGTTGCGACCAGGCGATGGCGACTTAGTCCACAGAGGAACAAGACCCTCGAGCTACAGCGTCAGTAGATGACTTCGATACGCAGGCCCAGGACCTGAACATCTTCCTGTACACGGATGTTCGAAGGTTCTGATAAGTTCCGGCCCCTAGAAATGGCAGAAGTCGAGCAAACACTTCAAGTGACGCCCTAAGCTACGGTCTCCGAAATGGCAGTCGTTATCAGGATGAAAATTGTCCAATATAATGTCCAACACTGGACCCTTAATAGACGTTACGAACTGTCGAATTTATACTATCAATTAGACCCAGACATCATTCTGTTAAACAGTACTGGCATAAAGGACAAAAGTAAGCTGAAAATTTTTGGCTACACTGTATGCCAGAGGAATATGACGGGTGAGCTGACGGACGGTGTCGCTGTGGCCATCAGGTCACGGCTGAGTCACAGAGTGGTACTAGACTCTGAGGTAGAGACCACCAGGGGATCTGTTATCATATACACAATGTACCTACCTCCCAAACGTCCTTATTTACCCGAACAAGACCTCAACCAGCTGCTGCACCACAGAAACCAATATACATCATAGGGTACTTAAATGCGCGCCACGCCATACTAGGACACGGTAATGAGAACAACGTCGGTGTGGCGCTGTTTGACAACATCAGAAGGGGAAACTGCAACACCTCTGGCCTGATTTCCCGACACTGATCAAACGTGCCAGTGCCACAACACCCGACATAATCCTCTCTAACAACGAGGCCGTCCTGTACAGGCACGTTACCGCCGGAACCATCAGTACCAGCGACCACCTGTCAGACGTCGTGACGCTCTCCTCCAATCTCAATATCATCCCTACAAACATCAGGTCAAACCTCAAACGGGCAGACTTGGACTCCTTTAAGGAGTACACTGGTACAATGTTACACTGATGTGAAGACGGAGATGGACAACAACATCCCGAACACCACCCACAAGACCATTCCCCATCCTCACACTAGTCACCAGCTGAGGCAGCTCACTATCCAGTACGATCACGTGAGACAGGTAGCCAGTATCCGCGAGTGGACGCAAGGGCTCAGAGACTAGTACCGAAAGATACAGATGGACCTCCAACACGAGAGCAAAAGTCTACATGAACAAAAGTGGGCTGCCTTGTGTGTTGAAGACTGCCAAAATTACCGCGATTCTGCTGCCTTCTGGAAAGGGATCAAGCGACTGATGGGTTCCACCTCTAACACGGTCCTTTACCTGCTCGACCAAAACAATGTGAAAATATTCGAGGAGGAAAACCAAGAACAATTACATCGGCGATATTTAAGGAAGATCTTTACCATTAGTGAACAGGAGAACGAGGGATTCGACGGGAAGTTTGAGGAGGACATTTTAGGTCAGTTGCAAGACCATCAGCACCTGCTCTAGGCGCTCGCACGGACTGACTTCACTAGACTGGTGGACGACAACTACTTGACGGAGCGCATAGTTCCTGCAGATGTGTCATGAGTCATAAAAGGGTCTAAAAACAAGTCATCTGGGCAAAGCCATATTAACAAGAAGATCATGGCCCAACTCCTCGACAGCATGATAGAGAGGCTTGCTCATATATGCAATGCCTGCCTCGCCTCTGGATACTTCCCTAAGATTTTCAAAATCGCCTTATCCGCCTTATACCAAAAGCAAGAAAGCCTCGAAACAAGATAAAAAAAATCGTCCATTATCGCTACTTGAGGTACCAGCCAAAATCCTCCAAAAAAATAGCAAACAAGCGGTTGCGGATGTATCTAGAGGACGAAGACGTGCATAATCCCAGCCAGTTCGGCTTCCGCCAGTATCGAGGCACATCCACCGACATAACTCAGGCCTATGAGCAGATCGCCAACTCCATGACTGGCCGCCTGCAGTGCAACGTGATGCTGAGGGACGTCAGCAAGGCGTTTGACAAGTTTGGCACGCGGGACTGCAGTAAAGATCATACAACTGGGACTACCCGAAAACCTGACGCGCCTGCTATGCAACTTCATTACGAACCACACAGCCAAAATCAAGATGCAAGAACATTTTGGAGAAGAATTCTTACTCTCGAGCGGCGTACCTCAGGGCTCTTGTCTCTCACAAACCCTTTACACGCTCTACACGACTGACCTGGCACCCCAATCGTCGGCAGCGAGTACGTCATGTATGCCGACGATGTAACACAGATCATCACCTGCCCAGGAAGGTCCACGGCAAGGATGGCGCGACTCACTGCTCGGGCAATAGAGGATATCTCGGAATATGAAAATAAATGGAAAATAAAAAGAAATAAAACGAAATTCGAGGTCATACCCATAGCCAAATTCAAGCTGGCACCATTGATGATCGACGACGAAAAGATTGAGTACTCTAAACAAGGCAGGTTGCTCGGCCTCATCGTCTCTCGGACAGGCATCATTTCCCACGTGAAGGACAGACTAAAGAAAGCCAAAGTCCCCGCCGCCAAATTAAAACATTTTAAACTGATGTATGAGACGATACAAGTCCACCTGTACAAGGCGCTGGTGAGACCTGTGTTGGAGTACCCATAAGTACCACTCGTCATACTCGGGAAGACCAGACTACAACAACTACAGAGCTTCCAAAACAAGTGTCTGAGGTCAGCCAGTAGCCAAGCGCCAACCTACCAGGAGAAATAAAACGGAGGCCCTCAACGTTAGGTTCCGTCGCGTAGGGAAGAAGGTTTGGGACAAGCTCTTGGGCGACACTCACAGCCCAGACCACCTACGCAGGGATGACGTGGCCTGGTGGTCATGGAGTCTGCCCGCACTACAACAACCCAACCTGCGACCCATCTCTGTCCGCCACAGTGATCCACCTTAGATTAAAACTTAGATGATATAAGATCACATTTAAAAAGTCACAATCTAGTGAGTCCATAACGAAATACAGTAATAAGATTATAATAAACATGTAATTGTAGAATCACATTAGCCATTGTCAACCAAAGTAACCATTTTGCAACCTCATCCTAAATCCTACGTCAGCTTAGTTAGCCAACAAACTCTGTAATATGTAAAACAAAAGGTGTCGTCCCCCTCTGTTCAACGCATTAAACTTTTTTAACCTTTCCCCCCACGACTATCTGTCGTGACTTCTCTATCCTTCATGTCTGGCTGTGCCTTGAGCCACAGCATACCTTCCATCCTTTCCCAACCTTAAACTACAAAAAAAGTCATTCTGCTTTATACACCTCGACTGGGATTCCATTAGGCTCTGAGGGTTTGTTATTCTTCATCTGTTGATGGCAGTAGCTTCCTCATACAGGGATGGGGGATAACTGAGGTGGGACAGCTCTGGATGCTGACTGACCTGCTGGGAAGTCAGGATATCCACATCTGTGTTTCGGTTGAGCAGCAAAGGGTAGTGCTCTTTCCAGCGCTGAAGTATGCCTTCTTTGTCTTTAATTAGGGAGTTCCCGTCGGATGAGTGGAGGGAGACTTTGCCATGAGTGATTGGCCCATAAAATGTTTTAGTGGAATTGAAAAAATCGCATATCCCGTGTTGATTTGCAATTTTTTGCAGATCAGTTAAAGCATCCGGGTAATTTTCATGAAACCAGTCATGGTGTATTCTTCAAATCTAGCTGAGGGTCTTTCTGCAGGTTTTTGACTTGACAGGGTCGAGACTACACCATTCGACACTGGGATTTGGGTTGTTTGTTGCCCATGTTCGAGCTGGTCTCTGAAAGCATGTGTTACCACTGGATCCTCCAGACGCTTAGTGATAAAACATCTTCTGGAGGCTTGTTGCCTTCGCCATTTTGGGGTGACGTGAAGTGAGAGCTTGGGTCTGATGAACCGATGATCAGTGTCGCAGTGGTCTGAGCCACGCATGGCTCGTGGGTTGAGGACATCTCGGCAATCCCTTTTTCTGACAATGATGTAGTCAACGAGATTCCAGTGTTTGGATCGTGTGCGTTGCCACGAACCGTTGAAATTGTCAGCTATCCTAACCAACGTATTGGTGATAGTGAGGTTGTGTGAGGCACACTTGGTGAGGAATTGAATTGAATTGAATTGAAACAGTTTATTTAGCCAGTAAAACGCAGATACAGAGTGGATAACAATAACAATATTAACATGGCTGAGGCAGTTGAGAACCTGAGCTCTCTTTTAGGCACCTGATATATACTATACATTTATCTCAAGGAAGTATTATGTAACATTTAGTAATATCTGGAATAATACAATAGCATGGTGGGAATAAGAACATCTCAGAATGTTACCACGACTATCACTTCAATATTTTATTTATTTATTATTATTTTCTTAGTTTATTTATATTTTTATTATTATTATAAGTATACAATATACATAAATTACAGTGAAAAAGAAACATAAGTATAACGGGGGAGCAGTACAACATGGGTTGTACAGTATTAAGGTTGAACAAGAGGACAGAGCTGTCAGGATTATGTCTAGTTGGCAATTACGTTTACTGCAATGGTAATTTCTTATCATGATAATTTAAGATAAAACGGTTTTGATGGTACAATAAAAGCAGGTACTGTAAATATAGTAGGTATTACAAGAAATTAATACTTAGACAATAGATATTTTTTAAGAGATGATTTAAAGGAAGGGAGCATAATCTTTGCTCAGATGGGTGAGGATAAGTTGTTCCACACCTTCACACGTGATATTTTATGGTGGTCTGGGACTGAGAGGAGCACATGGCGGGTGGTCTTAGTAGCTCTGGGTGCCTTAAGTTGTATCTCTGATTACTCCGGAACTGGAAATAATTATTGGCAAGCAAGTGATTGATAGATTTGTAAACAAAGAGGGCACAGCAGTAGGTGTAAATATATTCGAATTTTAACATTTTCAATTTAGCCAATTTTTCGTTTGTGTGATCCGTTTTTTTTTCAAGTAGGTCATTGTGCAGTAACCAGAGATTGTGTTTTTGAAGAGCCAGAGGCCCCCCATAGTGTGTGACAGTGTATCAGGTGTTGGTAAACAAGATCATGATAGATTTCTTTCATTGCTGTGAGAGTGAATGACTGTCGAGTGTGATACATGATACCGCACTGTATATTGACTTTACTGTGAATGGCTTGAATGTGGTTTCTCCAGTTAAGTTTCTCATCAACAATAACTCCGAGGAATTTAGTTTTTGTTCGCGTTTGAGGACTGTATTACCAAGGTACAGGGGGTACATGTCTGGGGGTAAGTTTTTCCTTCTGTGAAATATCGTGTAGTGAGTTTTCTCAAGGTTTAAGGTCGGTTTATTACGTATTACCCAGGTCCTGACTTTAGTCAATTCAGTGTTCATAGGACCGAAAATGGAACCTTGGGGGACGCCATACAAGATTGGCGAGGAGTCAGATTGGTGATTATTATAGAAGACATACTGTATCCTACTGGACAAATATGAGGTAAACCAATTCTGGGACAAGCCCCTAACGCCGTAATGTTCAAGCTTTGAAAGGATGATGGTATGGTCGACAGGCTTTAGAGAGGTTCAACAATATACCGACTGTGAACTGACTGTCATCAAGGAATTTAATATCTAATTAGTAAAGGACAGCAGAGCACTCTCAGTCTACCTTCTAGCTCTAAATCCAAACTGGGAGTCTGTAAAGATGTTATTGACATTGCAGAAGGAATTTAGTCTACTACATGCTAGCTTCTCCAGTATCTTACTCAAGGCTGGGAGGACTGATATGGGGCGGTAATTCTTGAAGAGACCTTTGTCCCCAGATTTCTTATATGCTGGGTGAACTTTAGCAATTTTCAGCTTATCCGGGAAGACACCACTAGTGAAGGCTGAGCTACAAATGTGTAGAACAGGTAGTAATAAGTGGGCTACTTTCTTAATGATGCTCATTGGTATACTGTATTGTCTTCGCCTGCTGCTGCATCTTTGGTTATTTTTATGATGGCCAGTAATTCATCTGCTGAGACAGGGGATAAGAACAGTTCATTTTGCTGTCTGTTTTGCAGGTAGGCTCTAAATTCCTCATGGTGATCAGGGATGCTCTCTGCAAGATTTTTGCCAACATTACTAAAATATTCATTGAAGTGGTTGGCAATGAGGGAGGGTTCCGTTAAAACTGAATCATTTATCATAAAAGCTTAGTGGGGGGCCGAAGGCTGAGTGTTCCTGATCTGAATAGAATTTATGACATTCCAGGTTTTCTTACCGTCGCCTGATGCTGACTGGAGCTTATTTGTATAATAGCTACGTCTGGCATTTCTAACTTCGGTAAGCATGACCAAAAGTTATGGGTGTTTTGCAAATTTCCTTTGAAGTTTATGCTTTTCTTTTATCATTATCTTAATTTCTCTTGTGATATAGAGTTTGGAAATGGATACAGTTTTCACGGACTTACAGGAGTCTTGAGCGGGAAGCATTTATCAAAGCAAGCATTGAAGATGCAAGAGAAGTTGCAGCAGTTCACATTAGGGTTGTCGGAGGCATAGACAAGATCCCAGTTAGCATTCATTAGGTTGTTTTAAAAAAGGAGCATATTGTTGGTGCAGTAGTCTCTGTATTGTATTGACTCTACTAGACCTTTCAGGTCTTGTGGGTGTTTTATGCATCGCAAAAACTGGGAAGTGATCTGAGATATTGTTATAAATAATTCCATTGGGATTACACTTGCCTAGTCCATTTCTCCCTATGATTCCCTACCAATTGTCAGCATCTCTTCCAACTCTGGCATTAAAGTCACCTTGGAGCTCAACCTTATCTTCTCTGGGTATAGAAGTTAGCCCTCTGTCAAGGTCGGCATAAAAGGCATTCTTGATGTCATCCTCTATATCCAGTGTTGGGGCGTATGCACTGATGAAGAAGTCATGCCGAAAGTGATTCAATGGGACTCTGAGCATCAAGAGACACTCCTTGATCCCAACTGTCATTTCAGTTAGCCTATGTAGGATGCATTGGCGGATGGCAAGGCCACCTCCATAAATGTGGTTTCTCTCTGCAGCAGGCTTTCCCTTCCAGAAGAAGGTATAGCCAGACCCCCACTCTGTGAGTTGACCCTCTTCTGGGAGCTGGGACTCACTAATGGCTGCTACGTTGATGCTGTACCTAGCCAGCTCTTTTGCCACAGGGGTGGTTTTTCTTCCCAGGATGCTCATTTGTACCAGTATCCAGAAGGGTCTAGACATTCCATGTAGCGACCATAACTGGTTACATAGTTTGTTTTTGTTTAGATCTGTGATTATGATTGTGTTTTCGACCGCGTAAGGACGACCTAACTGGGTGCGGTTGCCCAGTCAGGCTATGTTTAGGGCACATTTTCTAGCCCCCTCCCCATGTGGGGTGAGCAGAGTGGCTCCTCGAAGGGCTGCTCAGTCGCACAGACAGGTCCGGATTGTACTGCTGCCTAGATCATAGTGCATAAACGACCATCTATTTTTTCTATGCCGCCCATGTGCAGAGTTGTGACTAGAGACTCCCAGCAGTCATCTCTGCATGTCCCCGTCGCCACTCTTCCTCCGCCATAGGACTTTTGGGGTATAAGATGATGAGAAGTATGATGAGCTTGATGGTGGTTGCATGTGAGTGGATTTATGTGGTGAGGTAGAAGCGCAGGCTGCTGCCACACATCTTGGCTTTCCCTTTTCTTGATCCAGTGGTGCAAGTATTGCAAAGAATGGGAAGAGGGAGAGTTGCATTAGGCTGCCGATAGCCCAGCTTGTTGGATTTCCCCTTAGTAGCCTGTCCATCATGCATTGCTTTCGTTTGTCGGTGTAGTCGTTGGGTTCCCATGGTGATCACCTCTTCCGCCGATACCTTCGTTAGGATCTTGTTTCAGCTCTGTAAGCATATCTGCCTGATGCAGGGCTTCACCACAGATTTTTCGTTCGGGGTTTCCTCCTGTAGCTTTTGTCACCTTTGATACAGTCGCAGATTGGTTGATAGTTGAATCGTCACAGCCGCCCTGGGTTGCACTTGTAATTATCTAAGCTTGTAAGTTACTCAAGTGCACACAGGTTCTGCTATCTTCACTTGTTGTTCCTTGGTTTAATGTAAACACATGTGGTGATTTTCTAGTTTTATATTGGATAGTCTGGTAGTTTCAAGATTGCTTGTTGACAGATTAATGAGCATTAGCTATTAGCTTGTAATTAGCTGATATAATTAGAGAGAGGTACAGCCTGGGGGAGCTAAGCTCACAACACGTCTCTTTGGTACGGTGTCTGGCTGTGTACTTGTGAACTGTGGGAAACTGTGTGAACTAGCTGACCTCTCTTCCTCTGGTTGTTGGGGAGAATCTATACAGGCTTACTCTCCCACTATGGGCTCAGAAAATTTATGGGTTGTAACCCAAGTTTGTGTGAAACAAACAAACTGTTCACCTTAGGAGGGGGTGACAGAACAAAGCTCAGTATAGCTGTATGCTCAATAGTCTGGGAGTTAGAATGTATATAATGAATATATGTCCTTAGCTCATATTTATATAATATTAATTGATAGAGGCTCTGTAAACATATCTGCCTGATGCAGGGCTTCACCACAGATTTTTCGTTCGGGGTTTACTCCTGTAGCCTTATACCTACCAAGGTTAATCCTGAAGGCAGCGGGGCAGTGATTGGTAGGCGCCAGGATGTGTCCATAGGCTAGTGGGCCTCTGTGCTATCCCTCTGGGGCCACTGCTGCTCCAAGATTCCCCTGCTGGTCTACTCTGGGCCCACGAGGCACCCAGTTACCGTGTGTTGCCACAAGGAGGCATAGGAGTAGTCTTGATGGTGAAGAGGCTGTTTACTGTCAGGCAAATTGCTTCCCTGTTCACTACAAGGAATAGCCAGCGGCAGTAACTGAAAGCGAGAGTAAGCAAGCAGTTCTTGCACTTTAACGTTAACATAATGCTGCTACACTAGGCGCGTTACGCCACCTTGCGGACACACACACACACACACACACACACAGGGACATAAGTGCGCTCATTTATTATTATAGATTGGCTTTCATAGAAAGAGATTTAAAAAACGGCGTAATTTCACTGTGTTTTATAGTGGACAGTATCATAGTTTTGTCAAACGTGTTAAAAATTGGTTATTTCTAAATTAAGCCTAACTTAACCTTGAATCGGCTGCTTGTGCAATTAATCAGGACGTTCACATATATTTATTATTTGGGTTCAAGTAACGAAACCCAAACGGTAGTTCCTTGTTTTATTATAAAAGGGTTGCATATATATATTTCCTGAGTGTAGATCGACCGTAAGTCCCACTGTATAGGAGTGAATGAGAAAAGGAACGGCGTTTATGTATTATAAACGTTAGGTCACGGCCTTACAATATAAGTTGTTGTGAGTGACTAAAGAGTGAGGGCCTCGCTGTGTGGGCTTACAGATATGCTGACTATGGGTCACTCCCTCCTGGGAGAGTTGCCCACTCACGTGTACAGCTCATGTCTTACTCATAGACAGTGGAAAGTTACAGGGTGGTGAATCTGAATATAATATCAGATATATTGACCCATTTATATAATATGTTCTGTTGATGAGACAGGGGCCCATTACATCGCTCGGTCACCTACCAGCCGAGCTCCGTGAGGCCTAAATAACTCACGGAGGACAGTACATCCTAGACAACCGTAACCATGTTATAAACAGATATGTAGACACTAAGCTGGCGCTTCTACTACTGTAGGGGTATTAACTACTACAGGGGACCTAGACTTTAGTGTCGTACGGGTTAGTATGTTATGAACAACATTGAATTTGGATGATACTGCCCTGTAATAACAGAACAGGAACATAATTGCCAGAATTAACAAGATAGAGGGAATTGTAAGACTTGGTAGTGCAAATTCCCGTGATAGGTAAAATGGCAAATTACTACTCAAATCAGCAAAATGTGTCTCGTTCAAGAAAGCTAAAACTTTTAATTTCTCTGAAACTATTTGAATATCCTTAATAGTGAAATTCATTACAGGAAGTTGAATTAAAGCAGACTTGAGTTTTAGATTTAAAGCAAAATGCTGATGAGTAGGCAAGGTCCGTAATGTACTACAAGTGATTTCACAGTAATCAGGAGCCTTGTAATGCCCTTTCACAACTAGCTGCTTAACACCATCAAGGCATTTTAAAATGACAGTAGTGAGATTTGGAAAGAACAAATACTGCACATTGTGAAGATGAGCGTGGAACACAGTCTTTAGACTAACTGGCCTATAACTGCATTGCGCAAGCGTTGTGCGTACATTTGGTTGTATGACTGCCAATTCACATATTCCCTCTGCAGCAGGAATAAATGCAAACATGTAGGCTGGACATACGTGTAGGTGTAGATAAGACGACTTACACCGTGACAGTACCTCAGAATCCTCTATTGATAACAATGAATATTCTTCATCTACTAAGAAAAGTTCTTTAGGCCTATCTAGGGTCTACAGTGTGTCGTTCACAAACCAGGGGAAGGGTTCTAAATGCTATGCATTAAACTCATGTTGCCCTCGCATAGGAATGTGGATCAGAATTGCATTGTGCGTGAGGGTTGACTCCAACAGTGGGTAATGATATTGAACCTCATTGTCATTGAAAATAGGAGTTAAATGATACTGCAACTTGGCTATTTATAAAGCTTCAAGAAGCGTCTGCACAGGCACAAGCTTCGCGTCCACACGTCCTATCCCGGCATCTACAATGCTGTCTATTAGTTCATTTTTAGAG
>NW_024736071.1:1389397-1401776 GCF_018991925.1 Homarus americanus
TGGTAGTGTTGTTACGCAATACCAACAGAATCGGCAGGACAGGATAGATCAAATAGCGCCACATGTTAAGGTGATCGATCATCCTCAGGGCAAGACACGCCTTTTAGAGCTGCTTGCTGACTATAGAAATATAGTAGCCTTGCCAGGGGAAAAGCTAGGTCAGACAGATTTAACATCCCATCATATAGCGTTAAAGGAGGGAACAAACCCTATCTACCTACCAGCTTACAGACTACCTCATAGCCAGCGCGCTGTAGTTCAAGATATGGTGCTGGGTATGTTGAATGAGAATGTCATTAAACATTCAAAGTCCCCTTTAATAACCCCTTATTCCTCATCCCCAAAAAGGATGGTGGATGGCGCCCTGTTATAGATTTCAGGCGAGTCAATGAACAAACAATCCCTGATAGGTACCCTATGCCTGTCTTGAGTGACATATTGCAATCCTTAGGTGAGGATAATGCAGTATTTAGCAACTTAGATTTGCTTTGTGGGTATTGGCAGATACCACTCGATGAGAAATCACGAGAGGTCACGGCGTTCAGCACGCCACTGGGCCACTTTGAGTTCCTCCGGATGCCATTTGGTCTCAGAAATGCCCCACTAATATTTCAAAGTATGAACAACACCCTGTTTGCCGGATTGATTGGTACCACAGTCTGTGCTTATTTGGATGATCTAATAATAGTCAGTAAGGACGTTGATTCCCATCTGATCAAACTGCGTGAAGTTTTGGAAAAACTTTCCACAGCAGGTCTTAAAATTAAACTCTCGAAGTGTGAGTTTTTAGAATCCAGAATCCATTTCCTTGGTCATGTAGTTGACGGTGAGGGCATCCACACAGTTGATGATAAAGTCAAAGCTGTATCTCAGTTCCCACGTCCTACCTCATTTGATCATGTGCGTAGTTTTCTTGGCTTATCTGGATATTATCGTTCTTTTATTAAGAACTATGCAACATTAGCATCGCCCCTAACACGGTTGCTCAAAAAAGATGTAATATTTATATGGGCCCCTGTTCTAGCATTCCCAGACTACACTCAACCTTTCACTCTCTGTACTGACGCTTCCGGACGTGGAGTCGGAGCCGTGCTCATGCAAGAGGATACGCGTAGGAAGTTTAGAGTGATAGCTTTTGCAAGTCGCAAGTTTATTGATGCTGAAACACGTTATTCGGTAACGCATTTAGAAACGTTAGCCATTGTGTGGGCACTTAAGAAATTCAAAGACATTATCTTTGGATATAAGATAACTGTTTTTACTGATCGTGTTGCAATAACTGAGCTGTTCCATGGCAGAAACTAATCAGGCACATTAGCACGCTGGTATCTGACAATTCAAGAGTTTGCCCCCGAGTTTAAATATTTACCCGGGAGGGTGAATGTTGTCGCCGACCCTCTGTCAAGAAATATAGCACCAGTAATGCCTGTATCAACCTTCACTCTTTCGCAACAGGAAGATGAGAAACGACGCGACCCATTTTGGTCAGCAGTTAGTTTTGCTCTCGAATCGGGAGAGGATGTTAAACTCCCCATATTAATTCTTCCCTTATGTCAGTTTAAATTAAGATATAACATACTCCATAGGTCGAAAAAGATGGCAGAGGGTAATGTTTCTCAAATAGTCGTACATGACACGTTGTGTAAAGCGGTTATAACATTGTTCCATGATGTCCCACAGGCAGGTCACAAGGTATCGTGACAAATGCTTCGCAGAATTTCGAAAGAAGTATTTCTGGAACACTATGAAGAAAGACATAGAATTACACATTGCTGAATGTTTGGCATGTGCTTAACATAAAGATTCTACAGGATCACCAGCCCCGATTCTATAATATCCTACACCAGATCGTCCGTTTGACACAGTCACTATTGACTTGTTACAACTCCCGAAGAGTCATCAGGGATCAACGTACGTCTTAGTGTGTGTGGATCATTTTTCAAGGTTCGTGGTCTTGGTCCCAGTAAAAAGTAAAACAGCCGATGCAGTGGCGTATGCATTAGTGATGAATCTTATATGTCCATACAGTACGCCTAAAGTTCTGCTCTCTGACAATGGGGCAGAGTTCAAGAATCAGTTAGTAGCGCAAATATGTGCCCAATAAGGAATTAAACAAAGTTTTCTGACAGCTTATCATCCACAGGCTAATGGCCTTGTTGAGAGAACCAATCGCATAATCCTTGAGATACTGCGTCCGATTGTCAGTGATTTGCAATACGCATGAGAAGATTGGTTACCGCAGGTTGCAGCATCTGTAAATGGGTCAGTTAATAGCTCTACGGGCAAAACACCCTACTACATTGTCTATGGTACAGATAAACGTCTACCTTACGACATCCTTACAGATGCGCCATACCCGGTTTATAATATGGATGATTTCGCGGCAAAACAAATTCGTGTCTTTACAGATATTCATACCCAAGTCCGATCATATTTTGCGGCGTCACGCGCCGAAATGATCATCAAGCAACATAAACATGCTAAACCTGTCGTGTTAAACGTAGGAGACGCTGTTATGATAAGAGAACCTGAAAGGAACTCCAAGCTTTCGGCTAAATTTTCAGGTCCATTCCGCATTATTGCTAAAGAAACAGGCAACAAATTAAAAATTTGGAAGCCTTAGGCACAGATTGCAGATGTCGTGCATGCAGACCGTCTTAAAAAGACCCATGAGAATTTATTACCTCAAGTTGATGATGATGTGATAGACACCTCTTTACAGACTGTACAGAAGCAGAGTGTTCCAAATGACTATTGTATGAAACTTCGTTTGCAAGTAGATGTTAAACCCTATGTAATTTCTACAGGATGGCTTGGAACATCGCTGTATTGCTTCTACTGTGTTGTTGCACCGTTGTGTTGACGGACATGTCCACATCCGTCCTCAAACCTGGTGCACTAGTTGCACCTCTCGGACGCGTTCTTATAGTTGAGGACGTGGTGAACATCAAGTATGAACTCCATCCACTGCTCCAGCTTCCGCGTCAGATGGACAACGTCGACGCCCAACTACAATCAGCATTGGACATCCTTCATGGTCTCAGTGCACCTTCTAATGAATCGACGATAATTTCACAAACTATTGACCTTCTACACTTTCGTCTCCAGAAGCTTCGCAAGCTACTCGTCGATGTTGGGAAGAATTTACCAGCGTCTCAAGTGGATCTTGCTAAAGAAGTGCATTCTCAGACACGACGAAAAAGGGGTCTCTTTAATTTTGTGGGTCTTATCCAAAGCACTTTGTTTAGCACGGCAACGGCCGATGATGTAGCTAAATTGGGGGACCGAATGAACATTGTCGTTCAAGCTGTATCTCAGCAGAATCGTGTTGTTTCTCAAACCTTTCATGCGATTACTCCTTTAGAATCAAAGGTTAATGCAATAATATCGGAGTCTAACCAAGTTTCGAGGATTGTTAGTAGGTTACAGAACACAGTCCCGACGTTAGAATGGCTCCTTTATTTCACAGAATATTTGCATGCTGCGGAAATTTCAGTTCAAAAGATTGTAACCTCTAAAAATGAACTAATTGACAGCATTGTAGATGCAGGGATAGGACGTGTGGACGCAAAGCTTGTGCCTGTGCAGACGCTTCTTGACGCTTTACAGATAGCCAAGTTGCAGTATCATTTAAATCCTATTTTTAATGACAATGAGGTTGAATATTATTACCCACTGTTGGAGTCGACTCTCACGCACAATGCTATCCTGATCCACATTCCTTTGCGATGGCAATATCAGTTTAATGCATGGCATTTAGAACCCTTCCCCTGGTTTGTTAATGACACACTGTATACTCTGGATAGGCCTAAAGAACTTTTTCTAATAGATGAAGATTATTCTTTATTGTCAATAGAGGATCCTAAGGTACTGTCACGGTGTAAGTCGTCTTATCTACACCTACACGTATGTCCAGCCTACTTGTTCGCGTTTATTCCTGCTGCAGAGGGAATATGTGAATTGGCAGTCATACACACAAATGTATGCACAGTGCTTGCGCAACGCAGTTATAGGCCAGTTAATCTTAAAACTGTGTTTCACTCTCATCTTCACTATGTGCAATATTTGTTCTTTCCAAATCTTACTTCTGTTATTTCAAAATGCCATGATGGTGTTCAGCAGCTAGTTGTGAAAGGGCATTACAAGGCTCCGGATTACTGTGAAATCACTTGTGGTACATTACGGACCTTGCCTACTCATCAGCACTTTGCTTTAAATATAAAACTCAAGTCTGCTTTAATTCAACTTCCTGTCATGAATTTCACTATAAAGGATATTCAAATCGTTTCAGAGAAATCAAAAGTTCTAGCATTCTTGAAAGAGACACATTTTGCTGATTTGAGTAATAATTTGCCATTTTATCTATCACGGGAATTTGCCATACCAAGCCTTACAATTCCCTCAATTATGTTAATTTTGGCAATTATGTTTCTGTTCTGTTATTATAAGGCAGTGTCATCCAAAATGAACGTTGTTCATAACATATTAACCCATAAGACACTAAAGTTTAGGTCCCCTGTAGTAGCTAATACCCCTACAGTAGTAGAATCCCCAGCTTAGTGTCTACACATCTGTTTATAACATGGTTAGGGCTGTCTAGGATGTACTGTACTCTGTGAGCTTATTTAGGCATCATGGAGCTCGGCTGGTAGGTGACCGAGCAATGTAATGGCCCCTATCTCATCAACAGAACATATTATATAAATGGGCTCTTACATATGATTTTATATTCAGATTCACCACCCTGTAACTTTCCACTGTCTATGAGTAAGACATGAGTTGTACACGTGAACGGAAGCTTTCCCAAGATGGAGAAGCCCATATGTCAGCATCTATGTAAGCGCGCACCAGGGGCGACACTCTTAGTTCAGTCACTCACATCAACTAATATCGAACAGACGTGTTCCACGTTTATATTCATAAACGCCGTCCTCTTTCTCACTCACTCATATATAGTGGAACTTACGGTTGATCTACACTCAGGAATTATAGACATAATCCTTTTGTAATAAAACAAGGAACTCCAATTGGGTTTCATTACTAAAACCCCAATATCTAATATATGTGAACAACCCGGTTAACTGGGGGATTAACCGACGGGTTCAGTCTAACAAATCTGCTGACGTTTTTTAGGAAAGTCTTCGAGGTATTAGATAATGACGCCCATTACGATGTTAATTTCTTAGACTTTAGCAAAGCGTTTGACAGAGTACCACATCAGAGGTTTCTGAGAAAAGTTAAGGCTCATGGTATCGAGGGGAAAGTTTTAAATTGGATAAAATCATGGCTCACCGATAGAACACAGAGGGTCAGCGTAGATGGTGTTAAATCTGAGTGGGTTGTGTAACCAGTGGGGTTCCCCAGGGGTCAGTACTGGGCCCACTCTAGTTCATAATCTACATAAACGATCTAGATACTGGGATCAGCAGTGACATAAGCAAGTTTGTGGATGACAACAAAATAGGGCGGCAGATTAATTCAGGGCAGGATGCAAATGCAATACAGAAGGATTTAAATAAACTGTAGGAGTGGTCAGAAAAATGGCAAATGAAATTCAGCACCAGCAAGTGCAGCGTACTTAAGATTGGAAGAACAAATAATGTCAATGTATACAGCCTTAACAACATCAACTTAGAGAAGTCGACTTGTGAAAAAGACTTAGGGTACTTGTAAGCCCGGACCTACTGCCTAGAAAACAGTGCGTTAATGTTCGAAATAAGGCAAACTGAGTCTTAGGTTTTGTATCTAGAAGTGTAAGTAATAAGAGTGCAGAAGTCTTATTGCAACTATGTCTTGCACTAGTCAGGCCGCACCTCGATTATGCGGTTCAGTTCTGGTGCCCTTATTATAGAATGCATATCAATTCACTGGAGTCGGTGCAGCGAAGAATGACGAAAATGATCCCGGGACTTAGAAACCTTCCATATCAAGATTGGTTAAAGAAACTAAACTTGCATTCCCTAGAAAGATGAAGAGTGCGGGGAGATATGATAGAAGTTTTTAAGTGGGTGAAAGGAATCAATAAAGGCGATATAGATACAGTTCTTATAATATCCGAGCAGGACAGGACTCGTAGCAACGGATTTAAGTTGGATAAGTTTAGGTGTAGGAGGGAGATAGGAAGGAACTGGTTCACAAATAGGGTAGTGGGCGAGTGGAACAAGCTTATCAACTTTGTAATAAGTGCTAGAACGCTGGAAAGTTTTAAAAGGAGGCTAGATGGATTCAAGGATGATAGAGAGTGGTAGTAACTCTCGAGAGGAGCTGCCATGCACAGGACAACCGGCCTATTGCAGACTCCGTATTTTCTTATGTTCTATGCAATTCAGTTGCCTCTGAAGATGCCTTGAATAAAGACGAAAGCTAAGGCGCTGCATTGTTTCCCCTCTCCCTGTGTAATTTTATCAAGATTTATCTTGATATATATATATATATATATATATATATATATATATATATATATATATATATATATATATATATATATATATTAGCCCAATAAAGCACGCGGACTTCTACATACAATCAACACCTCAACCCTCCAGGATTCGAACCCACGGCCCACTAGCCCATGACTGTGACCGGGGAACGCTAACCGCTGGACCACCAGGATACAAAAGCAGTCCTAGACTTTGTTATATTTCACACAAAGCCTGTTCAATGAGCTTAAGGCACCGTGAACCTCCAATGGGGAATACCCGTATCACGTAGGTGGTCAGAGTAACGTTTTACCAAATCCGGCTTCGAAACACGAGGATCCATATATATTTCATTAGCCCAATAAAGCACGCGGAATTCTACATACAATCAACACCTCAACCCGCCAGGATTCCCCGGTCACAAGGAAAAAGAAAACAGGAAGTTCGTGAATTACACGGCGCTTGGGAGCTTCGTGTTTTCTTTTTACTTGTGGTTATAGTATATATATATATATATATATAATATATGTAACCGGTCGGAATTTGCTGGACTTTAATTTCTCACTTGACTTGGGGTTTATTAAAATTTAATAGATGGTAAAGGCAGTGGAAGCGCCCCTTTGAGAAAAATCCCGAACCAGCACAAGAACACTTAAATCTACTACACAAAATGAACTGTCCGTGACCCGTGGAAGGATAGCGTCTGTGACTGGGATGAATGAGACACACTGTAAAATTTAGACACTTATATTCCCTCCAACACTACAAACACAATCAAATAATGGTACACCAATATGCGCACCTCTTAACTTAAACTTTAACCACTACTCTGGGGAATAAAAGTTATACATGACATAGAAATTATTAGAAACACAGGCAACAATAAATTTAAAGTATTAAGAAATGTTAATTGCACATATGAACAGGCCTTAAGGGCTTTCACAAAATAATATCAGTCACTTAGGAAATGGTACTAAAAAATAAGAAATTAAATACTCCACAATGAATAGGCCTTAAGGGTCTTCAACAAAATAATATCAGTCACTGAGGAATGGTAATAAAAGATAAGAAATTAAATACTCTACAATGAATAGGCCCTAAGGGCTTTCAGCAAAATAATATCACTCAACAAAATTATAGCACCCCAACAGGTGTACACTTCCTAACCTAACCTAACCACTGCTCTGGGGAACAAGGTTATACCTGAGATCAGAATTATGAAGAATTAGAGGCATTAAAAGAATCAAATCACAGTATCACTCTGGTTCCACTTAATGGCACAAACATTCAAAAAAACACTACTATCAAAATTATTTAAGAAATATTAAACTACACACGTCAAGATAATATCAGTCTGAGGAATGGTGTTAACTACACCCGTGATAAGGAAGATAAAATGTTCCTCTAGGTATCTCCTAGAGTCCTAGACTCACGGTCTCAGTGTGTGACCATTAATATACTCAGATAGCCTCAGTGTACTCCCAGTGCGTCCATGGGCAGGAAGAGAGTGAGCCAATCAGACCTTGTGCAGTTGAGAGAAACTTTAGCTTCCCGTTAGCAAGAGGGTTTCACTAGCTGCTCGGGACATGTGGGGTTGTGCACCGGAGTGGTAAGAACTGATCACCCACTGCTGATGCTGGTCCCGTGTCGTGTTAGTTGTCGGGAGCACTCGTTCACTCAAGAGATCCTTTGCTACCCCGCTAAACAGTGACAGGCCTACACTGATCGGTCCAATGGCGACAATCGCCACCCTCAATCATCAACGGCAGTCAATCTCTCGCAGTCAACTCCGGTCAACTCCAGTCAAGTGGGTTCTGACGGAAACCCTGAAATGAACTCACTGTTAGCTCTAGTTTACTTTATCACTGCCCTATCTAACCCTGTCTGAGATCGAATGAGACTTACTTGTTATACTGCAATAGCGCAGCACAGGTGACTAGGCCACGTGACTATTTCTGATGGACGCGCGGAACGTCTTGTCTGTGTGAATGCTCTCCGGGACTGGGCCTAGCCAGCGTCGCGTCTCCTCAAGGCGTTAGCTTGGGCCTACGTGATATATTTACCGCCTAACTAATAACTCCTTGGGACACCCGTAACATTATTCAGACTGCTAAACGATCTATAATAATTTCAAATTCAATAATAGTCCCTTAACTTCATGAATCGCATCATTATTAATTCGGTAAATCACATTTAATATCATATAGGCCTAGTTCCGCAATCTCTCGCTACGAGCAGGCAGCGCTCCCTCCCCTCAGATGACCTTGAACGCTCAGTATCACTCATGGCGGGGCATTTGAAATTACTCTGAAATTTCTGAATATTACAATCGACCCCCCTAAAAAAAGACAGCACTGTCCTCATGTGCTGAGAAAACATGCATACGACCCCCCTAAAATTTTGTTCTAAGGACTGCACCTCACCCCTTTTGCTAAATGCAGCATTCCCGTCTTCTCTTCTCTCCTTTTCTCTCCCGCTAACACTCGACCCCCCTAAAAAAGACAGCACTGCCCTCATGTGCTGAGAGAACAACTTAAAACCCACCTTCAACTCTGTACTATTCCACTCGCAGCTAGCAACTCCATTTCTTCCTAGCCCAACTCAATACCAACCAGAACATCACGCTCCCCTTTTGCCTGGCCCTTAACTAGAGAACCAATGTCAAAATTAATACCAGCCCAAAACAAACATGCTCTCCTTTGGCCTGGCCCTTGAACTAAGAGGAACCAGTGTCAAAAAAAATACACAGTCCAAAACAAGCATGCTCTCCTTTTGCCTGGCCCTTGAACTAAGAGGAACCAGTGTCAAAAAAAAATACTCAGTCCATCTCCAACATGCTCTCCTTTTGCCTGGCCCTTGAGCTAAGAGGAACCAGTGTCAAAACAATACTCAGTCCAAAACAAACATGCTCTCCTTTTGCCTGGCCCTTGAGCTAAGAGGAACCAGTGTCAAAAAAATACTCAGTCCACGTCTCCGAACCTCATGCCGGCAGACCAACCCTCTGACAATGTACCAGTCCATCTTAGTGAGGCCCTGGACATTACAACCGTACTCTCAATCCCGCTCATGACAGCAACTCAATCCCGCTCATGACAGCAACTCAACGCACATCTCTGACCTAACCATCTCTCCAATCCCCTCTGCCCTACTCACAACTCCTCCAACTCACCCCCTACAACCTGCCTTTTCTCATTACCATGCACCCTAAACTGCAATCGGTCGGCTTCGTCTTGTCTCTCAGCTGGAGGGCTCGATCAACCTCTCTGAACTACTTACGTACCCCTATATTTCCCACTTGGACCTCACACTTCCTTGACTGCTGGACGTGTGCCTGACATTCACCCCTTGTTTCCTCCCTGAACCGTTGAATGTGTGCCTGAGACTCCCACTTGAACCTGTTTACCTGTGCTTGATAATCCCTCTTTCGGTCTCCGAACTCCTCTCTCAGCTGCACCAATGTCCCGCGGCCGTCTCTCTTCCTCCTCATACACATCTCTACTGTCAAGCCTAACCAACTCAGTCCGGGCACAAGGATGAGCATCAGTGCGAGTTCAATCCCTACCATTGCTAACCAACACATGATGGCGTTCATTATCCCAACCACAGTACTATCAGTCACGACATTAAAAACTACGCTCTGCTACCATTTGTAACCGGTCGGAATTTGCTGGACTTTAATTTCTCACTTGACTTGGGGTTTATTAAAATTTAATAGATGGTAAAGGCAGTGGAAGCGCCCCTTTGAGAAAAATCCCGAACCAGCACAAGAACACTTAAATCTACTACACAAAATGAACTGTCCGTGACCCGTGGAAGGATAGCGTCTGTGACTGGGATGAATGAGACACACTGTAAAATTTAGACACTTATATTCCCTCCAACACTACAAACACAATCAAATAATGGTACACCAATATGCGCACCTCTTAACTTAAACTTTAACCACTACTCTGGGGAATAAAAGTTATACATGACATAGAAATTATTAGAAACACAGGCAACAATAAATTTAAAGTATTAAGAAATGTTAATTGCACATATGAACAGGCCTTAAGGGCTTTCACAAAATAATATCAGTCACTTAGGAAATGGTACTAAAAAATAAGAAATTAAATACTCCACAATGAATAGGCCTTAAGGGTTTTCAACAAAATAATATCAGTCACTGAGGAATGGTAATAAAATATAAGAAATTAAATACTCTACAATGAATAGGCCTTAAGGGCTTTCAACAAAATTATAGCACCCCAACAGGTGTACACTTCCTAACCTAACCTAACCACTACTCTGGGGAACAAGGTTATACCTGAGATCAGAATTATGAAGAATTAGAGGCATTAAAAGAATCAAATCACAGTATCACTCTGGTTCCACTTAATGGCACAAACATTCAAAAAAACACTACTATCAAAATTATTTAAGAAATATTAAACTACACACGTCAAGATAATATCAGTCTGAGGAATGGTGTTAACTACACCCGTGATAAGGAAGATAAAATGTTCCTCTAGGTATCTCCTAGAGTCCTAGACTCACGGTCTCAGTGTGTGACCATTAATATACTCAGATAGCCTCAGTGTACTCCCAGTGCGTCCATGGGCAGGAAGAGAGTGAGCCAATCAGACCTTGCGCAGTTGAGAGAACTTTAGCTTCCCGTTAGCAAGAGGGTTTCACTAGCTGCTCGGGACATGTGGGGTTGTGCACCGGAGTGGTAAGAACTGATCACCCACTGCTGATGCTGGTCCCGTGTCGTGTTAGTTGTCGGGAGCACTCGTTCACTCAAGAGATCCTTTGCTACCCCGCTAAACGGTGACAGGCCTACACTGATCGGTCCAATGGCGACAATCGCCACCCTCAATCATCAACGGCAGTCAATCTCTCGCAGTCAACTCCGGTCAACTCCAGTCAAGTGGGTTCTGACGGAAACCCTGAAATGAACTCACTGTTAGCTCTAGTTTACTTTATCACTGCCCTATCTAACCCTGTCTGAGATCGAATGAGACTTACTTGTTATACTGCAATAGCGCAGCACAGGTGACTAGGCCACGTGACTATTTCTGATGGACGCGCGGAACGTCTTGTCTGTGTGAATGCTCTCCGGGACTGGGCCTAGCCAGCATCGCGTCTCCCCAAGGCGCTAGCTTGGGCCTACGTGATATATTTACCGCCTAACTAATAACTCCTTGGGACACCCGTAACATTATTCAGACTGCTAAACGATCTATAATAATTTCAAATTCAATAATAGTCCCTTAACTTCATGAATCGCATCATTATTAATTAGGTAAATTACATTTAACATCATATAGGCCTAGTTCCGCAGTCTCTCGCTACGAGCAGGCAGCGCTCCCTCCCCTCAGATGACCTTGAACGCTCAGTATCACTCATGGCGGGGCATTTGAAATTACTCTGAAATTTCTGGATATCACATATATATATATTGTTATTCCCTTTTAATTTACTTCGCTTTACTTTTTGTTTGGTTACGCCTAGAACCTTGGATATTAAAGTAAATTAAGAGACGGCGTAACAATATTATATATATATATATATATATATATATATATATATATATATATATATATATATATATATATATATATATATATATATATATATATATATATATATATATATATGCTGATAACCACAAGGAAAGAAGAAAACACAAAGTTCTCAAGCGCTTTCGTGTAATTCACACCTTCAGGGGTGAGTACAGACTAAGGAGAACTACATAACAAGGTATATATATATATACAGAGGATGGTGAGATCAAGTCCACAATGGTCAGGTATTAGGTAATGACCCTACTAATCTTCAAAAGCACCACAGCAGTCGGTAGTCAGGTCAGAGGGTAAGCTGACCCAACCTTCTCACCTGGTTACAAATCCTCTTAATTACGAAATTATCCAGTTTGTACATACCATTACTCAAATTCATGTTGACGGATTCTGTATGTT